>NC_136070.1:1121327567-1121787567 GCF_964261635.1 Lissotriton helveticus
CACATATTTGCAAGAGTTCAGTGAGGGAGCATATATTTTCATATTCTGTAAAGTACAGACACAGCTCTAAAATAGCCGTGAAAGGGCATGGAGCACCAATTTAAAACTGCTGTCCATGGCACACTCCTTCATTCTGGCTTGAACACAATTGTTTGCTGAAATACAATACACAAATATAAAAATTAAAATATGGTTTGTATTCTGATATTTATGCCAGCTGCCACAATACAAAAACCAGACGGTGGCTCAATCTGGAGCGCAATTATATTTGAGAAGGTTCTCGCATGAATGTATAAGGTGCAATGCTTTTGACTAGAACTTCCTATTTTAGTATGTTTCCAAAAACTGACTTTCTGGTGATCATGGAATGGCAAGAACAATTTAAAATTATTTTTAAACTATTCTGAATTCCACCTAACAAAATATTTTTTTTAGTAGCAAAAATATCAGAATGACACTTAAATGGAAAATGTGTTAGACTAATTTAAAATCAGTGAAATCCTGTTCTTAACACGGAACAGTGATTAGTCTTATCTGTGCTGCCACCACTGGAAGTAGGAAAATTGCACCTTCAGTTGATATGAACACAGTCAGCACTCAATTTCTTTTTACTACTGGGACGAATAATCTCTCTCTAAAAATGAATTTACTATCTAAATCTCAATACAATCAACTACTTAGAATCCAACCAGACCGATCATGAGAGAGAGAAGATAGTCATGCATCCTTCAAGGCATAGAAAGTTCCAATGGAATTATAATCTGCTTGCTTTCGATACCTGTAAGGAGCAAGAACATTTGGAAACAAACAGAGAGAGAGTGAGGGAAGCTAGCCACATGTTTGCTATGAACATGAAGTTTACTTTTCTATTAGGTATATCCCAAATCAAGAATTTTAATTGAAATATCCCTAGACAACCCAACCTATTTAATTTTTCTAAAAATATTAGATGATTTGTGGGGATATATTTCAGGACAGATACGGGTTGTCTTTCAATGTGATATACTAAAATCCATTTCCCTCTTTGCACTTTTAAAAATAAGGATTTGGACGTTTTGGACTGAATCACAAAGGTGCATTAGAGAGTGCATAAAAGAGTACTAATGCGGTATTACTTTCCATGAGTACTCCTGAGGTATTACTTTCCATAGTCATAAATGCTTTTGTGACAAGCCCCAAAGGGTGCCGTCAGCCTAACCACTGGATTTTTTCATGTATATTTTAACACTGATTTACAATTTCAGTCCATTGAGAGAGAATCCACATATTCCTAAATTCTTGTAATCACATAATATGTTCTAAAAAATCTCAATTGTTTTCTCTTGGTTAGTTATGCATAAATCTCTTGCTTTAATGCAAAAAGACAGATTGGCTTAATGCCACTAGCATGGTGTGCATGTGAAGAGTTTTATGTACTTTAAAATGAGAAACTGGTTCATGAAAAGGTCAGCTAAGGTAGAGCCAAAAGGATTAATTTTGCAAAATGTATGCATGCTCATCACGCAAAAGTATTTACTGTCACTACATTGAAGTATTTGAAGAGACGACTTTTCCTTGTAAAAATAAATATTGCCGTCCATCAATGTTCAGAAGGATATTTGCTTTGAGCTAACAGAGATGCCTAAAAATGTGCCTTGGAAACCTCATGTATATATGGCTTACCACCAGGGATGTTAAATTTTGCTACAAGCTAGGCATTGAATAAATATTTGCAAGATAATATATGTGGTGTGGTGATTATTTGTGTCATTGAACTGGTTGACTGTGTGCAAATTTGTCCACATACATTCCTAACATTCACATACTGGGAAAGCAGATGCTTCCATGGTGTGTAGCCTCACAAAGAGTTGGCTGCATTCAATATCAGAACCCCCCACCCAATATGGGGCTGCGCAAACTTATGTCCCAACTGCAAAAAGTAAGCATCATGTCCGATGCATTACTGTAGACTTTATTGGTTTGTGTAAAATGGAATTATTGTATATGCCATAGAACAAAGAAAATATCCAGAAAACCTTACTAAATAAGCACATTGTAAGATGGGAATGGAGAGTATTATATTGTATAGTACATTATGATCTGCTGAAGCGTTCTCTCCTATCTTAACTTTCTGTTATCACTACTTCATCTTAAGATCCTCATGCATATCCAGTCTTATATTAAGATCCTCATACTTATCCAGTCTCATCTTAAAATCCTCAGACCTACACAGTTATTGTACGTTATTTGTGAAAAATATTCACAAAGAAAACACGTAGATGTAACAATTCAAGTTCAGAAAGATTGTGATTGAATTGGAAATTGTGAAACCTGTTTAAAAATATCATTTTCTTCAACCATAAAATATACATGGAACAGGAAATGTACATCTCAACCCTCTTTTAAGCTGTTCTAATATCACTCTTAGTGTTCAATGTGAGGCAGTAGGATTGCTGAATAATTAAAACCGTTTTTGATGTGGAAAGTGAGGCGACATTAGTGGTTTATAAATAAAGCCTGCGTTTTTAATGCAGTGAAACCTGATAACGGAGATAAAAAAATGCCTGTTACCAAAATCTAAATACTTGTGCTAGCTGCAAACTTTAAATAAAGAAAATCTCATAGAAACACTATTTACAGTATTATGCCAGCAACGGCGTCCTACCATTATTACGAATTGAAGCTATAAGTGCAAAGTTTCTGACAAACTGTAAGTTAGGGCGTGAATGTTGCACCTATTTTGTTGAAACTGATCTCATCTTTGATTTGTTGCAGTAAGACAAAACCATTTACCTCTAGACTGAAAGACAGAACGACATCTGATTTTGAAAGTTGATTTTCATTTTCCTCTCCCATGTCGATAATGGAGGTGTTGTGGCTTCGTTTCATTTTTTGTAGTTTGAATTCAGAGCCGCCTTTTGACACAGGCATACTTTCTAGGTTGGCCATAAGAAGATTGACTGATGACTTTAGTTCTTCGATGTACATGTTCTCCATTTCCTTAGATACAAACTTGGGAAATTTCCGCTCCTATAGGGAAAAAGACATTTTAAAACACTTAAACAGCATACAGACGTTTTTGACAGGTGCTTATATAAGACATTCGGTAAGGCAATGGCTTTAAAATATTATTTTAAGGAATTCTCATTGGGAATGTATTTCAGGAAAAGTATGAGTACTCTGAGATTGCTGTAAGGATCAGTCAATGTTTCTCAACATGTATAGAACACGATAGCAGTGCTTTGAAAACCTAACCGAAATCTTCACATTTAATAATGTTAACAGCATGGGAATTCTTTCCTACAAGGATACTTTGCAGCATAAATGACCTCCAAACACGAACATGACTGCATAACTTTGTAGCCACATTTGTAACATATGTATGCCAAAAATGAACAAAAGCTCCTAAAATAAAATCAGTTAATACATGTCACATATAAATGCACTTTCTAAAAATGTTCCAGTGTACACCTTAATAAAGAAAGCACATCTGAACTCTTTTTTTTAAGTTGTCTTGCATTGAGGACACACACATGAATACACTTCTCAATAGTATGCCTGCCAATTTACGTCTGGTGCAACTTCCCAAGCGTACCACTGGGAAGGTTTGTGAATATAAAAAAGCAGTAAATCAGCTAGTAGGCATACATTTATAGCAGGAGAGGTACAATCGTTTTTAGTGAATTGTGCCCATTTTCTGGTGCAATGTAACACATTACCCATCTTGGAAACAGAGATGTTTTGGAAAGAGGTCCATGTACAATCATGCAATTCGAAAGTTAACAAGCCTAGCATTGGTCTCTGATTATTCAGGGGTTTACAGAGAAAACTCAAAGACACTTGAAAATGTATGTGTTTTGTAGTTCATCCAAAATACCTCACTAAGGCCTATTCGAAAGTAACACATAATAAAGTGTAGACTATGTTGTAGTATTGTGACCCCAGTCTCGCGTTTGGTAAAAGGTTGAGCTCGCATGTTTTTTGTTTCTGTCACTTTTTGGAATATAAGAGGTGCAAAACTCTCTTTTTCTAAAATAAGAGGTCCAATAGTAGTACTCACAAACTCATAAACAAGAGATAGAATTAAAGAAGAAAATACCGAAAATAGTTGAATATAAGCACCAATATCATAAGAAAATGCTTCTGGATCGCCTCAAGTGTAGGACAGACCACAGTCTTTTTTTCAAAGTGTGTTTATTAGTTTAACAGAGCAGTTAGCTTTTCAATCAGTATACAAATTCACATTCGGGTTCTGTAGGTCCACCTGAAGTTTATGGAAGTCTGTGCTACAGCTCAGTTGTTCAGTTGGTTACCCTGGTCAGGGCCCTTGTTGACGAGCGTAGAGAGCTGGTTGGACACACTTAATTGCATACCAGGCTTTGAGAGAGACATTATACATGTAAACTTATTAAAAGATAAAAAACAAGTAAAGGGCTAAAGTAGATCTCTTGCCTCCTGACCCTTCCACAGTTGTGCGCTTATATAAGCGTGCACTGTAACATATGTGTTCTGACTTTCCCCCTTTATCCCGCAGTTCAACTGACGTTCATGTCTTCCATGCTTCTAGGGGACAGTGATATCAGCCTGTGCTGTTCCATCCACATGAGGATTGGCTGGCCCTTTCAGAAGTCTTATTTTATCCTTGGTTTCTGTAAACCGGGCAACAAGGTCATCCCACAGGTCTGCGATAGAGTATTCGCACTGCACAATTGTCCCTTGGCATGCAGGCTGTGCCCTCTGCTGCCACTCACTTCTGAACTAACTACTTCTTTCCACCTGCTACAGCGAGGGCCCTCTGGGGATTTCCAGTGCATCGCTATAGCTTGCTTAGTGAGCACTAAGACTAAAGAAGAAATCTGGGGCCTACTCTCCCATGTTTTGGTTGTGACATATTTCAGGTGTGCAAAAGCTCAGCCCACCCACCACTTTTTACAGTTAGGAGGTGAGCTCCTGCCTAACGTTCATAAGTACCGGGCATGTCCACGTGATGTGTAGAATGTCTGCATCCGTTAAAGCACACCATGGGCAGCTTTTGTTGTCAGTGGCACCAATAACATTCAATCTGTGAGGCGTAAGGTATGTGGTGTGGAGATAGTTGAACTGTGTGTTATTGAAGCTGGTATTGCTAGACACTTAGGGGCCGATTACGATCTCATTAGGAAAGCATTTCTACCGACTCAGGTTAGGAATGCGGTAGGAATGCTTCCTGTATAAATCGCACTCTGAGAGTCCTTCCGACCGAGTACGATGTGTCGGTATGTGTACGGACTCAGTTCGGTTGGACTCCCATTGAATTCATTGGTAGCCTGTGTACCCAACGTGAACACAGGGTCCCATTGAAAAAAGGGGTATGTGGGGAAAAGCATGCACCCTGTGGGGGACCCACGGGGCCCGCCACACTGTACATGTATTGAAAGTGGGGACCCATGTGTGAAGGGGGCCTGTTACGGCCCCCGAAGTCTGATTCTCACAGCCGTTTTTCTCGTCAAAACTGAGTCGCTACAGCTATCAGAATCGGTCATCGTACACGCTAGTTCGGAAACTGTCCTTATTACGCTGCTCGAATCTTCTCTGAACAAGTCGGACTGACCGACTCACATTCGGAACCAATTTGGTCAGCGCGGATGGCTTCCTCGCATCATACTTGGTGGTTCAGAAAGGGGGAAAATTCATTCGGAAACATAGGCTCCAAATCAAATTTACTTTTTCCGAATGTCGTTTGAAGTCCTTCCTAACAAAATTGTAATCAGGCCCTTAGTGGGGATGCTCTAGCACAATGGCTTATTGGTAATTCTGTAAGACTCTCCCCACTGGATCTCCCCAGTAGGTACTCAGCTCCGACAGAGCCATAGATAAGAAGGACTGGTAGAGCCAGGTCATAATTCTGCACCTTCATCCAAAGGTGAGCATTGTTTGCAAAATTTCATGCTGCAGTGGCTCAGTCTGACCTTCTTCCCATAGGGTTCCTAGGTAGCATTGCAGGGCAGCATACACCAGGAATTGTGAGTTAAGTAAGACGTTCTCACTGACAATATTCTCAAACTCCTGAAGCAGCCCATCCGGGTAATAGTCACTCAGGGTCTAGGTTTCTGTCTTTGTCCATACCTTCAGTCTTCTAGCTGTAAAGTGCCACCCTTGTGCTGTGGTGATGCCCACCAATGAAAGCCCATGCACATCTAGTGGGTGGTGGGCAGTCCTGAGACAAACTCTCCTCCAGCAGGTCAGAGCGATTCTGAGCAGTCTTGGGTGCTCGTCCTTCTGATATATGGCATCCAGCAACATTGCCACCAAGGCTTCCTCCCAGATACACTCATTAAGTTCACTCACCGCTGCTAGCCCCTAGCCACACAACCATTCAGCTACCCACTGAGTTGTGCTGCCAGGTAGTAAGCATCATAATCAGTAGCCCCTAGGCCACTGTCTTGAGGGGGCGCCTCAGTACACATAACAACACCCTATGCTGCCTGCCGTCACATAACATCTCCCTCTGTAACATGTCCAGTGCATTGAACTAGAACTGAGGGAACCAAACAGGGAGGAAGTACATTTTCAGGAGCATTTCCATTTTAGACAGTGCTATTATGGGCAACTGGAGGGAGTGTAAGAATTCACCATTACCCTTCAGGGATTATGAGGTTCAACCTAGATTACCATCCCAAGGATACTTGTCACTGTGGTAAACTTTCACCACAAGGTATCCAAAGGTTTAAGGTTCCCATTTGATGCCCAGTTGTGCCACTGCAGTGTAAGTCTTCTAGAGGGCTGGGGAGATGAGAAAGGCAAAGATTTTACACGAGGTAGGTGTGTAATTTGGAGAATCTAGAGCCCTAGACACAATATCAGACCCGTATTTGCGTTGCAGAGATATAGAAGCATATGGTCTGCATATAATGAAATGATAAGTTCCACGTCACGTAGCGGTATGCCTACTCATTGGCCCTCCGATAACACTGTGCTGGCGAATGGTTCGATTGCCAGAGCGAAAAGCATAGGAGACAGTGAGCAATCCTGTCTCATCCCCTTAGAGATCTGAATGTACCCGAAATGCAGTGGTCTGTTCAGACTCTCACACTCTCAGTCGAGCATAGGAATGTACGCCACTTAATCCTCCCCTCTCTCAGGTTCATGCGCCAGATCAAAACCTGTAGATAGTTAATTGAATGGTATCAAACACCATTTTCAGGTCAATAGCTAGTATACTGCATCTGGGTACTGTTCTACAGGTGTCTCCTCAGGGACCCTAAAGATTCGTCTAACATTTAATGAGGTGTTGAACTGGTGTTTGAAGTCATTTTGGTCAGGGTGTATTAACCTGGAGATATAAGGGCATAGGTGTTCCACCAGTGTCTTACAAACGTTATTATGATCTAAGATAAACATGCCCTGGGGCCTATACAAGAAAGACATTTTTGCTGCCCTGCCTGGTTTCAGTATGGAGACAATAAGCACCTACATAGTGGTGGCTCCTATCCATCACTCCTTTATAGAGTTCCTCCAAGTGTGGCACAAGAGCATTCACATATTTTTGATAAAATTAAGCAAGGCGTCAACCAGTGCCGGGATCTTGTTCCTCGACAGGTCTTTGATGCCCATTTTGATCTACACAGTATTTATCAACCCTCCTAGTACCTATCTTGCATCTCTTGGTAAGCACTGCCCTATCCACAAACACCTCTATTTCCAGGGATCTGTACAGGTTCTCTTCATTTTGCGCAAATTCCTCGTGAATGTCTAGTTGCGTGTGAGTACTTTCATCCCTGTTCGAGTCTTAATTCAAGCAAAGGGCATTCCTCTACGTTCATCCCTCTCCAGCCAAGTGAGTAACCTACCTACCTTGCATCCCTCAGTGTGATCCTGTGTGAGGTATGTGCAATGCGTGATTGTGCAAGTCTGGAGCTCTACATATTTGTCCCTGGCTTCACAGAGGGACTTCCCATCTGGTGGTGCGGTGTGCATTCCCCATTGGAGGTTATGTATTGTACCTTCTAAGGTGGTGAGCTCACTTTCAAGGGTCCTGTTCACACCTACAGCCTGAGTCAGACAATGCCCCCTAACCTCCACCTAAAATGCCTCCCACTTGGTGCTCACTGTAGCAGCGATGTGACGGTTTACAAGGAAGTACTTTTGTATGGAGCAAACCTACAGGTACGCATACATGGTGCTGTGAAAGAATTGCACTGGTAGCTTCAACTTGGGAATCGGGGCCACTCTCCTGCCCCATTCCAACTTCATAAGATGTGTGTTATCTTCTGAACATGTGCGGCACAGATACTCAGCATTTATGACAACATCAGTGAATCTTTGCAAGCAAAACAATATGTCCAGCCATACATGTAACTCATAGACTGGGGAGTAAAAGGAATATTCCACACGGTTGGCATTTCCATTGCACCATACATCTACCAGCACTCAGTTATTATTCCAAGAGGGAAAATCATGTGTGAGCTTGATCATGGGAGAACTCACAAGGGGAGGAATGCAGTGGTCTCAGTATGCATCCCCTACACAAGTAAAGTCTCTTACATGGTGTCTTTGTGTTTACCGAAAGTGGAGTCCACAGAGACTAATGAAAGTGGTCTTGTTTCGTATCTGGGGTATATATGCTACTAAGAAATACCCAAGTTGCGTCCAAGGTCTCCAGGAGTATCAAATACCTACCCTCTTGGTCAATGAGTACAGCATCTTTGTCGAATGGAAGCCTGGAGTGGATGCAAATTTAAGAACGCCCTAGCAAAGTAACTTTTGGCATAAAGTTGACCTCTCAAGTGTCTTGTAACCTGGGGATTTCTCAAGCAACCAGATGTGTTTCCTGTAGGAAAGCTATGTCTACTTGTCATTGTTTAAGGGAAGCCAGGACTCTCTGTTTCTTTGTTACTGTCCATATCCACGCACATTCCATGTTATGAATGAGTAGTTGTTAATGTGATGAGTCATAATGTGTATGTGCAAGTGCAGGGAAACATAGTTTCCCACATGTGGAAAGTTATGAGTTCTCCAGGGTAGTCAGCTCTATATCTCTTGGGCCAAGTGAGTGCAACTGAATTTACCCCAACTCCAACATCCCAGGGCAGTCAGGCTTCAGCTGGCTATCCAACAAACCAAAAAACAAGTCAAAGTCCAGTTCATGTCTCCATATCAGTCTAAGGTATGGAGGGATTAGTGGGACCTGTACCTGCTCGCTTGCATCCAGTATTCCCTCATGTAGGATCTGGCACTGCCCCATCCCGCACATGGACACTCTACCCACCTATACCTATGCAGGATATATTTTACAGTGCCTTTCAACTGTTCACCTCCTGCAGAATTTAATCCTTCAGGGGTTGTCAATACAGTCCCCATGTCTCCTTCCAGGAGCCTGTCAAGTTGGTGCTGTCCTGGGATGACAGTTGCCCCGCTCTCTGACCGTTGAGTCAACATGCTGTATGCGTTTGCCATTTCTACAGACTCCAGATGTCCTTGTGCTACCTGCAGTTGAGACGGTCTCCCAGTCTCTGGTCCACTGCACCACCTGTGTTTCCTGCATTTACGTAGTTGTGACCTTTGGAACACTGCACCACTGGTGCCAACCTTAAAGTAAAGTCCACATTTGTAAAGCGCACAATCACCCGTAAGGGTCTCTAGGCGCTGGGGGCCGTCGGGAAGATTAAGCGAGCTATTGCCCAGAGTCACATGGTGCTGGGCTAACCTGCCGCCGGAGCCGGGGATCGAACCGTGGTCCCCAGATTCCAGCGTCAGTCGCCCTGGCCGCGGCGCCACACCTCTCCCTATAATGCTCAAGCCAGTCCCAGGCACCAGGTGGATCATCGCAGAACAGGGCATGGTCATTGCCTATTCCCTGGTGGAGCTCTGGGAACATACACATGAATTTAAGGCCAGCATTGCATAATTCCTTTATCACAGCCGTGAAGAATGCTCGTTGCCACTGCACTGCAAGTGTGTAGTACGCGAGGATCGCCATTTGACTATTATCCACCTGGAGATTCCTATGTGTTTGTGCCTTCTGCAGGATTGCATCTCTGTCTCTGCAATATACGAGACACTCCACTACTTGGAGGGGTAGCACTCCCGGCAGCGGGTGCCTAAATGGCAACTTGTGTGCTCGTTGCAGGTAGTGAACTATCGTGGAGCCCTTCGCCCCTCTGGCAGACCAACCACTCGGCCATTGTTTCTCCGGCTGTGACACTCAGAATCCTCCATCCTACAATTCAGAGTCACACATCTTTCCAGGAACGTCATCTTCTGAGTCCGGAGGGCATCCTCCAAGGGGGCATCTCTCCAAGTGTGTCTTCATTGCTCTTGACCTTACTGGTTCTTGTAGTTCTCCTTCAGGAAGCCATGTCCAGTGAGACTTTATCAATTTTGGTCTCCAGAATCTCCTTTGAGGAGTAGATAGCACTCAATACTTGATCCACAGTGGCCTCTGAGCTGCGATTCAAGTCCCCAGCTGGTCTGCACTACACTTTAAGTTCCTGCCACATCATTGCAGCCCTTTCTCATAGTCAAGAGCCTGTACTCAGATTGTCACAGTCAGGGTGGCCAGTAGTGGTCAGTTTCAGGAGCCCTGATGCGAATGTTACCCCAAGATGTGTCCTGTCTCCTGCCAGTCCACACTGCCTTTCTTTGTCTGGTCCTCTCAGTGTGCCTCTCAGGTATAGGTACGTAAGTGCACTAGTGAATGGTTTCAGTGCAACACAGGCAATCTTGCAGCAGCAACGGCTCTACGGTTCTCCAAACTTTACACAAATGTTGCTCGACCAGATGTGGCCAGGGCGCCCTTAGTCTCTCATCCTATGCAACCTTACTCCCAGCATCTTACCTCTAGTACAGTGTGATGCCACCATCATAAAGAACTTTCATCAGAAACAACATCGTCTTTCGTTTGGAAGCACTAGTTTTGAAACGGTTTGCCTATATATTGTTTATGGTTGCCATTAATTTTGAATTTTTTAAAATACCTTTGAGTAAGAAAGGCTTGTCCCATACATGTTCACCACAGGCAAAGCACCTGAATCAGACAGACCACCTGCCAAATAGCAAACATTATATTTTGGGATTTCACCTTAATGCAATGTAGTACTGTATACTCACTGAATTCTTAACACTGGGATTTTGGTAGACTTCATACTTTAATGGAGCCAGAAATGCATCTACTCTTAGTTAATTATACAGTTATTTTATCGTTAATTAAACACAGCGACCACAGAGCTGACCACTGAAAGTTAGGTTCACTGCACCTATTAAAGGTCAGTGAGCAATAACGAGGCTAGTCATCAACATAGGTTCAAGTCAGAACCATAAGCTGTGGTTATGCTGAATGGAAAGTAAGAGAGGCCTGCTCTCGTTCAAATGTTTCTCTACATTTACAATTTCACTTAAGCACTCTACATGAATTGGAAAGCACATGTTCAACTAAATTATGGAATGCCACACTTTATTTGTGTTTTCATTTTCTACGGTACCAGACAATGACACTCCTTGAACCCCAGTCTATCTTTTTGCCTTGAAGCTTTCCTCATCCATGAGTTCGGACTATAGGCAATGACACAATATAAGTTATCAATGTGTGTGAATATAATTGTATTGTTTATTGCTTGGCCCATTGCCTACTTTTAGAGATACACACAGAAAAGTTTAAAATTATTAGTTGTGGTTTAAAACCTTTCTGTACCACAACTATGGTATACTCCTTTTGGTTTGTTATGGCAAATTGCACCTATAAGGATCAATAATGATGAGAAAAATCAAAGCATATGTTAAAACGTTTAGTTAACTAAAACCTTAGTATGCTCACCTTGTTCCTAACAACACCAATGTAGAGAAATTGACCTTCTTGTAATGTCATATCGTTGTTTCCACACCTCTTCATTATAAGGTCATTAAAAAATAAAATAACCACAATTCTAGGTGGTGCTGTTGTTTCTCTTTGAATAATTAGCATTTCGTTGTTATGGTGATACATAAAGCTCATTGTAAGCAATGAGGTTCTATATATTTATTATCTTGTTTGTGCTTGAAACCACATGTTTTCTCGACTGACCTCTTGGTAGAACTCATTTTTTACACTTAGGCAAATATTGAGGTTAATAGCAAACTCCATTTCGACTGACACAGCCATTATCTTTAGACAAATGGACTCTAATCGTATCATTGAAAACAAAGGACAACACCTATGTGTACTTATGAATCAAGAAAGCCTTTCAATAAATGTTTTGGCCATATATCTGATTCATATTTAAAAGTACCCCAAAGGCGAACATGCCATTATCCAATGATACATCAATACAGGATACAGGCATGGGTACTAGAAGCAAGCTGAATATTGTGCTATTGTTACTCTGAACTAACCTGACTGTGATGATAAAAGGATTGCCTGATTTAAATTAAACCTTGGTTTTGTAATCCTGTGGAAACAATTAACTCTCTGCTACTGATGCTTAGCGTGAATAACGTAAAAACATTTTGGGATGGATAGTTTCTGGACAACATTTATCCCACACTCTTTATCGGCTACTTTCCAATCATTTTGGGACATGGGATACGTTTGATCAGAAATCAAATGTTGGTTGGTGCCAGCAGATACAGAAAAATGGTATAAGCAAGTATCCCTCTAATAACAAATGTCTGCATTAGATGATTTACAATGCAGGAACTAACATAAACATTCCTGAGGGAGAGGAGAGATGGTCGGACATCACACAGTTTATAAATACTCTGCTGAAGACACACATTTTAAAGATAATTGGAGGGCTGATGGGCGGGGGCGTGCCATAATACAGTAAATTTATTGGCATCATCAATTTCTGATTCTGTCCAAGTTCAGTTCAGTTCAGTTCTTAAACTTTATTCGATTATTTCATAAAACAATCATAAAAGCAAACATAAAAAATGACACCTAAAATTGTTACAGAGTAAAAAAAAAAAGATTACGATACAAGGATGGCACAACTCAGGTAGGGATAAATCATGGACTTAGCAGCAACAGGGTTAAATGACACGATATTAAAAAACCAAACTTTTTCTAACAGATACTGATTTTAAAATACAGGTTGCGGTAAAAAAACAAATATATGGGGTGGCAAGTGCAAAGAGAAATCTCATGGCTTTTACAGTTGTGAATACAGAGTATTTCTTGAACAATGGTTTGAGGTAACAAATACGCAGATGCTTATACAGTGGGCATATTAGCATAAAGTGCAGCGTGCTTTGTCTAGTAATTCCATCACACGGACAGGGAGTGGGAGAATAGATTTTCATCCTCGGAAATGCCACCAGATTATGTACCATACCTAGTCTCAGCCTTGTAAGTACGTACTGATGAGACTGTCTGGTGATAACTTTTAAATACTTAGGCATGCCATACCCATCCTCCTTGTTGGAAAAATAGTAAACATGTGTTGAATAATGGCTACATTGTTCTTTACGCCTGTTATAATTATGCCCCAGAAAGACTCTTAACCTCCTGTTTGGATAATTCAATGGTACATGAGGGGTCACCGTGGAGGTCAAAGTCAAAGAGTTCCTTAAAGGATGTTAAAACATAATTTAACCACGGGATCTGGCGAGCATTGCCCAGGCGTAAACAGTCTTGAATTATTCGCCTGGTAAAACCGGTTTCATCTTTGGACCAAATAGACCTCCAAGCCAAAAGAGGTCTCAATCCTGTTAGGTCGGATAAGTAATCCAACCCTAACTCTTTGTGGATCAGTTCGGTAGATGCCGAAGAAGGGAGGCAAAGGAGTCTCTTAAGAAATATATTTTCAGCAATTTGCAAATCCCTTTGGATCCAGTGTCCCCAAACCCCTGAGCCATAAAGGGCAATTGACGCACAGCTGTGCCGATAAACATTCAACATGTCAGGGATGCGGCGGCTGCCAAGTTTAGCAGCAAAACGAAATACGCCTGCGGAGCCCTTGCCCATCTTGGCCTTGACGTTGAGTAATTCCGGGGCACAAGACCCCTTGTTGCTAAAGGTTATACCCAGATAACAAAAATTGTTCACAACCTCGATTCGATTATCCTTAAAGTAGAATGGCTTGAGTTGGTTCACCTTTTTCCCGCAAGCCATTGTTAGACCTGGCATCATTGGCATGAGTCTCTCCTCCATTTTTTCTGTTTGCCTCCTCTGTTTACGATGTTTTTGCTGGTAAATGCTTTGGGCACTGTGCCACTGCTGATCAGTGCCACAGTGCAAGTGCTCCCTATGTGAAATTGCTGTATTGATTGAATTCCATGTTTGGCTTATTTGGTTTACTGTCAGTCCCTAGTAGAGTGCACCAGGAGTGCCAGGGCTTGTAAATACAAATGCTGCTAGTGGGCCTGCAGCACGTGTTGTGCCACCCACAAGAGCGGCCTAGTAAAAGTATGTCTGAAGGTCTACCATTGCTAGACCACGTGCAGTCTGGTACTGTCACGCAGACTGCGCAAGTACACCTACTTGCCAGTCCCTAAACCTTCCCTTAACTTCATGTTAGTCACCCCTATGGTAGGCCCACGGGCAGGGTGCATTGTAGGCATAAGGTAGGACAAGCCTGACAAGGTTGGCATGTCCTAATAGTGAATTACAGCCATATTCGTATTTCACTAGTGTAAGGTAACCTGCTCTCCATCAGTTAGAATGGGCTGCCAGGATTATTAATGCTATAATCCTAGCGGGCTCGGGGAGCATGGTGCAATGTCGAGTTTGGTATCCCTGAACTCAGGGTTTAATAACGCATCCGTGTGTGTGGATGGTTTTTGGACTCTGTGTTTGAAAATAGCACTTTTAGAAAGTAGCTATTTTCTTGTCTAACTGTCTACCGGTCTCTGCTGGTTCTGGTGTGCGTGTGACAGGAGCTGGGTGGCTCCAGAGGTCTGAATGAGTCAGTGTGGGATGAGTGGGGCATTTGCATTGAGAGTAGGGGAAGAGTAGCTCCTGATAGCCTGCCCTGCCTGATACAATGCTGGCTCCGCCCCCCTGCCAGGCGACTGATGACTCTGTGCCTGCCTGGGACTTTCCTGGCCCACCTCCTGCCGGGCAACTGATGGCCCTGCCCCTGCCAGTGACAATGCTGGCTCCGCTCCTGCTGGGCGGCTGAAGACTCTGCCCTGCACAGTGAATAGGCCAGGTGCTTCGGCCTGGCAACACCCACAACAAACCCAAGATGGGGGGGAATCCCCCTGCATGGACAAAGGGATCAAAGCCAAAAAGGGGTATAAGAGAAGGACCCCTGAACCAAGAATTTAGATCACTTCTGACAAGGAAACCTGAACCAAGGACAAGAAGCCTGCTGATCTAAGGACTGCCTACCCCTTCTGCCAGAGTGCTGTCTGTTGGGGGAATCCTGCATTGCTTCTTTATTTTTGCCAAGGAGCCAGGAGAGAGGAACTGTGTGTGTACTCTCAAACTTTGCTCAAGAAAATCTCCAAGGGTTGGAAGAAGTGCCAGCCTCCTGTTGAAGTCACAGGGTCAAAGGACTTCATTTATTTGCTAAAAGTGCTTTTTGCTGGAACTTGTGACTCCAGCACCTCTGAAAGAATCCAGCAATCTCGACGCCGATGGATGCCGCCGAATCCAGCTCGACATCGTGAGTAACGGCTCCAGTGTCCCGCTTCCTCGACGCCGGCCGCCGGGCCCGATCGACGCCAGCAACAACGCCAGTGAGTAGTGAGTTCGGCTCCAGCTCCAAGTGACCTCGTGTCGGCACCGCTGCTAATCGCATCGACTTCGAGCCCTCTCGACGCCGTGAGCGCTGCTCACTCTTGCAACATCTCAAAAAGGGGGTGGTGATGGACAGAGTATCTGAGTTAATCAGAACACTCCTACCCAGTCAACAGATCAGGGCTTGATCCATCACCGTTTTTTAGCTCACTGCACCATCCCAGTTCAGAACCTGGCTACATGCAAATTAGTCTGTCCCTGGCCCAGTGCACCATGGGTACAGGGCAGACCAAACTACCAAGCCAATTCTTTACTGGAAAGGAAACAAGCTTCCGGGGACCGGTTTCTGGCAACATCGACATCGACGACGCCGTATCCTGCTTCACCTCGTGAGCGCTGCTCCTGCCTGACTTCGGTCGACGCCGCTGCAGATCGCCCCGACTCCGAGGCCCGATCGACGCCGAAGACGCGACGCCGGACATCTCGACGCCGCTGATCATCGAGTGCTTCACTTTTCCAAGGTACTGTGTTGTGGGGGTCTGTGCGACTCCAGGCTCGACGTAGCGCTCCTCGCGGTCGACGCCGAACCTTTGGATTAACTTTGCCTCGACGTCGTGTGACTCCCGTGTGGGTTACATTGTTGCCAAGAACTGTGTTTTAAAGAAGAAGAGTTGCTTTTGATACTAAAGACTTTGTGCTAAGAAGAAACCGTACTTGAACTATTATTTTTCCTTCCAAGAGTATTTATTAAGATTGTGGTATATTTTTATCGTTATTTGGTCTTGTGCTAAGCCTTATATAAAAATCCTTATTTTTATAATACTACTGTGTCGTGTCCATTTGTAGTGTATTCACTTTATTACTGTATGTGGTCATAAATGCTTAACGCACTGCCTCTGAGATAAGCCTGTCTGCTTTGCCAAGCTACCAAGGGGGTGAGCAGGGGTTATCTAAGTGTGTGATCCCCTTGCCCTGACTAGAAAAGGTGTGCCCCTATTTGTCAGAAGTGTATACCTCTGCCAACTAGAGACAGCCGCTTCTAACAGCCATAACAAAAGTTTTAGTGTTATTGATTTTTAATTTCTTCCCCTGTATAAAATCATAAAAATGATTCATAAGTTTCTGGAGGCCTATGGGGGTTCTTGAAAGTAAAACCGTGTCATCTGCGTAGAGCAGTACCGGGATTGGTTGTCCCTCAACTTGTGGCGCATCAGCTAAGATATTCTTCAGGTCGGATTCCATAGAGTTTATAAAAAGGGAAAAGAGTAGCCGGGCCAAAACACAACCCTGCCTAATGCCATATTTAACCCTAATCTTCCTCGTGCATTCCCCCTCATGACCATAGCGAATCTGGGCAGATAACTTGCTATAAAGTCTAGCCAGGAAGTGGATTATCGCAGCCGGTGCCCCCATTTCGAGTAAGGTTGACCATAACAAAGTATGGTCGACCAGATCGAAGGCACTAGAGAGGTCTGCAAAACAGAGGAACAAAGAACCCTGTTTAGCTGTTTGGTGTATTTACCAATTAAAAGATCTAAATTGATACACTGCTCAATAGTGCCTAAGCCCTTCCTAAAACCGTATTGGGAGACAGCAAGAATATTATTAGCTTCAGCCCATTCCTCCAGACGTAGCAATAAGACCCTGCTCATGATTTTTAACGAGGAATCAAGGAGGGAGATAGGGCGGTAGTTCTTAGCCTCTCCTCTATCTCCCTTCTTATAGATTGACAGGATTACAGATTCACTCCAGGTAGAGGGAGTAGTATCGTTGACGGCGGCATTAAACACCTGGGTCAATAAAGGGCTCCACAGGGTTTGAGTTGGATTCATAGGATAGGGGGTGGGGTCATGGTGTAACTTTGCTGTTTTCGGTTTTCTACCAGCTTTCTTATGATATGACCTTTTA
This sequence comes from Lissotriton helveticus, assembly GCF_964261635.1. Lineage (NCBI taxonomy): Eukaryota > Metazoa > Chordata > Amphibia > Caudata > Salamandridae > Lissotriton > Lissotriton helveticus. The sequence continues at coordinate 1,121,345,092 of NC_136070.1, forward strand.
CGTTTAGAAGTAGCCCCCTCCCTGACACCCTGAGACATTTTATTATTAGCAGCATCGTCGGGTACAGAAACAACGGATACATTGTTTATATCATGGACTAGATTAATTTCATGTAAAATTTCGTTAACCAAAATATCCAGTTCCGCTGAAGCCTGATTTTCAGCTTCAGAATGGGGCGCTTGATCAACCACGACCGAGATAGCAGTATCAACAGGTCTTTCGGGTGTTTTGGCATTAGCTATTGACCCCAGGGCAGATCTCTTGATAGCCAACAGCTCTTTGGACAAGCGTTTCTCAAGAATATTAATTTCAGTATCTATGATGGTATTCGCTCTGATGAGGAATTTTTCCACACCTCCAGCTGCAGATCCTCCAACAAGCCAGGACTTACTCCTCGTTTCACGACCAGCCGTAAGAGCCCAGTGAAGCTTGCAGGTGGTTAGTAGAGATGTAAAAGGGGGGGCCCAGTCCGGTCACTACCGGTCACGAATGGGCACAAACGGGCCCGCCCTTGGCCCGGGCTTAGCCCGGCGTGCTCCCGCGTGCGTCCCGCGTGTGCGTAGGTGGGTAAGGCTAAATAGGGGGTGAGATTGGGAGAGGCGGGGCAGGAAGAGGAGCCAGGTGCGTGCGGTCACTCGCCGCAAAGCAGCCTGGCCCTCGCAGTCCCGCTGGCAACAGCACTCCTCAGCCACAAGATCGCGTTGCTTCACGCAAGCCCCAGAGACAGCAAACAGCTCCTACAAAGTCCTGAGGCCCTATGAAGTAGGGAGAGGCGGGGCGGGAAGCAAGCCCAGAGACAGCAAACAGCTCCTACAAAGTCCTGAGCCTCGAGCGGCACCCCAAATCAAAGTCCCAATCAAAGTTGTATAGGAATTTAGTAAATTCTCTTAATACATTTTACAGGCAAAGGCTTATGTCTGAAATCTAGAATGAATTGATCCAGACAGATACACTTTCTTTTGTTTGTGTCTAGATCGGATATAAATAGAGAATGGGCATTATCAATGCTACCTGGAGGTTCATACCACATTTGAAGACTTCAAAGGTATTGGCAAAGATAGTGTTCGCTGCTAAATCATGGATTATGTTGTTAAAAAACTGTTCATTTTCTGAACTCTAATCAGTCATCAGAAAATAACATCCTTGCTTATAGTGTGGACTGACATGCTAGGAAAAAAACTTTACCTGAGTGGAATTTTAATTACGCCAGAGTAATTGTGCTAATTTGGTAACTTTGTGTTACAAAATTATGCAAAATTACAGAGATTACGCCAATACTCCACAGCCTGTTATTTCAGGGCGGCATTTAACAAGAAATGTACCATGCAGGTCATTTTTTTAACACGAGAGGCATTTCAGGCAGATTTTTAATGTGAGCTGACCGTTTTAATGCAAGATGTGCTGCTCATGTACGTTTTTATGCAAGTGGCATTTCTGGTAGATTTTTTACCCAAGGGGACAGTTTGGGTAATTTTGGGGTACAAATCTACTAATCTCAATATAAGCAGCAGTGTTTTGTACGTGAGCAATTGGAAAGCAACTAGCAATTACATTTTCAAGCTGAATTTTTACCCAAACAGCCCATTAGAGTAATTCTTTCCATGCGAGATGCATCTTTCATAATTGCACACTATTTTGCATAATTTTGGGGTAATTTCGTGTGATTACACTGCCCAAAATTAAGCCAATTAGGCTTGCCCCTAAAAAACATTACTTTGAAGACCTTTTGGAGACTGCCTTTGATGTACTTATTTAGAGAATGTTCTAGTTATTTAATTGGACACAAACTCGAATTCTGATTGCTCTCAATTTTCGGAGATTTTTCAGAGAAGGCTAAAGAACAGAAAGTACAGTAAACGAAGTTCACAATAAAGTAACACTGACGATAGAGAATCAAATATTTTTGAGGTTTAGGGATTGGGTTTCAGCTTCTAGTTTTGGGGTAGGTGGCAGGGGTGGAGTCTATATTTGAGCATAATGAAAACACATTTAGCAAATGTAATTTGAAATGTGTCTCACGTCTGATGTTTTCTGATAACAATGCTAACTATACTTAGTGGGCAAAACCTGAGATACTATACCAGGTAGGGGGACTGGTTAAAATCAAAAGACAAATAAGAAAGAGGCGCAGGTTGCAAATTGTCCTCTTTTAGGTAGATCCAGGCACATTATGTTTAGGGTATTGTATTGTGAAAAGTGATCATGGCAGTGAGACTAAGGGCCTCATTATGACTTTGGCAGTTCGATGGACTGCCAAACCCAGGGTGGTGGCGCAGCAACTTCCATACCGACGGTCCAACTGCCGTATTACGAATTTGGCCATAGTCCACCTGCTACCGCCAGGGATCCGGGATCCCAGGAGGCCTTCCGGTGGTCTGCGGCCACTTTATGCTTGTGGTGCAGCTGCTGCACCAGCAAGCATTTTATGAGTTTCTTCACTGCCCTCCTTTTCATGACTGTGGGCCTGCCGTGAAAAGTGTGGTGTTGAGGAAACTAAGGGGGCCCTACAGGGCTCCATAGTGCCTCGGTGCACGGGGGTGCATGCAGGGGGGCACATGATGTGCCAAGTGTCTTTCAGTACCTCCAATTCCTGCATGACATGGCCTTTACAGTTCATGCTGTGCTGGAACACACTGTGGTGGCCCCACAATGCTGCCTTTCTAAGCCTCTACTATGAGCCTTTAAAAGGCAGTGCCGTGGCCCAGCCACTGCAGGACTGCCTGTCCAGATTACAACTTGTAATCTGGAGGGCAGTCAGCAGTAGAATTTGGCGGTGTGGGAGCAGGGCAGTGGCCTGCCACCCCGCTTCCATACTGCCAAACTCATAATTAGGCCCTATTCTGTAAGGCATGGGACTATGACGAGGGATGGTACATTCTTTAGAATGTACACAGATGTATCTATTAATGTGGGATGGGAGAGATTAGCACAGAACAAAATGACTCATGAATTTGGAATAAACAGAGAGGAGGATCTGTGAAATTAATCTATTAGTTAAACAAGTTTGCACATTTGAAAGAGCCCCATTTCATTTATATATATGTCCCATCTAATTGATCAAAGTGTAGTAACACTGACAGTACATGCCTGAAATGGAGTTTATAGAGAATGAAGCTGCTTCAGATATAAGGTATTCCTTGCCCTTTAAATTTTGACAGTATGTCCAAGAGATGCTGATGTGGGTAAGATCTATTACAATTCATTTAACCCAACTCTGGTTGTCTTGGGTTTCTGCAAGGATTAAAAGATCAGAAACTCTGTAGACAATTGCAGAGATTCCACAATCATAATTTTCAACTGTGGGAGTAAATGTCTGTAGATGCTTCTCCTGTAACACAAAATCATCCATTAGCACTCCAGTGCATGTTTCCAATGGAGTCGTCAATAACATTTCCCAAAGTGTGTGAACCCCTAGAGTTTGATAGACATGATATCAATTTCTCAAGTTCTTTGAGTTGGATGAGAGTTAGCAAACCGCTAAAAATATTTCAATACTGAAGTTTCTTTGGTTGGATTCAGCCTATCAAAACCATTTGTTTTTATGTGTGTTACTTTCACACTCTGTTCTGGCCCATTGGAAGACAATAGCCTCAGGTGAGACAGTCTCTTCTGGAGGGATCGCACAGAAACCCCTTAACCAACCCTCAAAAAACTAAATTCTCAGGGTTTGCCCTTGTGAGCCCGGAAGAAATAAAAAAATTACTACACGCAACTAAATCAGGGTCGCCCCAAGATCCCTGTCCGGCGTCGGTGGTAAAGTTGGCAGCCACCCCTATAGCGGACACCTTGGCAGATCTTTTCAATCAGATGTTTAACTTCGGGGACTTTCCATCATGTTGGAAACGAGCATCAATTGTCCCGCTGCTCAAGAAACCCACGCTAGACATCTCAGACCCAAATAGTTACCGACCTATAGCCCGGTTACCGTTGCCTGCAAAGCTTATCGAAAAAGTTATGAACCTGCAGCTTTGCACATTCCTTAGATCTTTCCAAGGTCTGGACAAAGCCCAACATGGGTTCAGGGAAGGTCACAGCACCGAGACCGCCCTGATTAAATCTACTGAAGAGATCAGGAAAGCATTGGATGCAGGGGGACGAGCAGCTCTGGTCCTCCTCGACCTGTCCGCGGCCTTCGATACGGTCCACCATACAATTCTGGTGGATCGCTTAGAGGACTGCGGGGTTCAGGGGAGGGCCCTTAACATCTTGAAAGCTTTCTTTGTGGACAGGGTTCAGGTGGTGGCCTTGGGAGATTTTGAGTCTAGACCTTTCAAACTCCCAGGGGGGGCCCCGCAGGGGTCCTCCCTTAGCCCCACCTTATTCAACATTTATGTTTCATCTCTTGCCCCGGTGATCCGATCTTTCGGATTTGAATTAACATCCTATGCAGATGATACTCAGATCGTTGTATCACTGCTCCCGGGGAAAGAAGAAGGAGTAGCTGCAAGATTTCAGGACTGCATGACGGCAGTCAGTAGCTGGATGGAAGGTTCTACTCTTTGGCTCGGATATTAGTTTCTGGAGTCCTAAGTGGTGGCTGGATGACATGGGAACCCCTCCCACTCCAGTAGCTAAGGTGAAGAATCTAGGTGTCCTCATCGACAATCAACTTTCGTTCAAACCGCAAGTCAATGCTCTGATCTCTTCCACTTACTGGACCTTGAAAATCATCAGGAAGATTATTCCTTTCCTGCCAGACAGTAGTAGAAAAACTGTGGTGACGGCACTTGTGCTCTCCCGCCTAGACTACTGAAAAATGCTGCCGTGCGCCTAATTGAGGGCCTGCCTAAGTTTGCGCCGGTCGCACAGGAACTTAGGAAATTACACTGGCTCCCGGTACGCAAACGCATAATGTTCAAATCACTGTGTATCGTTTATAAAGCAGTACATGGACTGGGTCCATCTTTTCTCCAGCAGCACCTCCAACTGTATATGCCAGGCAGACAACTGAGATCTGCCAATAAAGGGCTGATCAAGATAAGTAGGATCAGGAAGGCACGATGGGGGGCAGAAGCTTCGTAAAAGGGGCTGCCACCGCATGGAATTCCCTGCCCCTGGCCTTGAAACAAAGTGCGAACCTTTTAGACTTCCGAAAAAATATCAAAACTTGACTTTTTAGTCATAAGAAGGGGTCTGACACTTAGGGGAGCTATCATTTCAACGCCAGGACACCGCTCGGTAACAGCGCGCTTTATAAATGGTATACATAAATAAATAAATAGCCGATGACGCTGAGAAAAACACGCTGAATAAAAACAATGCTGCAATAACTTTAGGATGAGGACCTCAATTATGAAGTTCCATGTGTCTTACCCATGTCCTTTTTTAATGTAGAGGTCTGTCCATATAGCAATGGTATTATATTCAAATGAAGTCTAAGTGGTAAGCAGACAAAACGTCCTAGATCACACCCTTTGATCAACCTCCACAACCTCCTTGTTAAGATGCTGAAGAAACTGAATTCCCAATAGTTCTAGATTTCACTCCTTTCATATACTAATCTCAAAAGTTAAGTTTACTGCTAGTCAATCCCCCCATGTGTCAGTCTCAAAGGTTAAGTTTAATAAGTAGGAAACAACTTGCACAAAATTGTAACCCTTTGAAGCACTGAGATAATCGCTCCTTGTAAATCTATGCATTTATATTTTTTTAGTATCATTGCAATCTTTCTGTAAGCATAAGGGTACTGTTGGAATGATTGTGAGCAATTGCAGGGCGAGAGAGGTCTCTCTAATATTCTCTATTTAACATTGTCACTCCTTTAACACAAGCATAAATTCTAGATTTGTCAAGAGCAGCTGTGGAAGCGTCATTTGACATCAGTAGTACTGTGTATTTATGCCTTCTATTCAAAGCCGTGAAGTCAACTTAAAATGAGAGATATAAAATGTTTGTCCAGGCCTTACCGAAGAAAGGCGAACATGTACACTTAGGAAGACATATTGTAAAGAAGTTCTCCCACATGCAGCCAACCCCACGCTGTACATGGCATTTGGCCGTGCGCGACAGAGGGTTGGCCACAGGGTCTGGCCCTGGGGACCCCATTACCTTGGGCCTTTTTTTTTTAAAGGGGAGGAGCTGTATGGTCCCCCTCCCTGAATCTACTTTGGCCCTGGAGACTTCATCCCCAAGGGTCATATATATTTTAAAGGGGACGAGGGTTGTGTGGCCCTCCTCCGGGATCTCATTTGGCCCTAGGGACCTTAACCCGAGACCTTTCTTTATTTTAAAAGGGAAGGGGGCCATGTGGCCCTCCTCCTCAAGTCTTATTAGGTCCTGTGGACCCCCCAGACCTTTTTTATTTAAGAGGAGGGGATCACGTGGCACCCTTCCCAAAGCCTTATTAGGAGCTCGGGAACCTCATTCCCCAGTGCTGTTCATTTTAATTAAAGCAGACGGAGGCAGCATGCCCCGCCTCCCGGACACTTATTAGGCACTGGGGACTCCATCCTCCAGGGTGACTAGTTAAAATAAAGGGAAGGGAGCAACATGGCCTCCTTCCCAAGCCTTATTAGTCCCCAGGGACCACATCTACCAGGGCCTTATTCTTTTTAAGGGGGAGGGGCAACATGGTCCCCCTCACAGAGCCTTATTAGGTCTTGAGACCCCCATAGCCCCAGAGGCGTTTATTTTAATTAAAGGGGAGTGAGGCCATATGGCACCTCCTTCCCCAGGGCTTTTTTTTAATTAAAGAGGAAGTGGGCTATGTGGCCCCCCTCCCTGAGCCTTATTAGGGCGTGGAACCCCCATACCCCAGAAGCGTTTATTTTAATTAAAGGGGAGTTAGGCCATGTGGCACCTCCTTCCCAGCAGCCTTATCAGGCCCTGGGGACCCCATCCCCCAGGGTCACTAGTAAAAATAAAGGGAAGGGGAGCCTGTGGTCCCCCCTACCCAAGCCATTATAGGCCCCAGGGACCCTATCCGGGGGCATACTTTTTATAAAGGTGGGTGTCCTGGTGCCCACCCAGGGAGCCCACCATATACTCGTTGGGGGCCATGGGTGAGCCTGAAGGCCTGTGGCCCTAGCCAGCTCCCCACATGCAGTGGTAGCCAGGGAAACTGCTATGTCCAGAGGGTGGACTCACTGGGATATCTCTAGTGAGGTGGCCCCAGGGATAGGGTTCCTGGGGCCACAGAAAGCTCAGTTAGGGGGGCCTGCATGCCCTCCTCCCTTTTGCAAAGTTCAGCATCCCTGGGGGATGAGGTTGCTGGGGCCAAAAGAGGGCCGTGGAGGGGGCGTGTCCTGCAACTCTCCCCCTCAAAAATGCTTTGATCTCCGGAGGATGGTCTCATTGGAGACATGAGTGGCTAAGGGAGGTAGGTTGCATTCTATCCTCCCCCTCAAAAATATTACAGGCCCTAGGGGGATGGGTTCCCTTATGATCAAATTGGCCTGGGAGGTGGGGCGTGGGACCCCTCTTCCTATAGAAAATATGTTGGGCCTCAAGGGATGGGGTACCTAGGGCCAAATATAGCCCGGGGAGGAGGGCCACATGCGCCCCTCCCTAAAAAATAATAACCATCTTTCCTGGGCCCTGGCCCACGCCGGGTGGGTTTACAAAAAAATGTTTGAAATATTGCAGCGGATTCACAGTTCCTGTGCAAATTTGTAGTAAAATTAAAACAAGAAAATGTGTTTTAGACCCCACCATCAGGCCTAGGGGGTCAGGGTATCTGTACCCTGACCACTTATATCCTTTTTTGCATTCATTTTAGGACACAGGACCAAGTCCTGAGTCTTAAGATGGTTGGCACAACTTCCTGGTTGAGGTGATGGCAGTCAATCAGTTCTCACTTTGAGATCTGTCGGCACCATGGGTCCTCCGCGGTGTGAAATATACAACAGAGGTTGCCAAATTCCCATAAACTTCATATGCGTGTCTTCAACATTACTGTACAAACGTTCCATGGCCAGAATGTTCCGAAGGTTATGATACAGTTGGACGATCAGTGGTGTGTCCTCTTTGATCCACTTGAAAGTGATGGTTATCTTTGCCTCTTCTAAATGCTGTAAAGCCACATAACCTTAATGTTTGGTTAATCTATTACATTTTCCTAATCTAAGGCCTAGGAGTATGGTACTAGCATTGTTTAAGGCTTAACAGTGAGTGGGGAGCCTATGACTTTGTGAATAACGTCATTTACTTTCAAGTGCAATTATTTTGGAACAATCCCACCGAATGTGCAATGTTTTTTTTATGTGTTCATAATTCCTACAATGATTTGGAATGACCACACGGAATATACAGTGGGGATGATTTGCAGAACAATGCCAACAAAACCATATTGTATATTGTATTTCTCCATTCTTAGTTGACATGGGACAGACATGTATATCCCTCCCCAGACATTCCCCTTTCCAGTCTTGCTTATACCTCCAGTTGTTGATACCAGTAGCAGTTTATATTGCTGAGATATAACACCCCTATTAACTTGATAAATAATGTTTCAAGTGGTTTTTTATCTTTAAGGGTTGCCTGTTTGATTCTTGGATGAGAAAACTAGTATCTGATTAGCGTGCATTAAGCCCCTCTGATTTGTCCAACTGAAATTTAGCCATGCATTTTTTAATTTAAAAAAAATGGTCTCTGCATGGTACATATCGGAGATCATTCTACACCTTCCCTCTTCCATCTCTTGAATGGGGAGTCTTTTGTTGCAGATGAACATTCACCATTAACATCGATGTCAATGTGGGGGGAGGGGAGGCTTGTGAGCCCCATTTGCAGTACTACTTCATCCCAATTCTTAAGTGTGATACAAACTGGGGTTCCAAGGTATGTCTTTGGTGTTTTATTCCTGTTCCTGACCAAGGTTAAATCCCACAGGCTTGTAATTCTGTGCTGGTAGGCAGCATAATAAAGAGAGGCATTGGGTAAGGTCATACCATCTTTTGCTCTAGGTTGGCAAAGCCTGTGTTTCCGGTTGCCTAAAAAAAAATCATGATGAGTTTCTGCAACTATTTAAGACATGTTCTGCCCACCAGTAGCACAGTGGTTGTAACTGGTAGAGAAACTAAGAAGGAACATTCATTTTCGAGTTTGTTCTAGCCGTCCAGGAAAAGTGCATAGATTACCAGGAATCCATTTCAATCATTATTTCGGTCAACAAATGAGAGGAATTCGTTCTAAAGATATAGGATATCACTGTAATTTTATTACGATTACATTTTTTATGACCTTTTGCCTATCGAAGGAGATATTCTAGCTCTAGTGCTAGTTCCGCCTCCATGGATAGTGTTAAGTTTAGAATTTAAGATTTGTCATAATTGATTTTGGAACGTGACATTTTTACAAATTGTTTAGTTACCCCAGGGAGTGAGGTGACAGGTGACCCCAAGGACAGGAGGACATCGTCCATGTATAGGCTGATCTAGCTAAGGCATAAAGATATACAGATTTCTCTGATTTAAATTGTGCTGGATTATGGTACTTATTAGTATAAAAAACACACTTTTACAGTACAGGTCACATTTTTCTTTCTTTTTCCTGCGTGTGGGATTCAGGCTGTCAGGACTAAACGACATGGTACTTGAAGTCTTACTTTATGGAGTTAGTACTACAAAGAAAGAATTGTTGAGGATAATGTCAAGAGCTGTGAATGAAGTATAAGGTATGGAAGCTTGACTTACTCTTGCAATTTGATCTGCCATCTGAAGACGTCCATCTAATTCTCGTCTAATTTGGGCTGCCTGCTCATCTGGGTTATCCAGCTAAAAAGAAAATAACAAGGGCATATTGTAAATGTCTGCGTTTTTGTTAGATTCTTTAACATCAAATGATTATCTTGCTTGAGCCAAAACAAGCAAAAATGTAAAGCATGTAAAAATGAGTCTATTTACTGTTTCATGGATATTTACAGTCTGTAGTAACATAAATACAATGGTGATGGGGTTGTTTCATTATATCCAAAACGGACCCAGGTACAAACACAAACAAAACAAGATGTCCCAGAGACACGTGAAGCAAAACTGTTCATATACTGCTTGCCTATAATGGGAGAAACAGTTCAATATAACACACCATTTATGGAAGCAGAATTATCAAAGTAGTTTCCTTAGTCACAAAACGGTGAGGGAAAAAATAAGACTGTATTCCAGACACACCACAAGCACCAAGGGATGGGAGGGAGAAAGTAGCTGGAATTGGTCAAAGGCACCTACAGCTGCAAGTAAAATGTTGGGATAACATTAAATCAAAATAGGAGAGCATCATGCTTGCCCCCTCTAACCAGGCATGTCTAGGGGTGACTTATTAGTGCCCTCTCACTCATCAAATAAGTTGGATGAGGTAAATACTGGTCTAAATCTGGGTTCATTGTCTCTTACAGTATATAGATCAGAAAAACAAATTGGTATTCAACACTTACATAGTAACTGGACTGGTCACATTTGCAGGGGACATGCCCCCATTCGAATTGGACAGGGACCTGACCTGCTCACAAATTTGCTAACAGTGGCGAGGCATTTCCCACTGGCAAGAGAGAACAGTTGTCCCCTCTTACCTCTATGCCAATCTTTTACCTTGTAGGAACCTCATCCATTAAGCAAAATAATTGCTTTTTAATGTATCTTTGATACAGAAAGAGTGATATTCCAAAATCAATTAAAAAATAAGCCTGACTCACAGGTTAGTTTAAAAAGCCTATCTCCAGTGCCCTAGCATTCGAAACAATATGAACACAACTTGAGTTATATCAATTTAAACACAAATTTCCACAAGGCTTTCATATAAAAGATATGTTATGTTATAGGCTTATGACACTATGAGAAGCTGATTACGAGGCATTCAACATTCTATTTTATTATTTCAGTACAGTCATCGCTGTCAAACCACATTACACTGGAGTATTTGCAATAGACAGTGAAAATCAAAATGCACTTTATCTCTGAATGAAAATAAATCAATCTATTGCTGTGTCAGAATCAACCTTTTCAAAACATGCAGGAACGCGTTCAGTCTGTCTGGTGCACTTGTCAAAGAGAAATAAGGAGCGTGTATTGAAAATGACTGGAAGGTGACATGGTCAGATTGTGACCCACAAGCATGCGTCACTTCCCAAACTGCTCCCACTGTGAAGTGTTCAGTCGCCGGAGCTTTCTTACAGCTTTCATACAGCACTTCTCGCGATACATAAGTTTATTTTCGATTGAACTTACCCTGCTTGGGTAAGACTCTAGAAATGTCCATTTCAAGTTTGTAACATGACTGAGACATTCATACACATGTAATATGAAATGTGTAATTTACACCTATGTCTGGCCTTTACATGTACATCAGCTGTTCTTAAATATTTAGGGTTTGAGCAATGTAATAACCCCATTTAAGGAGTCTGTAACTTTTAAACCACCCCTACAATGGATTTTGAAATGGGAAATTGTTCACTATTGCTTCCCTTATAAATAGAGATTCCTATCCATATGTTTCAATGGTTTAGGACTGAAATAGCGGTTGACAACCATTTTAAGGTTACAGACCGCAAAGTTGGGTTGGTAAGACATTTGCAAAAGGGAAGGAGTTCCTTGGCAACACTTTCCACTTTGTAAATATCCATAGAACCACTGCAAACTCTCGAACAAAATTAAAAAAAAGTTTATTTTTAAATGCAGTCAGATTTTACCTTAAGGAAAACGAGCTACATAAAAAACAAGTTTGAAAGTCACACACATGGCAGCATCCAATCATATTGAGTGTCGATTTGTGACCTACCGATTTATGAGGTAAGTCGGATTCCAAAACGCTATGCTTTGGATTTTTAAGAGACAACCTATTAATACATGTCAGTTCTTAAAAATCTTTACTGCTCATAAAAATACGGATTGCAGTTTGGGACAAGTATTTTCCAACCACATCTTCGTACATCTTGCCCTATGTACCTATGTACAAGTATCATACACAATATGAGATACGTGCAAGTGTGCATAATTATTATGTACATTGCTGACTTCACATTATTTAGCCAATCCTATTCGTTTTTATCCTTCATATTATATACACTGCAAGCATAGAGTCAAAATGCTTGAGCTAAGGAATGTCTTGTGTCAATTGATTTCATTGGTTCCTTTTATGGAAACAATTTTTGCCACTCAATGATTTCGAATACCACACATATCCTGTGAAAGTGGGGAACAATGTTGCACCATCCCAACCCTGTTAATCCTCTAACACCGATACTTTTGAAGTGGGATTTAGAGGTTTAAGATAAGTGAGGAAAATGTATTGCAAAATATTTGTAAATTAATACCCACTTATCTATGAGTCGGTGGGAATTCAACACATTTGCATCACAATTTCCTGACAACTCACTTGACACCCCTTTGGTACAGCCCACTTTACTAAAGTAGGTACACAGCTATCTATGCATGACATACATCTAAATAGCATACAGTATGGAGATATAGCATCTTCTCACAATCATTGTCACATAAGGTTAGAAATAGTGAGTGGTAAATGACATAGTACCAAAAATCCTTCCCCCGAAAATCCCCCAAAATAGAGCTCTAAAACTAACAGCTAGCTTATATCTTAGAAATACTCTGGAACACATCTTACATCAAACCTATACCTGGCCCATCTTCCCTAAACCAAATGTTATAATATTTAGACCTAATCATCCCCTGGGTGATAAAATAAAGTATAAAAGAATATTGAACATTTTCTGATTACTCTGACTAGTCACTCTTTAAACACATGGCCGGTTTAAATTGTGGTGAGTGGCAGAGGGTCTCACCACTGGGAAAATACAGCTAGTACACCATGTGCTACACAGTACCTGTGGATAGACATAGGCTCCATTAAAATCTGATTTTACAATTTGTGTCCCGCAGATACAAATGTATCATTACCTACACAGCAGTCAAAAAGGACTTTAGTGGCCCACATATTTTTTGGTCTAATGTTGGGAGGTGTTTGTTGGAGTCACTCTACCTAAGATGGTATATGAGGGGACCCTAGTGAACATAATACAGCTCCAGAAGCCTACCTTCCTACAGATGATCATGAACCTCTGTCTTGCTTGAGTGGAGAGGATTTACATTTTATCATCCCTCTCAGCCTCAACATTGTGCTAGCCAATTCAAATACTGTCTGCTCACTGTTATTTGATATAAAATGAGGGCCTAAATGCCATGTTTTATTCACTTGTGGAGTGGTGTGACTCACTGGTTAGAGGCGGCAGACCCGGAAGCAGAAGTCGGACAGGGACCAGGGTTCGATTCCCGACGCGGCAGGGTCGTGGACCAGGGTCAGCGGACTCGATAATTCTCGCCTCGGTGCCTACTCTAACCAGGAGTCGCACTCGGCAACTCTGGGCATTAGCTTGCTTAATCTCCACAACGGCCCCATCAACGCCGGGGATGCCTGGCTCCACCTTGGGGACTCCCAGCAGGGACCATCCCACAGGGAAAGCCAGGACGGGTTCCCCAGCGGTTTACAGCGCCAGGACGCCGGCTGGCAACAGTGTGCTTTACAAGTATACACATTACATTACATTACTCATATTAAGATGTGGTGTCTGATGCCCTTTCTCTTTTCCCATTTTCATTAACCAAGAGAATGTGAGTTTACATCCCATGTATTGCTAGGAGATGGATCCAGTGTTGCGGGAGAAGCAATGTTAGCTTCAGAAACAAGGTTGTTAATTTGGCAGAGAAGAACCCCTACCAACTTAACACTGTTCTAAGAGGATGTCAGTTCAGCACATGAAATTAATGGCAATTTCTCCCCAAAAAGTTCGATTAGTTCAAGCAGTGTCGAACAATTTTTTGCACTCTAAACCCGGAGGAGGTTTACATGCACTGAATATTACTGTTTAGGTTAATGTCGACATGGGCTAGAAAATGTTGTCTTCGTCTTGAAACAAAGACTTCTATTTTAACAACCAAGGATTTCTCTGGATTATTCAATACAGACAGATGTTATGAGAAACATTTCTCAATTAAGGATAAGCCCTGAAGAAGTCTCATGGAAAGAGACGAAACGCGTTGGTTAGGTTGATGTGAATTAGTTTTTATACCATCAATTTAGAATTTTCAACACAGAACAAGTCTGAAACCAGTTTAATGAACTTGGAAAAACAAGAAACAAACTAAGCTAATTGAATAGTGTCTGAATCGGTGTTGCACCTAATTATAGCTTGTTTAATCAGAACAGATTATATTTGCCTTACACAACAAATAGTGGGTGCTGATTTCCTGTGTATATACGTGCAAGGATTTTTTATCCACCTATGGGGACCCAGGAGGCTGTTTTCCCCTGATCTGTGCACCACTTTTCTGGATTATTTCCCACATTTGTGATGAAGTGCGGTATTGAAAGTCTAGGCTTCCTTTTGTAAATCTCTTGCAGAACAATTTTAAAGTCAAGATACTTTTGTCTGACATAAATATTAAGGACAAAAATATTCTATGCCCAAAATATCGTGACAGAAATATTGGGGGACAGAATATTGAGAACATAAGAGCAAATAGATAAGTATAGATGTGCTATTCTCAACTCCACATCTATGTACCGTGAATATATATATACATATATTGAAAAAGTACATGTATGTGCACTCAAGCTTATCCATTGAAACTTACCTTAATATTCTTGTCTATAATATTCCTACCATGATAGTTTGGTCACACAATATTTAATTTCCGATATTTCGGTCAATCATCAAAAAAATCCAAATTTAATCACCAGAAAGTTACCAACATTATAAAAATTGCATAAAGGGAAATGGAGATATAAATATTTTACATTTTAAAGCAAAAAGTTCCAAGAAAGCACGTGGTGCCAATTTGAAGTTACTGCTCAGTGTTGACCGGGACAGAAGCATAATTTCAGGTAATAGCAATGGAGCAAAGGTCAGCAGGCCTAGTGGGCTGCAACCATGAAAGATTTTACCTTTGAACTTAGACTATTTTCTGAAGCTTCCAGTCCTGCCACAGGGCAAAGTAGGAAGATAAAGCCAGCAGGTGTCTGTTGAAGTCAGATAAGCCATCATTAAGCTCACAGTGAAATCTCTGATTTTTTAAATCAAAAACATTGAGCAGGACAAAGCATGATTCTGTAGCCATGAAGTGTGTGTTGCTGCTGGTACAGGTGTGCAGCCTCACCCTGGTCCAAGGTTTTACCTTCAGACTTAGTCACTTTTTGGTTCTCAAAATGCTTCAGCAGAGCAGGGCCCCACAGGTCATACACCTTCATTACAAAGTCACTAAATATCCTTTTTCTTCACCGCAATAAGCTCAATGCAGGACAAACCTGGATACCATGCATGTCAGAGCTGTGTCCTCCACAGCAAAGCCTTAACACCTTGTCCCAATTTCCCAGAGGAGGAAAACATTATTAAGTGTAATATTTCTTCAACTTCAGGGACAGTGCTTCCTGGTCACTTCTGCAACCCTGACATAATTAAGGCAGACTCATATGCACCAGGTCTCTCCAGTTAGGGCTCCAGCAGGTTCTATAGTGTTTACATGCTCACTCTTACACAGGGGAGTCCTGTTGTGTTTTATGTACCACCAGCAGGAAGTGGGTGACCAGCCAATTCCATCACCCACTTGCACAAGATGAGACATCACTGGCTGCTGGACAAGACCTTCTTTTAAAGAAGAAGCCAGGCAAGAAGAATTCATATCCTATCAAACAGCTGTACAAGAAGTGATATCACTGGTTTCCCATCACAATCATCCTTAAAAGAAAATAAGCAAGATGTCTTCATTTCTTTTCACCTTTCTGCACATGACATCACACATTTCCCATCATTAATCTGCACAGAAAGTGATATTACTGGTTTCCAGATAAAACCATCTTAAAAAGACACACAAGGTAACTTCCTTTTCTATCTGATGTCACTACATGCACATTATTCATCAGCACAGGACGTGAAATCACTGATTGCACACTATAACCATCTTTAGAAGAGCTAGCCAGACAAAAGGCCTTAATTTCCAGTTACCCTGTGTACAGGAAATAATAATACTACACTCCCAAACATCTGCCTCCACAGGAAGTGACATTTCTTCCTTCTGTCTCCTTATTTCATTCAACTCCTCAGTCCGTCCTTCCACCCAGGTGTACCAGAAAAGGGCAGACATAGACATGGGCAATCTCACTTAAATCACAAGATAAAATATAATTATGTACCTTCTCTAGCAACCCACAATGCCAATCAATTCCCAAATCACAACCAGACCAAGATAACACAAGCACTCACATAGTGCCCTCACAAAACATCAACCCAACAATGTGCATATTCCACTAACTACCACACAACATCAAACTGCAAAATACACATTTCACCTCATGCTCATTAACACTCTACGGTATTTCATGCACCATATGTTGCAAACCTCATCACCTCCGCAAGCCTGACACTATCTTCATCACTACAACATGTTTCAGCCATACATCATCACACATCCAACACATCCTTCTTGCCCATTATGTGGGCCACACACATAAGAAGGAAGGCGGCCTCACTGTCATACTTAAGCCCTCCTGGTCCTGTAAGTGACACTCAACCCAATGAATGTGACATTCCATCTCATCTACAGGGTAGAACAAGGGCTTCAATGAAGAATTCTCAGGTTCTCCCACAACCGCATCCATTCAACATACCCACACCTCCCTCTTGCGTCACTTACATTTTCCAGACAACATAAGCTCACAAAAAAAGAAGATCCTCTCCTCAGCCATCACTATGTCCCTGCTAAGTATCCTACAATCAAACCGAGGTTGATCCAAAAGAGGAGTCCAAACCTTCAGATCCTTCAAAGACATCTTGATAACCTAGTGCATGAACTCATCTCTCACCCTGCCAACTCTATGTATGATGTCAATACCAATCTAAACACCTTTAACAATTTGTTTGGCAAACAATGTCAGCATCTGCACTCCAATTAAAACTTGCAAGTCAAAACCTTTGGCACCTTCTTCCTCTATAGACGTTGGTGACAATAAACAGTCCACCAGCAGATAGGATGGAAAATGGAAAAAAAAACATGATGCTTAAGTTCCACCATGCAATATGCAGACAGCTCACACATCAACCGAAGAAAGGCACTACACCAAAACCATCAATGAAGTCACCAACAGAAGCAGAACTCTTTGGAAGACAATTAAGCATAGCATGAACTTCCAACCTCACCCACCTATCGCACATACCACTAACAAAGCAATGGCAACAACTTTTTTTTCAATGCAAAAAAATAAATAAAATCTGATAGGACATCTACATCCCCAAGTGTGTTTCTCCTCTTACGCCCATCCCTTCTCATAGAATCCCACAATGGTCATCTTTCAATGCCCCTTTTATCTCTCTGTGACATACTTAACTCCCTCAATATCCGCTTCCTATGTGGATTATGCCTTACCATTATTTATTTAACTATAAAGCTTTTAATAGCGTTAACATGACCAGTGAGGGTATCATAGCACTCTACAGGTAGGCATAATAAGAAATAAGCAAAAGACACATGTACAATCATAAATATTAGATAAGTACAATCGGAGAAGAATAACAATTTGAGGAACATTACCTCCGAAGGAAATCAGAAGGATAGTGGTCATGATGAGCAAATGAAAAACAGACAAAGGTAAGATCAAGTGAAACAAGCTGTGATCTTAGGGCAACCATTTGTTTATCAGAAGTGTTTTCACTTCTTTTCTGAAGGAGGTAGTAGGCGGGATCAGAAGGATTTCCATAGGCAAAGAATTTCACATTTTCGGGGCGATACCCGAGAAGGCACTGTTGCACATTTTCTTTTTGTGAAAAATCTGTGGTTTCAGCAGCAGAGAGCTAGTATTTCGCAATGATCTGCATCCGCCTGATGATTCTAGATTCTGTGCCAATTACCTAGGGGTATTGAAATGTAAGGTTTTATGAGTCAGGCACATAATCTTTTGTTGTATCATTGCCTCATAAGGGAGCCAATTCAAGGATTTCAGATAAGGGGAGATGTGTTTGATTCTTTTAGTTCCGGTAACGAGTCTGGCAGCAGAGTTAATAGAGGCCCGTAGAGGGGCAAGTTTGTATCTGGATGGGCCACATAGTATAGGATTTCCGTAATCCAGCCTGGGAATGACCCGGGCTTGGACCATAGATTTAAGGTCATCTTATGGGAGGAAGGGTTTTAATTTCCTTAGAATGTTCATCTGATAATTCACTCCTTTGGTGGCAGTATTGATGAGATCCTGCATGTGCAGGTGTTTGTCTAGTGTAATTGGGTGTCATCTGCATGCATGTGATAATGAATGTTAGAGGATGTCAAGGAGTCTGCTAAAGGTTCCATGAATAAGTTGAAGACAGTGAGTGAGACGGTGGATCTCTGTGGGACCCCTAAGGTGACTGTAGTGGGCTTGCACAGCGATTAGTTGACTTTAACTCTTTGGATTGAAGGATCTGTCCGGGGAAGCTCTGTCACACCTACTCACCAATTTCAATTATCAAGACATCCTAGATTTTCTCACTCCTAAAGAAACCTACATTCGACGATAATAACCATGTCAACTACCAGCATATCACTCACCTACTCTTCATCATCAACATAATTGAAAAAGCAATCTATGATCAACTGCAACATTGCAATGATGTTAACAAGCTCCTGCATGACTTGCAATCAAGCTTCAGATGAGGCTACAAAATGGAGACTGCTTCCTTGCAATATAGACAACATCCTCTTGACCACTGATGAAACTAGCCATTGCCTCCTGATATTGCTGGACCTCTTAGCTGCTTTTGATACTGTCAACCAACCATCCATCCCTCATCCACACCCTAGAGTTTTGATGGGACTCACTGGCAATGTATGGTTCTCTCCCTGCTTTTCCAATCCACACTGTTTTATTCACATACCTACCTTCAGATCTCAAAACAGGTTTCCTATCACCTGTAGAGATCCCAAGGGTTTCATACTGTCTTCTACCATCTTAAACCTCTACATGAAGCATTTGGGGCTCTATTTACATCAAAACCCATCAATATACGGATACATAACTCAATATGAACGTCTCCTCTGTTTCAGACATCCAATAGCTCAAACATTGTCTGCACCTTATCCAGATTTGGAGTTCAAGCACCCACTTAAAGCTCAACTCATCTAAGACAGAAAAAGTATAAACATGGCTCAACAACATGAATTTTGATGGGTTTGAACCCCAGCTTTCACGTAATGCCAAGTCACTTGGTTTTACCTTGGAAAATGTCACAGTGCATCAAGCCATATTACCATCAGAAGAGGGTCTAAAAAAGTGATAAATCTAGCACCGCAGCTCAGAAAATGAGAGATTCCCTACATTACATTATGCTTAAAACAGCATAAGAACATTCTTTACACTTTCACATCATTGAGTAGGGACAGCATTCTTTTATAAGAGAGTGGGAAATCACTACTTTGAAATGAGTTGATACAAAAACAGCATCAGGTGAATACCTGATATTTTACTTGTTATGCTGTTTGTTGCTATTTTGGATGGGTGTAACAATATTGGAGTGGATTCAGTTTTGGATGGGTTCAGTTCAAAGGTAAGCAAGTTCAACTATTTATCCTTTTTTTTCCAGAAAGCTCTTTCCAGTAGTTACATTTATTATTTTATGAATTTTGAGATATGCATTACTAATGAATGGTCAATTTGCTGCTTCTATTTAAATATTGTGCTGATACTGCTGATTGAATGGAACACACTGAATCCATACCTCCTCCTGCATTTTACCTCTTTATAATAAAAATTATAAAATAACAAAGAAGAGCATATTTATGTACGTGTCAAGATTGTTGATATATGCATAATAAAACTACATTTGAAAATAAACTGGACTCCTCTGAATATAAAAAGCATTTATCCACAGGAATCATATGAATGCCAGGGAAGTGGAACGAGTTTACAGATTCATGCGCATATACATTTTTAAAATGTTAATAATAGAAGTAGTCTTATGAAATATTCTCTGCCTCTGGCACAGAATTATTTTGCAACATATTTTCTTTTACAACTAAGCCATCAGGCAATTTTATTGAAAAATGCTATGCTAAATTGCAGACAGAAATATTCCCAAGTGGATTAAACATAATATATAAACCCAAAATGGAAGGATGAAAGTTTGTACCGGCATAACATTACAGGGGATATTATGAAAAAGCAGCAATATAATCCAACCTGTAAGTGAGAGGCAAAGGCTGGACGCCAAGAAAGTAAGGCACCTTCTAAACTGTGATAAAAATAACTGTTCGTTTTAACCTACATTTCTGTAAGGATTATAAATTGGAGTGATGTCCTATGCCATCAGCTGTTTTTTTCCATGGTCTTGGAGCATACCAGATGTTTTGCTTTCTCTAGGATTTGAGCCAGAGTGGGATGAATTTTCTTTTCCTGTTTCTCCCTTCTCCCATAGTTTGTAGTTTACTTTCTAAGGGGTAAATTCCAGATGAAAGTTTGTACGCAGTGATTTATGGGGGTGGGGGTACAGAAAGTGTTAAGGCAATTCTGCCTTCTAAGGTAAACCATTGAAGCACTTGTAGTATTGGGATTATGTGGTCTGACTTCTTTTGCTAATAACAATACAGACTACAGAATATAAGGAGGGTTTGAGCCAATTTGGGAGATAAGCTAGCAAAGAATTGCTGGTATCAAGATGTGAGAGAACTAATGCTTATTCTTCAGTCCTAAAATGGGGGGTACAGAAAGTGTTAAGGCAATTCTGGCTTCTAAGGTAAACCATTGAAACACTTGTAGTATTGGAATTAAGTAGTCTGACGTATTTTGCTATTAATAATACAGACTACAGAATATAAGGAGGGCTAGAGCCAATTTGAGAGATGAGCTAGCAAATAATTGCTGGTATCAAGATGTGAGAGCACTAATGCTTATACTTCAGTCCTAAATATTCCCTAATACATTGGGAAGTGTGGAGGATTTAGGTTTTCTAAGTAGGTGTAGTTGTGGTGAGGTGGTTGTGAAGTCAACTGATTTACCAGAAGTTGCAACAATAATGGAGATATCTACTTGTCTGGGTGTTTCTTGCTGTCTTGGATGGGTGTAAAAGCATTGGAGTGGGTTCAGTTTGGGTTGTACTTGGTTCAAGGGAAAGCAAGTTCAACTGACTATTGTTTTTTTTTCTCCAGAAAGCTCTTTACAGAAGTTACATTTATTATTTTGTGATATGTCTGGATGTCCTCAGATTACTGAGTGAGTTTGCTGTTTCCATTTAAATATTGTGTTGCCTGGCACATAAATAAATAATCTTTCCTCCAGCAATTTACCTCTTTATTGCATTGGATGCTTAAAATAACTATTATTTTCCATTCAGAAATTGTATTTAATAAAAGGTAGAATCAAACAGATAAATGATAGAATGTGGGATTATGTTAACATATATTTTAGGTATGTTTGTTTAACAATTGGTTCAGCAAAACATATAACACTTGCACAACACCATTAACCTGTACATAGTGAATGATCTATCCAGATCAAGCAGACGTACTTGATTAACAAGCTTAATACCTAAAGTGTTTAAACTTCAGTTAGGTAAAGATACAGCAAATTAGAGCTTTCTGGAAGAAAGCGTGCAGACAAAGCCAGTTGCTTGTATCCAAAAAATAAGAAGCAACAATAATTTGGCATTGAGTATGACCTCAACAAGAACCATGTTAACTATATTTAATTGATAATTCAAAAAGAACTGTTTTAACCTAATTTTATTTATGTTATATCTAACTAAAAAGCGACATAAATAATTTTGCTTAATCTTATTATTAGTAAAATGGTTTGTTTGGAAGGTATAATGTCCTCTATCAAATAATATATTACAAGTGCTTGTGAGTTGTTTTAATAATTTATTTGTGAGGTTTTGAAAGAGTTAAGCACTTTGATCACACTAGAGAACTGAATTAGAGAAAAGACAGTCTAAAGAAACACATAGAGAGATTACGTAGTTTTCAATTGATTATGAGGTGTGGTTCCACGTTTTAGTATCAATGTCACAGATCTTTCTGAATTGGAACTGGTTAGTCTCTCCACTTAGGCTGGACTTTGAAGCATTTGTGATTAAATTGCTTAATTATAAAAAAAAATTAAAAATGTACTATGCAAATCAAAGGAACTTGTCATATTGACATTACTTTCCCCTTTTACTTTTTGTATATCTCTTTCACATCTTATAACCTACTAGTATTCTATTAGATCGAAATAGGAAACAATATCATTATTATCTGTACCCCTTTTTCAGCATACCTATAATATCTCTCACAAGAAGTACATATTCAGTTTTATTGTCCTTAGAAAATCTTAGTTAAGTTATTTTAGTCCAAGGAAAACATTGACACATTTATTCTGAATTATTAGAAAAAACAAGCTGGAAAGAAACCTTTAAGAATTACATTTCTCACACTAATCTAAATTCAGGAGAAAGCTTGAAAACGTTTTCAGTATTTAGAGTTTTCTTAAACAATTGACTGTGGTTACATCTGGGCTGCACTCTACCAATGTTAGTCATTTTCACTCCCTGCCTTACTAATTAGAAGACTGTACTGATTGCAGAATTCTGCATTAAGTATGATCCCCTGGAAGCCTTCGAGATTCATCTTTTTCTCAGTGCTGTATGGCCTTCACTTGTTTCCTCTAAAGAACTCTACAACATGCAAGACTGTTAGCACCATCCATGGAAAAGGCCTATGTTCATACTAGACAAACTCCTTGGTCATAATATGCAAAATTATTGGCCGGTTTCTCTTGCAATCATATTGGTGGATAAACATTTAAGCAATAGGCTGAAAGACTCTGAAATGACCACCCACATGATCTACTATAAATTCAGCCTTGTGTTTTCTCTTTAAAATTGAGATGAACAATACTATGCATGATATAGAAAGCGAATTCAACAGTTCAGAAAGATTATGAAGGAGTCTTTTAGGTGCCATAGGAAAATTGAACCAAGTTAGGTATAAATCTTCACAGTATTGCTTGGCCAGAAAAGTAATTTTTTTGTATCTATGAAGCTGTATGATGGTTTATTTATCTCACTTTGCAACAAGATGCTGCTCGCTTTGTTGAAGAGCTCATCAAGTCTTAAAGAGTCCCTCTGCTGCACAAATATGTCTTCTTCCTTTACTAATTGCATTTGCTTCTGAAAGCATTCTTTATTATTGAACATTTTGCCTACGGGAATATGGGATTCGTTTTGCTAGGGCAATCTGGAAACATCTGTTATAAAGCTGCATCCAGTTCCCCCGTTCAGACACTCAGCAAACAATATTCACAGGTTTTAAAGCTCCTGAGAACATACATAAAATCATCAAGAAGGAAGAACCCGATAGTTTCAATTTAAAAGATTAATGGCCAAATGTTGATAACAAAACTTCTATCATCGTGGGAGTCTGACACCTGCTTATCTTTATTTAGTTTGCAGCTGTTAATGTGCACTTCGGAGAAACGAGCAAGATGATCTCTGTTCTACCTGTAATGACAGCTCTTTGGTGTGTCAAATCGTTTATCCACCCAGTGTCTTCTCATTGCAAGAACCATCTCGACCTGATTTGCTGATGACATTCAGACACCACATAGCTTTCTCAAAAACAAACAATGTCAAAACCAATAGGTCTGGCTTCAGAGTAATGCTGTATGGTAATGTGAAACAAATAGCAAGTGAATGGGTATATATTTGTGTGGAAGCAATTATTTATAGAATAATTCATTTGGACGTTTAAAGGTCATGTGACAGTTGCATGGTCAAGCCAGAGTTAAATATCAATGTAGGTTAATGGCTGCCCTCCTCCCGTCTGTGCAGAGAAAAGAACCATAAATTATCTAGTTATCTAAGACACTTTAATAGCATTACAATGTCATTTGTGTGCCCCTGAAAATTGAAGCTCAGGCAGCTGGATAAATAAACAAAATGATAACAGCTGTGTGGAGGGCAAGCAAATATTTTGTATCTGTAAGCAAACAACTTTTGTACAATCAAAACATGGACTGCTGGCTCCCAACATGTGGGTGAAGCCGAAGCCAATGCCTACTGATGTTCACATAATTGTCTAGAGACACCTCACTGTCAAGGTACTCCATAACGAGTTCACCAGATTTGGCACACACCACCAATAGAAAAAGTGGTTGTGACAGCACTCTTGGTAACTCTTATCACAAGTCACTTGGAATGCTAAAGTCACAAAACAGAACTACACATTCAATAGGAACTTAATCATCTTCAAAGATATGAGTCGGCCTGTCTTATTCTGAAACAAGAATCCCTGATTAAATATCAGCTGAAAAATTGTCATAACCAAAAATGAAATGGAGTGCAAAGAAAAACAGGCATTTAACGGATGATAAGCCGCAAAGAAGTTTTTTTTATATCACACAGACCACATCAATCAAGAACAATGGAAGTTGCTTCCAAATGTTCACCTGCAGGAATGTCTGCTCAATACAGGACAACATATGGCATGTTTACTTTGTTTCTTATGCCATGCATGCCTTGTCAATAATGCACACAATTGTTTAACTCAGGCAGTCATTTTGGGCTTCAGTTATATTCTTCAGCTCACCATTATTGCAATAGCTAATGTACTAAGGATGTAACATGCATCTAGCAAAGTGACTCCTAATTAGTATGCCCAGTTTACCTGTTATTTAAAAAACACACAAATACAAATCTGTGTTTTTAATCCACACAGTTCATTAGAAAAAGTTCTAAAGCCCCAATTCTAAGCGAGCAGATGCTCTGCCTCTACCCAGGTTTGAAATGTACCCCTGCCCTTGCACCAGTGGGGTCATTCCTCAATTATGGTGATAAACACGCCCTGACAGGACAATGATAGGGATGTATAAGATATCAACATGTCAATTATTGCAATGCCAGGCTATGCCGAGATACAGTTGGTAGCATTGCATGCCACCAGGCAAAATTTAGAACTGATGGCCAACATACTACGAAAACATGCACCTCCATCCCCACGTCATGGCTGTGCACGATCAGCTGTAGGGAGGAGCGACTTGGATTCTCAGGGTGTGGATTGTATTAGTCCCTAGGCACACCTTCCATGGAGTGAACAAACATACCTTTGTTAAAGAAGATCTTTGTTGACTTACTCACAGTTATGGTGTACATGTCCCTTTCCTCCTCCAGCACAGCAAATCACATCGTAGAGAAACCACCGGTTTTCCAGGGTGCAAGGATGAGGTGTCCCATATTCAGCGCCATCAAACCTGAGGGTTTTTCTGTCTGCACAGCAGAACCAACCAATATTCCTGGCACTCTGAAAGTTCTGGGCCTAGAAGAAAGTTGGCAGCACCCACCATACTGCACAGTAATCCTGATATGTTGCCTGCCCATTTTAGAATCAGTAATCAAGTACTTCTCATCTATTCCAGCAGTGCAGTATTTGGTGGTCTGATATAGGAGACAGAGAAAGCCAATCTGCCTTCTCACTAGCAGAAATGAAGCCTCCTTCCCTTTAATGCAATTGATTAGCCCTTTGCCCTAATTCTAAATTGAGGCCTCATTACTCAGAGGAATGAACTTTTGTGGGACAGGCTCAGCCAACAATTAGATCTTTAATATTCTCACTATATCTACATTTAGTAAAGTCTTTTAGTGAGGAAGATAACTACATGTAAATGAAGCTGAGTTTTACAAATTCTAAAGAAAAAGAGGTTAGAGAATAAAAGTTATATTGAATAAGCAACATAAAAGTTAGGCATACTCAGTAATAAATGGGTGCCTCAAATATCCCACCCTTCACTAACTGTTGGCAGGTCAAACCGGCTGGAATTTAACAGGGACAGAGCATAAAGTATATGCCAGACCATGCTGGTTTTGGTGAGGTAAACACCACAATCTGCAAGTTATTCTTTAAAATTTCATGAGAGGTTTTATGTATTGCACCCAATAAATAACAAACCCTGCTGAATCGCAAGTGTATTCAAACTGGTGGAAGCCTTGTATGATAAAGTCTTCTATTTGATCCCACCGGCTGATTTTCCCTTTAGAACATGCTCTTAATTCAAAGATAAAATAATGTAGTGGTTTCTCGGATTCAAATTGTGAATGTCATCTTCCATATACATTTTTACTTGCTAAATATGGTGGTGGATAACAAATAATACATTTTCGAAGAAGCCTACTTCTGTGGGAGATGGGGGTATGTCAATGTCAGAAGATCAAAAAATGTTTCCATAATTTGTAAAAGGACTGTAATCCAGATCTTTTACATAATAGCATGTTGTATACTGGTACTTCCATTCCTTGGCATATAGGTTTAAGTGACTGATAGTCTGAGAATATACTTATTTCAAGATGAGGAGTTCTGAAAGAGGCGAAATTCGGTTGGTCTACACTTGCCACCCAGTTATCATACACTTGAGAGCATACCCTTTACGGAGTGCAGTTCACACACTACACCCTCCTGTAGGGGGATCTCGCACCACCACAGGAATTCTGGTTTTCCTCTGGTAAAAGGCAAATCAGCAGTTTGAAACTATTGCTCCCTCTTTCATTGGTGCATTTTTCCTGGCACCAGGGTTAATACTTGGAGTTTGTCACTGAAGAGAGTGCATCTTTTTGTAACCAGATGCACAGTTATTGTGTGTGACTGAGATGGCGTGCACTGCTGCATATGTGGACTGGAATGCAGTTCTTTTAATATGGTCCTAGAGCAGGGGAATGCAAATAGTACCTCAGAAGCTACTGGTAGCTCACCAGCACCCTGAAAGTAGTTCTCAAAGGTGTAGCCAAGCATTTAATTCAGATACTCTGTGCATATTAAAGAAGACAATACTGCAGATCTCAAAACCCTTAGAGAGACAGCAAGGCAAACCAATGACACCCCTCATGATAATCAGAAACACATTCTGCCAGCTTATGGAGTCTGCAAAATCACCATCTGTTACCAGTCTCAATCTAGCTAAGTACCTAGGAGGTTGGACATGCTGTAGGCACAGCTCTATCAGTCACACACTGTGTGTGAAGAATGGGCCATGAATGAAGAGTGACAGCATTAGCCTGAGCAGTAGCTGGTGCTGACCCACCGAAGTGTTGGATGACAGGACCCAGAGTGAATATTTCTTTATTTAGGTGCATGATCAGTCAAAGACCGGGGAAGAACAGGTTACGGATA
The DNA here is from genome assembly GCF_964261635.1 of Lissotriton helveticus. Taxonomy (NCBI): domain Eukaryota; kingdom Metazoa; phylum Chordata; class Amphibia; order Caudata; family Salamandridae; genus Lissotriton; species Lissotriton helveticus. Next base: position 1,121,372,190 of record NC_136070.1, read on the forward strand.
CGTAGCTGAGAAAATCAGGCGCCCCATCTGGGTGTGTGTAGCAGGAGTGCACATGCATGTGCGTCTGTGTGTGTGACATTGTGTCCCACCATAATAAACAGTATCACTCCCTGAAAGCTTTGTTTGGTGTCAGGGACAACAGAAGTATAAGCCCCCCCATTACATCATAACGGGTTGATCTCTTGAACAATTGTGTTAGTTCTTGTCAACAAACATCGCCTTTGGCATACTAATGGTTATCTTTGACCATTTTGGGTATTGTTGTCTAGTTGTGGAATTCTGGAAGCCATCATTGACCTGTTAAGAGCATGACTGGTCCACCTGTAGCTATCCTTGACAATGGTGGCCGTACCTCAAATAAAAATGACAATGCCTGATAGTTGGTAGTTGAAAGATAATTCAAGCTGAGTTGTGGTGACCTATTGCTGTGGTTATGTCCTTTGTGCTGGAGGGCATGTGATAATTTGGCTGTTATTTCATTAATTAGGGAAAGACATGTAATACTGATAAGATTTATCCTTGTGTTTATTTTGGTAACCTCAGATGTATTGCTTGGGTGTTCACCACTGATGATCTTGTCTAGGTTCGATCATATATGGTCACTATTTTACAGTGGTACAATATGCTGGTAGCTCGTTATGACTTCCCTTGAGCAGAAGTAGCTCTCACCACAGAAAAGGTTGGTGAGCCCTGTCCTAGATTAACATAGCTTTATTGTTGCACAGGGTGTCATACTGATTAGTGACAGGTTAAGGGAAACAGCTAGAATCCATGTAAGATGGAGCATACATCTCTGAACTGAATTAAATCCATTGTTTTTATAGTTCTTTGCTAAATCCATAATTCAGCCAGTTTTATGCTATAGGTGAGCTACTTGAAACAGCTTTGACAAATACAAATGGTAGCTGTGAAGCTTTCGTAGCTCTAGAGTAAGTGACTTTTGATTATCCGAGTTTCTACTCACGATTTACACAAAAGTATACTTTGTATCTGCATCATGCAAACACTGCTAGTTGCTGTCAATCATTTCGAAGGTGTGCCAGGTTTACTTTTGCACCTGCGGTCCCTGGGTCCTCAGACTCCTGCGAGTATCTCATACTCATGGTTAGTAGATTGGCCCACGTCAGAAGGACCCCATCTTTCCAGTCATGGTGTCGATATAAATGCAGTATTTTCTGGGACGTGTGTCCTTTGTATTCTTAGGTTGGCCAAATGTGAATGATAGCATTTACTCATGGGATAATGCCATAAGGCAGCTATCAGGCAGACCCACTGTTCCCTGCGAGCAGCGTACGCATGTTGACAATCGAACATAAGATGAAACAAGGTGCCCCTGCTAGAAGGCAGCTTGCCGTCGCCACAAGCCACTGTATGCGCCCACCCTGTGCTGCACACTCAGCCTGTATTGCTTGTGCAACCTTGGATCTATCTACATCACTGCTGAGGGGAAACATCCTTTACAATGCAACCATTACATTGTACTACACTTACAACAAAGTCATTACATCGCAAGAACCTTTACAACGCATGTCACTACAGCACAGGCATTACAACGCATACTATTACAACGCATGACACTACATCGCATGTCACTACAATGCAGGCATTACAACGCATACCATTACAATGCATACCATTACAACACATAGTACCCCTACACTATCCAAAGCGTACCCTACTGTTGCACCCCCTGGAGTTAGAGAAGTAATGTTTACCCCTATACTATCCACTACTTACCTTAAATGCAATGTAATGGTATGTGTTGTAATGGTGGTTTCTAAAAATGCAACATAGTGTCATGCGATGTAATGAAGTGCTTTGTAAAGGATGTTGCATCTAAAAACTGGGTTGTAAAGGCATGCGTTGGAAATGTATGCGTTGTATGTGTTGTAATGTCATACATTCCTGCTGCGAGTCATCTGGCAGCCACCATATATATATACCCTATGGTGATCACCATGTCATTTATGCAATAGATGAGTTTGGCAGCGTTAAGAAGGGAGTAGTGTCCCACCTTAAGATGGGCGACAAGAGCAATAGGACTTTGACTTACTTAGACATAGTGCTGCATAGCTGATTTAAACTTATAAACTGATTATTTCCTCTAATGAGACACTGTAGTGCCAACATTACGAAAAGTGACTGGTGGTGGGATTTGTTTTTTGACAAAACACCACACAAGAACTGTTAATTGTGACAGTTACTACTATATACTCTATGAGAAAGGGTTACTGAACACTGCCTTATATTCACCGTTGCAATGACTCTTTAAATACCTCAGGACATCACTAAAACTGCCCACTGGAAATCTAGGCTGAAATCATTAGGAGTCACTGGCAATCCCCTCCTACGGTGTACTTATTAGTGACTGTTTGATTGCATTGTTAAAGGTTTACTGAATGGCCACAATGATGTAAAGATGCACCTTATGCACGTGTGAGGGAAGTAAGCGATCGTAAACTATACTATTTTTCTTCCACCCACTAGCCGAACACAATGTTTAAAAATAAACTGCACAGATACGTACGTTTTATTGTAAAACGCATCACTCAATAATGTTTACAAGGACTGCATGTTATCCACAAATCTTGTGGCATGACACTTATGCACCATGCCAAATTAGCTTAACTTAACTGCTTACATTTGCTAACATACTTTGAAACTTGTTATTATTCAGAAAATGTCAAGCAATTAGAAGAACGAGCTCAACAGTATAATTTATTAACTCAAACAATAACAAAAATAAAGTTCAATACAAACAGCTCAAAATGTCTTCCTTGTGTATTAATGACAGTATTTCAGTGAATCTTTATCATAGGAAATGACGATAGTCGTGAAAGGATAACTCTCCTTTACCGTGGCTTTTTCGACAATTTGGAACTCACTCAGTTAATTTTCATAATATATATGTGAAAAAGGAGAAAAACTGTTTTCACAATGTTTTCTGTTAGAGAAGGGAGAAAGCAGGATGTTGTTCAAACGAATGGTTGGCACGTGGACAAAAAAAATAGTTGTGAGCACTTTATCCTTTATTCACACAATAAGATCTAGAAGAATACTCATTTCCACTTTTCAAATATTCAAGATGGGAAACATGCTTTAGGACAAATCCCCAGTCACGCTGTGCCTTCACAGCGCTGGTAACAGAACGAACGCGTCTTTAGCACACATTTGTTCTGCACGCAAGTCGTTACAATGACTTGCTTTAGGGGGCGCATTGGTGGAATGGTGTTGTAATTAAAGTCCAACACCTTCCCTGCAGGTGCACAGACTGGAGTTGAAGTAGTAAGTTAAACTATTCCAAAATCCAGCACACCTTAAGGCAAGTCGTTATAACAACTTGCGTGCAGATTCAATGCGTACTAAAGATGCATTTGTTCTAATGATGGCGTTCCTGAGGAATGTGTGATAAACACATGCGGAATACCGTCATACACTTAGGTTTTAAAAATATTTTATCATGCAGGTGTATAACTGTCTCAAACGAAATTTGTTCTATATATTTTGACCATGTTATTCATGGGTCATGATTTTCCTTTATGCCTTCCAGTGTTTTGACAACCTGTTTCTTCCATTTCTGCGATGAAGCACATATCTTTACATAACATACTGTGGCAATATTTGGTTAACTCCATATTATGGATAAATCAAGAATGATGCAAAATGTAAATGGCCTTCATTTAGCATCCAGGAGTGTTCCCAGGCCATTCAATATCATTATGTAAAACTAAAATCCTAGCACACAGAATTCGCATTTATACAGCAAAAATATTTTTGTGCAGGAGTGGGTGATGGACAATGGCAGGAGAGAATACAAGAATGATGTGTCAGGGATAGTCTTGGAAAATGTATGGACGAACACCAGCGTCAGCAATTTATAGTTAGTCACTAACACGTTTCCATGTTTTTTTCTCCAGTCTAAAAACACATAAAATAGTACATTTACAAAAGGGAGGGCAAAGAATGTTTCCAGAGGCGTGGGTGTACATTGAAGACTCTCTCTATACAGTTAATGGGTTCTGGCTTTCCCAAAGGATAAAAAACCTTTTCTCTCAAAAAATGACCTGACAAACAAAGTTTAATTCTGCTCACTACCTAAAGTGAAAACGCTGGGTGCGGGTTTAGTGTTGTCTGACACACTGTAAATTGACTTACACCTGTGTCATTTGTGAGAAAGGTTCTTCCCCCAGAAATTCCATAAGGATTTCTGATTGCTTTTTTAATGTGCCACTATAACTTTGGAAAGACAAAAACAATTGCTATGTTTTCAGGAACTGATGTAATTAATCAAACTTTTAAATGTCATGTCATGCTCTTTGGCAGAGCACAAACTTCAATAGGGATTACAGTCATATTATGACTGATTGCTCCCTTTAATATAACTAAATTGCTTGTCTATGCCAACACTATTTATAATACGCATCATTGCAATTGAGACATGAAGGATCAGCTTGGCTCCCAAGCAAAATATGAACACTGCAGCCTGATTGTTCTGCCAATGTTGCAGCAAGCAGCAAAGTCTGCTGGAGAATGGTGTTGAAACTTTCATCCCTTTAACCCATGTAGCCTGCTCCCACTGAAGAGGGAGTCCTTTTTAGGTGCTTGCTGTCTCTCCTAATAGTTCTCTATTTGTTGAGTGTGCCACACTCCTGATTGTGATGGTGACATCTGTGATGGTATTACCTTGCAGTCAATTTGCTGGTTTTGGGGAGGTGGTCTAGGGAAGGGTTACCTGAGAATCTCTCTCCACGTGATAGGTAGAGCTCTCCATGCCTTGCCCTTTCGTACTCTAGGGAATACTCTTCTCCAGTTCTGACTGTAGTGTTGACCAGCAACTGTGCTTGGACAGAGGGCAGAGAGCTATGGACAGGAAATGCCAATATACTGACTGTGGTTTGTGGTAGAGAGGAAAAAGGGCAATAGTATGGGAAACACATCCTTTCTTGACTCTTTAACAAAAGTGCTGGAAGAATTACATGTGACATTTATTTTTCCTTTACATCACATTTTTATATAGCACAATTCACTAGTTGGCATTAGTGTGCTTTACAGTACTAACAATCTCACAAGTACAAAATTGTCATGTTGAGGTTGGAGCTAAAGTGGAGCGCAGGATATGGACCTGGGGTGAGTTAGGTACACAGGTTAGTATCGGATGCAACAACAAGGGGATAGGAGAAGATCAGGTTCAGTAGCTTTTAGATAATACTTAGGGCTGATTACGATGCCAGTCCGACGAGCGTCCAGCCAACTAGTAGTCGGCGATTCCACCCCCATATTACAATGTGCCTGCCAGCAAGGCGGTAGGAAATATGTCTCCTTCAATTGCTGCTTGTGCTATGGCCCAGAAAAGGGCTGCAACACAAGCTGCAATTGAAAATAGGCATATTTTTAAACATCTATGCGCCGTGTGCCAGGCACCATGAGCTGCCTGGCAACAGTGTATGGATGTTTCGGGGGCACCACATGTGGGGGCACCATAGCGGAGGCCCTGCTAGGAGACCCCAAAGTCACTTTCCGTCTGCCTGTTCATGGCGGAACAGACCGCCAGGTACAGATTGAGGTAAACGGATATCATAATCCCTACACCGGTGGCTGAGCAGACCCCACCCCTATTGTAGGGACTATGGTCCTACCGCTGCCCCGATGGGCTCCTTGAGCCCATCGGAAAAGCAGTGGTCAATCCCTCTGCCCAATGCTTCTAGCCAAAAGGGGCCGCTACTGTGGATTTTGGTGGGCCCATCATCGATGGCCTGTCAGTGGTGGGCCCACGGACATCGGAATAAGGCCCTTAGTGCAATGTAATTAGGTTTTTGTTTGAATGAGGGGTGACCTCTGTTCAAGCAACAGCCAATCCCTGTCAGGGTGAACCACAAAACCTCCTAATTAACCGGTGCTTAATCCTCGGGTAGCTTAGCTTGACACAAAAGCAGTCAGGCTTAACTTAGAGGTAATATATTAAGTAATTATGCAGCACACAAACAGTAATAAACAGAAAACAAAACAAAAACCCCACACCAATAGAGTACATTTTAATAATTTTAATATACTAGTTGACACCAAAATGAAAACAATCCAATCAGTAGAACCAGAGATATGAATTCTTAAAGTTTTTGGTAAAATCTAGTGCCTAATTTATCAAAACACCAGCTTCGGTAGCCTCTGACATTTAGTCATGTGAGACCAGGTCAAAGTCAGAAGCTATGGCCAACGGCAATGGAGTGAGGGTCGGATATAAGAAGTGGATTGGGCACGGTTGGACTCCTTCAGACTTAGAAGACATTTTGAAGAAAACATTCTGGAAAGGTAAAGTTCAGTGGGGCAAGGTTACAGGCTGTGTCCAAAAAAGTGCATCATCATCGGGGAGCCACTGTAGAAAGCTACAGTAAAGATTTCTACATTCAGACTTAGTTGTTTTTTTGGGAGTTAAACATATTAGCTGGATGAAGCTGGACACTATAGCCAACGAGAGTTCCAGGAGGCAAACTACCCTTGTGCCGAGGGACCACTTAACAGGATTTTCTGCTGTGGAGCAGAAAGTAATGAAAGCTGCCGCAAAGTCAGGCCGACCACCGATGCACCTTGAGTGGATCGACAAGCAGGTTGGCCCAGCTCTTCCAACGGTCCTCAGAGACATTTTTAGCCAAAAGTTTTCCAAGTTCCAAGGTTTGACTTTTGGCTATCTGGGCACCTTAAGCATCCATCATCAGCAAGGGTCCAAGACTGGAGGGGCACCACTTGAGGGGTTAGGACTCACTCAGGCTGGGTTCAGGTACAGGTCCAAGATGGTGAGAGCCAGTTATGTCACTATGGCGAAGAACAGGAGGCCTGTACACTAGCCCTTGGAGTCACTCGGTATACCTGGGGTCAGCTGATAAGGTAGGGCTCACACAGCTGGGAGGTCTTTGGGGTTAAGAGGCAGGCTCCAAGCAGCAAAGCAGTCCTTCCAGGTTGAGAAAAATAGTCTTGTGGTGTAGCAGCAGGAAGTCCTCTGACAGTCCTCCCACAGTCCCAGAAACTGAACTGAAGTGTGCCTGGAGGTCCATTCTTTCTACCTGGTGCCTTCAATGAAGTATGGGAAGCTTCTAGAGGATTCCATTTGAAGTCCTTTGAATTTCCTGACCCCCTACCCTTCCTCCAAGCTGGGGGCAGGGACAATGCAGTTGTGACAAGTCCTTTTTTGAAGGCAGAGCACAGACTATTCATTTGCAAGTGGGGCAGTCCCCAGCTTTGCAACCCCATGCTAGCAGATGGCCCATTCAGGCACACGTATTGCCTCTATTGTGTGAATGTCTGGCAGGAATTAACAAAGTTCAACTGCCAACTACACCCAGCCTTGTGACCTTGGACAGGCTGGAGGCACCAAATAACAAAGGGCAGTAAAATGCCAACTTTCTAAAAGTATTATTTTGGAAATCATAACTTAAAATCTGACTTTACCATTAAAAGGGATTTTTAATTACAATTTCCTAGACACTAAATATGAAATGCTTACCTGTTCCCAATCAACAGTTAGTATTTATTACATTTAATAAGGCTACCCAATGTTATCCTGAAAAACGAATTTAGGAGTCTTTCACTACCAGGATAAGTAAAACTTAAAAGTACATGTACAAACTTTTAACTACAATGCACCCTGCTTTATGGGCTATCAAGGGCCTATCTTAGAGGAGATGTGTATGCAATAAAAGAATACATTAAGTCTTGCCAAGGGAGTTATATTGGCAAGCTGAATTGGCAGTTTAAAACTGCATTCAGGCTGTGATGGCAGGGCTGGGTCATGTCTTAAGGGCCTACTTAAAAAGGTCTCACAATATATGCTGCTGGCCCACTAGTAGAATTCAATTTACTGGCCCCGGGCATTTGGTATGCCACTCTACACAAGACTTAAAAGTAAATTAAATATGTCAATAAGGTGTAGGCCAATTTTGCCATGTTTAAAAGAGAGAGTAGAAGGACGTTAGCATTGGTTAGCAGTGGTAAAGTGCATTGAATCCTAAGGCCATCAAAAAACTTAATTCAGCAAAAGTGGAGAGTAAAGGCAAAAAGTAGGGGTGACACTACAGAGAGGGCCAGGTCCAACAATTAGTTTAAGTGTTTTGGGAAGATACATTTTTAAGGCTCTTCTCAGGGGGAGGAAGTGAAGTTGTTGTCTTAGGTGGGTTAGTAGACAGACTATCATAATCCCGTTCCCACTGCCCCAATGAAAGGATATGTCTGGGTTTGTCTTATTATGAACTTGGTTGCACCTAGTAGTGGAGTGGGTTTGCTTCTGGGGCATGGACCATCTCAGTGTATGTAGAGGTTAGGCAGCTATGCAACCAATTTTTAATTTTATTTTGGGCTTCAAAGTAGAAATGGAGTTATGTGATTGAACTTTTTTGGGCTGTACCTAATCTCCCTGTAGAGTGGACTAATGCTTGAATGGTGGTAAGGTGGCTGTTGGGAGCTTAGGTAAGAGTTGAGCTACAGTAATCAACCTAATTATAAAGGCGTGTGTTACAGATTTTAAGTGGTAAGGGATAAATGTTTTTTTTTCTTGAGCACTTATAAATGATAACTGCTGATTTTGCAGTTTTATGTATATGGTGATTAATAGATGATGCTGAAGTCACACAGTGGGACCTTGGGGCAATAACTGTATTAAAAGTTAAAGGCCCACTGCCCAGGGGCACGCCGCGGGCACTGGGGACAATATATTTTTTTTATTAGGACCCGCCGCTCAAGGGGCTTGTGACAGGCTCTGGGGGCATTCATTTTTTTTAAGTGATAAGTTCCCGCCACCCACAGGTTATGCGCTGAGCCCTGAGGGCGTTTAATTTTTATCAAAGCAGCTCAAAAAGGGCAGCAAAAATGCCACAAATTGTGCGTATTTGTGCCGCAAAATGTGCATATTTGTGCCATAAAATTTGCTAGTCAGTGCTGCAATTTCCTGGGGCAGGGTCTGGTTATACAGCATTCACAATAATCGTACAGATAGCACTGAGCTCCTAAATTATGGCACACCTCACAATCAGGAATTGTTGATCAGAGGAAAAACGTTTTTCTAGCCATTCCTTCCATGAGCCAGCACAGTTGCATTTAATGTAAAACAATGTATAGAATACTGTCATCTCAGGCAGTACCTCTGCCAAACAGAGCTCAGGAGAAAGTAATGCGGTGCTTGATATGGTACAGCCCGGGTGGTAATGGATCCCACTCAGATGGGACTCAGATGCAACTGAGACTGAGACTGAAGCTCTTCATGGGTGTGCTAGGGTGTGCTAGGGTGTGGCTGTGTTTTTTGCTTCACTGACTATGCTCCTAATACTAGCTGTGATCCATTGAGGGCGATATGGAATGGAGTTTTTGCAAATAATTCGATTTTTGGGTATTTTCATTGCAGGGGCAGTTGTGTACAAAAATTTTAATTCTCTCTTTGCAAATTGGCAACCTAGAGAAAAACTGGGGACAAGGAATGATTGGCAAATTTAGCTTAGACATCATAAAGGAGACAATATGTTAATTGAGAAAATTCCTGACAGTTTGCTATCTTTGAAAAGTCAGCTGGGCTACCTCATCAGTCTAAGTGATATTAATCTGTCTGTTAATTGAAAAAGGAGAAGTGGACAGAAAGCAAGACAGAGGTGGGTTCTCTGGCAAGGGTAGCGTCCGGTGTTTGAGTAGGCTCTGTTGGTACTGGAGTCAAGAGTCTACACATATTCTCCACACGCTGGCTCTGCTCCTCATGTCCTATCAGATGCTTACATGCATCATGATGGTCTCTGTGGCAGAAGACTGATAACAGTAAGATCAATACATTCATCTAAGCCCACTTGGCCAGGGCTTGGTTTTGCATTTTGCACAGACCACTGACCTTGCAGACGCATGCTCTTGCCATTAAAGGAGTTGACTGTGCTAGTGGAACAGGCAGTGTCTCCAATCTCACCACCTTTACTCCACACAGCTGGTGAGCTCAAAGGAGGGTCAGCGTCTAGGACCACAAGTAATTTGAAAATCTGTGCACCAGTACCACAGGCATATTCTCACTGTCCCGGTAGCCATGGAGTGACCCATTGATTGATGCCAAACAGCAGGAGTGGTACTGATGAAGCAAAGCTTCGCATATTTTGCGGCTTGCCGAAGTCAAGAACCTCGTTTATGTGTAATAAGGTAACAAAATGTATGTTTTACTAACATTTATTCTGTTTAGGCAAAGTTCCCGAAGCTTGCCTATGTGTATTTCTAATGAATTTAATCCGTGTCCTCTAATATGGCCGCCGCTTGTATTTTAGTTACTGCGCATGCGTCAGCCACACTCACGTGTCCTGACGCGTCTGCAGAAGTGGAGGGAAAGTTATGCGCATGCGTAATTCATAGCTGTGCTTATCATGTGGTACTGCTCGTGCCACTGCTCTTGTGCCCGTATCAATGTAGCTAACATTTAGATGCAATAAGTTTATTTCTTGATGATGAGTTAAAAGTACAAACCCTGTGATGTGTTTTCATAATGACATTATTATGTATTAATTTGTTTTCGCTTACTTTTCATGTACCGCGGGAAATGGGGGTCTGAGTGAGAGGAGAGCCATATTGGAGGTCCCTTCTGCGCCTGTGCGACATTCGGCAGCACGAGGGACCTTGACAGATGGAACACCGCCAGTTGGCAGTGATGGGCAAGATGCTCCTGAGAAAGTCACCTCTGCCCTGCGAGAACAGCGAATGTGGCTTATTATATGTTACAATGTAAATGTATTGCTGCTTGCCGTGTAGTCTCTCATGGGAACCCCTATCTCAATAGGCGGTACCAGAAAATGTTAATGTGGCATACAAATAGACTGTTCTGATTGGTGTGTTACCCAAATCCTACCTTAGGACCAATCCAAATTGAGGGATTTTGACACTTTGCAACATTGGGGGGTGGTACACTGTCCCCAAACTGTATATCTACCCTGGGTTCACCTAGTGAACCGTCCGACTTGTCTGGTTTAGCTGACCTGTCACTGACCCAACGCACTCAATAGGTGACTGAAGATACAGAGCGCTGCGAAGCACTCTGTCCGAATTTGACCATAGACTGAGGTTCTACTGAACCTTAAAGTGCTGGCAAGGCACTTAGCTGGGAGTTCGCTGACCCAATCGGGGTCTTGATCGATAGCTGCAGAACGGGTGGAGCGCAGGCGTTGCTTCCGAACTGTGGGTTCCGGTCCTGTCCTGAGCGGTCCTGTCCTGAGGGTTTGCTGTCCTGTCCTGAGGGTCCTGTCCTGATTACTATTCCGAGGGTATCCTGTCCTGTCCTGGGTGTCCATTCTGCACCTGCCGTCCTTGAGGGGTATCCTTCCTTGAGGGTTTCCTGTCCTTAACCGACCCGTGGCCAGGGTTTGGTTTCCACACCTTTCTAGGTAAATATTGCTCTGAACCTCTTGAAATTCTTGCACCTTCTGAATTTCTAACATTTGCTTTAATAAAGTTCAACATTGCATATGTGATATTTTCCATGCCTTTCTGCAACTATTGAAAGTCATTTATATTTTCCATAAGTTTATTCCTATGTCTTCTCATTTGTTAGAAATTATATTTTGCATAGCAGTGTGTCATTTCCTGATATGGTCTAGAACTTCGTTGCCTAGATTGTTCAAAGGCCCCTTCACCTTAAGTGAAGCGTGTTATTCATTATAAGCTCTCCTATAGTCACTCACACTTAGGCTATCCCTGTTTAGATAATACTGACTTGCATAGTATCTTTTCTCGTTACATTTTATTAGTACTTTGATGATTACTCTGTCATTATTTCTTTATGCATATATAATTTACGTTATCTTGGTTATTGATTGCCTTGTTTTATTGTACCTCATGCAAGAAAATAATGAACTTTAGATAAACATTTTAAAACTTCCAGTTGTCCGTGGTCATTTAAACAGTATTTGAATGTTATTGGTTGGGTTTGTATTTGCTGCCTTTTCTTTACAGCTAGCTCCCTGATTCATTGTGGTCATTAGGCACCCGCATCGGTGGAGGGTAAGTCGGGTGCACCGAAAATTGGTAGCAGGGAACACACACACACCAACTTGGTAGAGCTCGTGAAGTCACCTGATCGATGTATATGGTGATTTGAAAAGTATATGGGCCCTGAAGCCGGAAACGGCGAAAACTATTGGTCGGGTGGCCTCGCGCGCTCTATCAGTTTTCTGGTAGCTAGAGGATGGTTAGGGACTAGTTGAGAGTAAGGCAGGGATTAGTTGGACTAGTTAAGTCGGAAGCTGCTATTATATTAATGCTGCTATAAGAGCGGCTGTTCTGAGGGAACTGATCACTCTCTTGTGAGTACGCTGCTGAAATTCATGAATTACTGTATTGCCATTATTCTTGTTCTTATATTGTTATATGTACTAATCCATGCAATTGTCAATCGTTTAGTTGTATGTTGTCCGAACTCCCCGGGGAATTGAAAGGGCAAGTGGTGAATAGAATCCATTGTCCTGAGGTCACAGGTTCGAGGAAAGTTAGGTGCAGGTTAGGATAACCGGGAAGCACTAACTAGGGTTTTCTGAATACATGTGTGAATAAATGACAGTAACGGGGTTCATTGGCAAAATTCCCATAGTGGCGTAACCTAGTAAGGGTCACATCGGAAGAGTAGCAGGTTCCTCGGAGCTAGCGTGAAAGCAGAGGGGTCCGCTGAGAAACCTTAAACTCGGAATATATCCCGGAAAGAAGTGGATGAGTTTAGGGGAATAACAGGTTCACCGATGCTAGAGTGAAGGGTAGGCGGAAGAGATCTGCCCGCAGCGAGTGAAAAGTAAATGGAAGTAGTTTACTTGCAGTAAAACAATTCTTTCTCTGTCTAGACACTTGAGCACTGTGGCGAATGTGTATTTGTTGTAAATTAACCAAGCACTGAGCACTTTAAAAGAAAGAAAGTTTCCGTTACCTTGTGAAGGGAGGGAGTCAGTCGCGAAGCGCCTCTGACGTCACTCTGTGCCGCGCTGGGATTGGTAGAAGCAGCGGGCGGGTAGCGGAGCTGGAATTGTAAAGGAGGGGTGAGCGCCGGAGCGTGGGAACTGTCCCACGAAGGGGCCGCGCACCCATTGGAGGAGCTTATTTAGTGTCGCGCACCCATTGGTTGCACGAATTTCTGAAGCGCGTTCTGATTGGAGGTAGTTTGTAAACAAAGTTAGCGCAGAAGTCGTATGTGGCACTCGCAGACTACAGGAACTCGACCTGATCCAAGGCACCTAGGGTTTGAAAGGGATCAGTGGAAGACTAATAGATACGATATTATGTACGGAACCAAGAGAAAAATGTCCCTTGTAAGTAAGGTGAAAAATTATTTTAAAACGGACAAACCGATTAAATCTAGGGAAGGTGTTCTTGTCCCAGCACCCAATACTCCCGCCTCATTCATGATGTTTGACCGAGGGTACAATACCTGTGTGTGGTTGGAGAATTGGGTGAAGTACACAAAAGATGACGGAGTATTGGCTTTTCCGTTAGATGGTACTTTCAATGGTAGGATCTTATTTAATTTAAGAACCCGAATGAATGAACTGCATCCCAGACCGAGACTAACGCAGTATGAGGCATTAGAGGAATGGGAGATTGAGGCTTTTGAAAGAGAAAGACCCCGAATGGACAAGGGTTTGACCAAGTGGTACCCCAGGCAGAAACAGGAGTCCAGGGATAAAAGGATGAAACAGTGGAGACAGAGCATGATTGTTGAGGGTCTGTTTCCCATGATGCCGGCATGTCATAACATTGGAGCGGGTGAGAAAAGTACTGAAAAATGTAAGCATTGGGGGGCCCTGGGGGATTCAGATGATGAACTAATAGATGACATCTGTACCAGAAGTCCGCCACCTTACAATGAGGGAACCCGACCTTCCAGTGTAGGAGATGTTCCCCGACGCCACTTCCTAAAGGAAGAAGACAGGTCCCTGGGACTGGGAGGGGGTGGTCAAGTATTGCCCTATCCTGAAAAACCCGAACCGGCGGAAACAAGGGATATATATCCCAAAGTGCCCGCGAGCCAGGAAGAAAAATATTCACGTACGAAAATCTTTTTTCCCAGGCCCTTGTATGAAAGCGAAGAGAAACCATCGAATTCAGGACTGCCTTTTGTTCAACCTCCATATGGGGAAGAGCGCAGGTCCTTTAATACTGGAACTTTATTCCCGAAACCAAATTATGGGGGAGGACCAAGTGAAACGCATCCTACTGCCCCGAGTTTTACTCCTCCGTTGACCCCACAGATATTACATGACACAACTTTAAGAAGGGTACTAGTGGAAAAGGAGCAAGAGGCTCTAGCTAGACAAAGAACAGAAATAATTCAGAAAATTTCCCAGTTAAATACCAGTCCTGAGGCATTGACTATTCCAGTAACTATTGGACCGGTGGTCCGGTTATACGGAAATGGTCAGGGAAATCCGATTACTCCAGTTATGACCCCAGGCATGGCAACCCCGAGACAGGAACCGATCATCATAGATGATCAGTCCAGTGAGTGCGAGTCTGAAGTTGCGTTTTTGGAATTGCCAAACAAACAGACTGGAAAGGGAATACAGCAGAGGCATAACCCTTTTAATACAAAAGAAATTAAATTAGAGACAGCAACAGGTACTAGGAATGTCTCTCTGGTAACTCCGGATGAAATTGAGAGTTGGAGTCGTGAATTAGAGAAGCAGACTCCGCAAACAAAACCTTTAGACCTCTACAAGCTGAGGGTTGAAATAGAAGAATTAATGGCAGGAAATGTGGGGTTGGATCAATTGAATACCTACTCTGAAGAAGAATTGTCGTTCATATGTAAAAGCTTTACAAGGAACACCAGAGTGCTCCACGAAAAACTGACCGAAACAGCAGTTAGTATGGGGGTAGATATCTCAAAATCCAAGCCCTTACAGAAACCGTACAGAGCAGACTTCTCAGACAAAGATATAGAACACCTGAATGTGGCAGGGAAGAAGTTGCAGATTAAAGAATTAATGGGGGTACTGCAGAAATGGGGAGATGTGGAAAGATGGAGAAGCAGGTGGGCGAAAAAGAGGGAAGAGGTTCGCTCCCGACAAGTGACTCCCGAGTTTGCTTTAAGAGAGGTAGAAAAACCTGAGCAGTTATGCCCCATGCGCGAAGTTCCAGGAGGGAAATATGTGCATGTCCCCTGGTCTAGGCAGGATATTGTGTCCTTCACGAACGATTTTCCAAAATTACGAGAGAAACCAGTTGACTGGTACAGGCAGGTGGAAAGGTTCGTGAAGGTACAGAAATGTCTGTGGAAAGACCTGGATGGGTTTTTCGACATTGTGGTTCCAGTAGATTTATGGACCCAGTGTAAAATAAACATAGACTGGCCGAGTGAGGAGTACCCCAGAAACAAGGAAACTGGAGAGCCATCAAAGGATGTCATGCGAAAATATGAGCAGGTAATTCAGCATTTGAAAGAAAAGGTGCCCGCAAAGGAAACTGATTGGACAAAAATAGATAGAACAACACAGGAAAGGGACGAGACAGTGCACTCCTTCTATGAGAGGTTATTGCAGGTATTTAAAACATACAGTGGTATTGATAACATCGACCTGAAGGATATGACGCACTTTATTTACAGGTTTGTAAATGGTTTAAGACCTGAAATTTGTCAGTGGATAAAAGATAATAAAATCTGTTGGCATACTAAGAAAATGGATGAGGTCCTGCGGTACGCTAAGTACTGCGAGGATGAGATGGCAGAAAAGAAAAAGGCCCTCAAGGAAAAGGTGATGTGGGCTCAGGTGAAGCTCGCAGAACAGCAGGAAAAACAATTGAGTAACATGGTTAAAAATGCTGAGAACAAAGGTCCTGGGGGAGGGGGTGGAGGAAAGCCCCGGCCCAAATTTAGCAGGGAAGAGGCTATGAAGAAATTTCCCTGCCATCAGTGCGGCGAAATTGGACACTGGCGAAACGAGTGTCCTCAATTAGTCGATGTTAATGAAAAAACTCCTGATTTAACTCCACAGACGCAGAAAGAAAGACCAAGAAAGACTCAATCCCAGGTAAAAACAGTTCAGGTGCCTCGAGCACCCAAGCAGGTATACAGGGGAAGACAGGCAGAAGATGAAGAGATAGAGGTTTGGGAAAGCGGGGAGAACAGAAATACAGCAACTTCGCAGTATCTGCTGAATGATACCTTCCTTTGTAATGATCAGGACTGACGGGGCCTGAGAGGGGAGGACGAGGAGTGCGTACTTGGCGCTTCCTTGCCGGTAGACCAGTCTGGACCATATATTGAAGGAAAGGTTGACGGAAATGATGTCACCTTTCTGTTGGACACTGGCGCTACCCGTTCTACTGTAAGAACAGTGGACGTTCCAAACCTACCCCTCTCGGGAGAAAATATCCAAGTAGTGGGTGTATCTAATCAATTGATTAGTACTCCTGTTACCGAACCAATGGAGATTTCAATTGGAAATTTTAAACAGATGCATAGATTTGTCGTCTGTGACACCAGTCCAGTGAATCTACTGGGTCGTGATTTGCTGTGCAAAATGAACTGTACCATCTTTTGCACACCAAAAGGTGTGGAAATACAGACCCCAGATGAAGATGGCATTTATAAATTATTGTTACTTAGACCTGACTCAGAAATTAAAAGATTGACCCTGCAGGACTTGCCCCAAGAACTACAGGAAGCCGTAAAGCCAGAGGTGTGGGATTTCACTGGAAAGGATGTGGGGTTGATGAAAGATGTGGACCCCATACAGATAGCCATCAAGGACAATGCAGTATATCCTAACACTAGGCCCTACCGAATGAATGCTGAAGTGAAAGCAGGTGTCACTCTGGAAATACAAAAATTATTAGAAGGAGACATCATACAGGAAGTGATGAGCAGCCCATGTAACTCACTGATTATGGGCATCAAAAAGCCTAGTGGCAAGTATAGGGTAGTGCAGGACCTGAGAAAGGTTAACAAAATTGTAGTTCCTTGCTGCCCTATTGTCCCGAACCCTGCAGTGATATTGTACCAGATTCCTTGGGATGCTGAATGGTTCACTGTGATTGATTTATGTCATGCATTCTTTTCGATACCCCTGCACCCCGACAGCAAATTTCTTTTCTCATTTGCCTTCGAGGGTCACGTGTATTGTTGGAACCGGGTCCCTCAAGGGTATACAGAGAGCCCCTCTATCTTTAATCAGATCTTGAAAAAATGTCTAGAGACTTTGATCTTACCTGGGAACTCTGTGTTAGTACAGTACATAGACGACCTTCTACTGGCGTCTAAAAGTCACAGGGACTGTGTAGTTGACACCATTGCCCTCCTAAATCATCTGTGTGAGAAAGGGCATAAAGTGGCCCCTGACAAACTACAGTTCTGTGCGAAATCAGTAAAATATCTAGGACACCAGATAGAAAAGGGTGTCAGAAAAGTCACATCAGAAAGAGTGAGAATAATTCAAAAGATGCAGTTGCCCCGTACTCAAAAAGATGTCAGAATGTTCCTGGGGGTATTAGGGTACTGCAGACAGTGGATTCTGGGATTTGCAGCTTTAGCCAGGCCCTTGATAAAAATGACCACGAGAGGAATGCCAGATGTTGTAGAGTGGGACGATGAAAGTCTAATGGCTTTCACAAGACTGAAAAACTGTCTGTGTACAGCCCCTGCGTTGGGAATGCCAGATTATTCCAAAGAGTTTGCCCTTTTCTGTGACACTCGCGATAATTGCGCATTGTCAGTCCTGACTCAAGAACATGGCACGACCAGAAGGCCTGTGGCTTATTTCTCTGCCACATTGGACCCAGTAGCTGCTGGGTTACCAGGCTGTCTGAAAGCAGTAGCTGCTACCTGTGCAAGTTTGGAACAGAGTGAGTCCATTGTCATGGGACATCCTGTGACCGTGTATGTTTCACATGGAGTGGTAATTCTATTGACCAGAACTAAAACACAGTATCTCACCCCTAGTCGGCTGACTAAATACGAGAGGATTCTTGTGGGTGCAGCAAATGTAAGCATTGTTAGGTGCGGTATTCTGAACCCTGCCACCTTACTCCCCGACCCCTTGGAAATAGAAGGTGGGGATGATGATGAACATGATTGTATTGACCTGACAGAGTTCAGTACTAAGCCACGCCCAGACATAAAAGAAGTACCATTGCCTGAGCATGATAAAGAACTATTTGTGGATGGTTCCTGTCTAAGACATGAACTAGGAGGCTTGAGTGCTGCTTATGCAGTAGTGTCTTTCACCAAAATTGAAGAAGCAGGTTACCTATATAACATCAAGTCTGCACAAGTAGCCGAATTGATAGCCATGATAAAGGCTTGCAAAATTGGGAAGGACTTACGCATAACAGTGTATACTGACAGTCAGTACTGTTATGGAGTTGTGCATGACTTTGGCCAATTATGGCTACAAAGGGAATTCATGACTTCCTCAGGTACTCCCATTCGGAATGCAAAGGTTGTTCATGACCTTTTAGAGGCCATCCAGTTGCCCAAAGAACTGGCAGTGGTAAAATGTGCTGCTCATCAAAGGAGCATGGACAGAGTATCACTGGGAAACGATTATGCTGATCGAGTGGCCCAATGGTGTGCCAAAGATCGGTATATTGTAAATCCAAAACGAGGGGGGCCAGGAACCAGCTGCCAGCTTCAGGTGTTTGAAGAAGTGCCTACGTGGGATGAAGTGAGAGAGTGGCAGGAATCGGCTCCTTGGCAAGAAAGAGAGAAATGGAAGGAGGATGGGTGTAGACCGAGACGTGTGGATGGTGTGATTTTGGGCCCAACTGGTATGCCTGTGTTACCCCGACACTTGCTTGGCACAATGGCAAGATTAATACATGAAGGATCACACATTGGTAGGGATGCCATGATTCTGGTATTTCAACAGACTTGGTACAGTAAAAAGTTCAGGAAGGTAGCAGAGTCCCTCTGCCAGAGGTGCCTGTCATGTCAACAGATGAACCCAGGCAAGAGGACAATGGTTGAACTGAGCAGGATTGGGAGATCAGGGGGTCCCTTTATAAGGATACAGATTGATTTCATCACCATGCCCCGTTGTGAAGGGAAACGATATGTCCTTGTCATTGTTTGCGTATTTTCAAAATGGGTAGAAGCGTACCCTACTCCTCAAAGTGACGCACTGACAGTAGCGAAGTGTTTACTAAAAGAACTGATACCTAGATTCGGAATACCATACATTATTGAATCAGATAAGGGTGGACATTTCCAGAATGAAATACTGGCTGAACTGTGTAAGGCCTTTGGAATAAGGCAGAAACTCCATTGTGCATACCACCCAGAGGCTTCTGGAATAGTGGAACAAGTAAATGGAACTATCAAAAACAGACTAGCAAAGCTGACAGATGCTACTGGCATGACCTGGGTGAAGGCCCTGCCCCTGGTCCTGATGGGACTGAGAAGTGTTCCTGACCGCAAGACAGGCCTAAGTCCCCATGAAATCATTATGGGAAGAGTGATGAGGCAAGCATGGGTGCCAGGAAGCAAACTGTTGAGTATTACTGATGATTTAGTGCTTGAATACTGCAGAAGATTGGGTGACCAAGTGCGTTCTATCTCTCGCCAGATTGGAGACGACGGCATCCTCAATCCAACGACTCCTCTCCACAGCTTGGTTCCAGGAGACTGGGTCAAAATAAAGAAGCACACTCGATCAAGCTGTCTGGCACCAAGGTGGGGAAAGAAACGCCAAGTAATCCTGGTAACAACCACTGCAGTGAAGGTCGCAGGTGTTCCCCAGTGGATCCACGCTGGACACACCCAGAAGGTATTGCCAGACAAAGGATTTGAAGAAGAAGGGCAACCAGCAGAGGACCCTGAAGGAGCCAGACCAGAAGCAACTGACAACGAGCAGCCCAGCACCAGTCAGGTTGCAGGAACAGCAGACGTTGGCCCAGGAGTAGTTGACTACGAACTGCCAAGAAACCAGCCTGTGGAAGAGGTCCAGGAAACTGAGCCAGGAGTAGCTGAAGACGAGCTGCCAAGCATATGGCCAGAAGAATGGATACCGATGATTGATCTGACCGAAGATCCTATCAGAACAAGAGAACGACTTAGTGAAGGTAGAGAGTGGACTAGTCAGGAAAAGCAAGGCACAGGCGAAGAACCTCAGCCGCTTGAGATTCAAATCAAAACTGAGGAAGGAGAAGGTCAGACAGGGACAGAGCAGGTATTCGATACACCACCGCTAACACCTGATACAGATAAGGGAGAGACTAGAAATAGAGTGATAGTTCGAGCAGAAGAAAATCAAGAGATCGAAGTGCTTGAACAGGATCAGAGAGGGTTAAAAGAACGGGTTCAGGAAACCGAAACAGAAACAGAGACAATCGAAAGCCAAAAACAAAATATTCCTGAACAAGGCCAGATTAGCAACCAGGCAGAAGAATTTGATGCTAGCCCTGGAACTAGCCAGATAAGGGAAGTAGGAGAAGAAAGTGGAGAAGAATTACCACAAGATAAAGAGAACAAGAGAATAAGAAAAGAAAGTGAAGTCCAAGTACCAACTAAGAGACTAAAGAAAAGAAACAACCTTGAGCCTAGGTTTGTAAAAAGATTGAGACTAAGGATAAAGACAGTGGAAGAAAAACGTGCAGAAGCAAGAAGAAGTGCTCGAATAGCAGAGCAAGAAGAAGAGTCTTCCAAAAGAAGGAGTGAGCGAATAAAAAGACAAAACAAAAAGTACAAATCTCCTGAATGGACACTGGTTTTGGAGGAACTTGAAGATCTTGATATAACTGACGTGAGCGACGGAGAACCCGTCCCAGAGTACTCAGCTGAAGAGGAGGACGAACCACCGTGAATTTGCACAAAGTAAGCTAATTGTGTGAAGCCAAAAAGAGGGGTTCGAGAGACTCCTTCTGAGCCAAAATGTCTGATTCAACAGTGAATGGTAGACCTAGTTGCAGCCGTTTTAAGACGTGTTGCAAGGTGTGTATATGTAGTGTAGTAGTACTGATAGTTATCTGGATAGGATTAACAATTTTCATTCCCTTTGCTGTAAGTAAAGATACTAACATTGTCCCTACTGAAGTTGTAAATACCGATAATGAGGAGCTAACAACACAGAGTGTAGCACGACATGAGAGAGCTTTGAGGCAAACAAAGCAGAACTTAGAAGCATCAGATGAGGGAGGACTACATTATCATGGAATGAAGAACAGGACACACTTAAATGTTTTCGCAAACTTGTTAATACACTATGTAGAGACTATGGAAATTGAAGATTGCTATGTCTGCATGAAGCTACCTACTTCGGTGGCTGAGGGCGTGACATACCATCATCTGCCATTGACATATGGAATCTCCTGTAGCATTTTAGCTAGTTTATTCTATAAAAGAGGACCGTTACAGTACTATTACTCTAACAATGACGTGATCTTTTCTGAACTTCCTATACGTGGGAACTTGAATCCTGTACATACCAAAACTGACACCATAAGATATATGGGAGACTACTTTCTGACTATAGGTAACATTGACATAGCAGACGCACACAGAGATAACTTGACTTGTTCTTTTCGTGAGCAGGAAAAGATGTTCCTGAACATGGCAGAGAAAAGGAGAATTAAAATTCAAAAGAAGGCTAATGACGAAAGTCAGAAAAAGCCAAAGTGGGCAGAGAACATGGAAGGCACCTCATCTGGTGGAGCGGGTCCTGCTCTGTTGCTGGATTTTGAAAAGAAAGGCAAGCTATGTCTTCACCGCGAGAAGACTAGCTATTATAATAATGTTTTCATTGGTTCCAGTGAATGCGAACATAATTACAAGGTAATTGGAGGTTGGGGTTTCAAAAATGGGTCAGAGCCTGTGTTTCCTGGAATTTATTATATTTGTGGGGACAAGGCTTATTTCAAATTGCCGGATCACTGGTATGGAAGCTGCTACTTTGGCATTGTCTTCCCGAAAATATACCATGTGAATGGAAAAGCTGGAAGCAATGAAGATACTAATGGCTTAGTGCGTAGTAAAAGAGAAAGTATAGGTGAAATTATGGGTAGTATTTTCAGTGCACTGATACCTGGAGTGGGAGTGGTTTTGAACACTCACAGAATTTGCAAATTGTCTACTATAGTAGATGTGCTGTCTACTGAAACAGCTCATGGATTTCTGCTGGTCAATACCGAAATGGTTGCGATCAGATCAATGGTTTTACAAAATCGACTTGCTCTTGACACCTTATTAGCGAAAGAGGGCGGAGTCTGCCGGATGTTGAAGGCGCAACATTGTTGCACTTATATTCCGGATAAAAGTGTACAGATCAAAAGATATGTGAAAAACATTACTAATTTGGCAAAGGAACTCAAACCACTCGAGGTTGATAGTGCCTGGAAGAGACTGGTAGATGGTCTCTCAAATGTAGGTCATTGGCTTGCTAGCATAGGTAAAAGCTTATTATTCAAAATTCTGATGCCAATTGGTATTATAGGTCTTATTATACTTTCCATTTTCTTATGCTGTAAATACCGCAAGCGTACCAAAAAGCACGAGGTAAATGCAAGAGGAGTGAAACGAAGTGTGGATGAGATTGAATTAGAGGAGGTGAATGATCAGATATACAAAAAGGTGAAGACTTCTCACCCTGCTAAAACTGAAAGAGAAAAGTTAGAACGGCTGCTGGAAGAAATAGAACTTTATAAAGTATGAAAGAAAGTTGGCATCTGGTTCCATTATAATTTGTGATGATAGTAAATATCATCAAAGAGGGGATTGATGAAGCAAAGCTTCGCATATTTTGCGGCTTGCCGAAGTCAAGAACCTCGTTTATGTGTAATAAGGTAACAAAATGTATGTTTTACTAACATTTATTCTGTTTAGGCAAAGTTCCCGAAGCTTGCCTATGTGTATTTCTAATGAATTTAATCCGTGTCCTCTAATATGGCCGCCGCTTGTATTTTAGTTACTGCGCATGCGTCAGCCACACTCACGTGTCCTGACGCGTCTGCAGAAGTGGAGGGAAAGTTATGCGCATGCGTAATTCATAGCTGTGCTTATCATGTGGTACTGCTCGTGCCACTGCTCTTGTGCCCGTATCAATGTAGCTAACATTTAGATGCAATAAGTTTATTTCTTGATGATGAGTTAAAAGTACAAACCCTGTGATGTGTTTTCATAATGACATTATTATGTATTAATTTGTTTTCGCTTACTTTTCATGTACCGCGGGAAATGGGGGTCTGAGTGAGAGGAGAGCCATATTGGAGGTCCCTTCTGCGCCTGTGCGACATTCGGCAGCACGAGGGACCTTGACAGATGGAACACCGCCAGTTGGCAGTGATGGGCAAGATGCTCCTGAGAAAGTTACCTCTGCCCTGCGAGAACAGCGAATGTGGCTTATTATATGTTACAATGTAAATGTATTGCTGCTTGCCGTGTAGTCTCTCATGGGAACCCCTATCTCAATAGGCGGTACCAGAAAATGTTAATGTGGCATACAAATAGACTGTTCTGATTGGTGTGTTACCCAAATCCTACCTTAGGACCAATCCAAATTGAGGGATTTTGACACTTTGCAACATTGGGGGGTGGTACACTGTCCCCAAACTGTATATCTACCCTGGGTTCACCTAGTGAACCGTCCGACTTGTCTGGTTTAGCTGACCTGTCACTGACCCAACGCACTCAATAGGTGACTGAAGATACAGAGCGCTGCGAAGCACTCTGTCCGAATTTGACCATAGACTGAGGTTCTACTGAACCTTAAAGTGCTGGCAAGGCACTTAGCTGGGAGTTCGCTGACCCAATCGGGGTCTTGATCGATAGCTGCAGAACGGGTGGAGCGCAGGCGTTGCTTCCGAACTGTGGGTTCCGGTCCTGTCCTGAGCGGTCCTGTCCTGAGGGTTTGCTGTCCTGTCCTGAGGGTCCTGTCCTGATTACTATTCCGAGGGTATCCTGTCCTGTCCTGGGTGTCCATTCTGCACCTGCCGTCCTTGAGGGGTATCCTTCCTTGAGGGTTTCCTGTCCTTAACCGACCCGTGGCCAGGGTTTGGTTTCCACACCTTTCTAGGTAAATATTGCTCTGAACCTCTTGAAATTCTTGCACCTTCTGAATTTCTAACATTTGCTTTAATAAAGTTCAACATTGCATATGTGATATTTTCCATGCCTTTCTGCAACTATTGAAAGTCATTTATATTTTCCA
This sequence comes from Lissotriton helveticus, assembly GCF_964261635.1. Classification (NCBI taxonomy): domain Eukaryota; kingdom Metazoa; phylum Chordata; class Amphibia; order Caudata; family Salamandridae; genus Lissotriton; species Lissotriton helveticus. The sequence continues at coordinate 1,121,396,306 of NC_136070.1, forward strand.
TAAGTTTATTCCTATGTCTTCTCATTTGTTAGAAATTATATTTTGCATAGCAGTGTGTCATTTCCTGATATGGTCTAGAACTTCGTTGCCTAGATTGTTCAAAGGCCCCTTCACCTTAAGTGAAGCGTGTTATTCATTATAAGCTCTCCTATAGTCACTCACACTTAGGCTATCCCTGTTTAGATAATACTGACTTGCATAGTATCTTTTCTCGTTACATTTTATTAGTACTTTGATGATTACTCTGTCATTATTTCTTTATGCATATATAATTTACGTTATCTTGGTTATTGATTGCCTTGTTTTATTGTACCTCATGCAAGAAAATAATGAACTTTAGATAAACATTTTAAAACTTCCAGTTGTCCGTGGTCATTTAAACAGTATTTGAATGTTATTGGTTGGGTTTGTATTTGCTGCCTTTTCTTTACAGCTAGCTCCCTGATTCATTGTGGTCATTAGGCACCCGCATCGGTGGAGGGTAAGTCGGGTGCACCGAAAATTGGTAGCAGGGAACACACACACACCAACTTGGTAGAGCTCGTGAAGTCACCTGATCGATGTATATGGTGATTTGAAAAGTATATGGGCCCTGAAGCCGGAAACGGCGAAAACTATTGGTCGGGTGGCCTCGCGCGCTCTATCAGTACTTGGTACCACTGATCCCCTCAGATGATGAGGTTCTTCATGAAACCGTGAGTGTTCAGCAGTCAGTGCAGGTAAGCGTGATGGGGCTGTGCGGAGGTGAGGCGGGCGGGGGTGGAGGGGTTTCAGTGACAAATGACGGAATAGTGAAAATTAAATAAATGAATAAAACCACCTACCTTGCGCTCACCGCATCGCCGCCAGCACAAGCTAAGTGGTTTTATTTATTTATTTATTTTCACTATTCCGTTTTTCGCCACTTCCGGCCCCCACCCGACCGCTCTTACCTGCACAGGCCTCCCCTACTTTTCAGCATGGTTGTGTTCCTGATTTCACTATCTTTATTGTTTATACCAGCTGAGGGCTTAGAATCTTGGTGGTGATTGGGGAACGAAGTTTGTTTCTTATGTACTGTACTTCGTTAGCATCAGGAAAAATAAGACTCAGGAAACGGAAGCCTTGATAACACTCAGCAGCAACCAAGACAAGTGCTAACAAGTACTACTTTGCAAAAGTACGGACTGCCTTAGCCTCGAAAGAAACATTTTTTTGCAGCCAACAGATGAGCCAATCCAGCCAATGGTTATAGGACGCAGACCGAGGGCCCCTCTATGTGCACAAATGATCTTGGCTCTTCCAGACTTCAAAAGGAAATTGCTTATATAGGAACGCAATATCTAAACATTGCCAGTTAAATGCATCTCCTCTGTTTGCAATCCCTCCAAGCATTCATTTATTTCCTCGATGTTTAGATGAACTCATCGTCATCACCTTTTGTGCCTTTTCTTCTTTAATAGAAGCATTAAAGAAAAAAACACTTTAGGTGATACTGGCAAAAACTTTGCAACCCTGTAGACGTTACTCGAGAGCCGGAAAAATATTATCCTTGGATGGAATTTCATGATGATGATTCACAAAGGTACGAGCTGTAGGGATATCAATTACGAGTCCAGAATTCCCATAGGGTATGTCAAAGATCCGGGCACTTATCGTAACTGGATTTATATAGTGCTTACTACCTCTAACGAGGAGCTGAAGCTGGTTGAAGTGGGTGTTCATTAGAATGTGGTTGATGCAACTAATATGAATACTCAAATACCCATATATTTGTGGGTAGTGTTTCTACCATTTGTAAAACTGTTAACATACTTTCTCACACTTCTATGTGCACCAGGAACACCAAGGCATAGGCAGCACAGGGAGAGGGCAGGCACCAAAATTAATCTTCCTCAGAAGTAGGATGACAGGAGAAATATTATTCACGGGAAATATTTTTCCATTAAAAAGAAAAAGACTAAAAATAATGTGTTTTTAAAAAAATCCCAAATTTCCCATCCCTATGCATAGCATATGCTAATAATTTTATAGAAATGTAACCAATAAAGTGTCTCGAAGTGATCATTTTAACTTTGATTGATATTCAGTCCTCGATCTATGTGCACAGGAGCAAACTTAAAACAGTGAACCTGCAGCAGGGAGAACTACTGGAAGGCGATCTTTATGAATTCTCGTTTGGTGTCTGTGCCAAAGAATCAGTAGTTTATCGCATGCATTGTGGGGCATACTCAATTTTAAGATACTGACAGGGAAATATATAAAAGATTTACAAGGTCATCAAGATATTGAATTAGTCTTGTTCTCTTTTATGACGGTGATGAGAATAAAGCTAAGCTATAAATCATAAGGTCAGTGCTGCCAATTAAAGTATAATAAATCCCTCTCTGCATCTAATGTTTTATATACTCAGCAATATGTTATGAATACATTCCATGCACACATTTTATTTCTGGTACTGCTCCTTATAGTACTGGTGTTGCAAATTTTCTACAACTGTATGCATGTTTTCAATTTGTATTACATCTTATTCCCAGAGGCGCCTGCTGCCAATCTGATGTGGGGGGACAGAAAAAACAAAAATAATAAAAATATAGACTTACCTTTCCCACCGGCTTCAGCAATCTTCTGCTCCTCTGCTCCCGTCTGTCACTGTAATTTCCATGAGCACAGGCTCCCAGACCCAACCCAATCCCATTGCTTCTCTCATTCAATTACTCCCAGCATTAGAGAAAAGCGCTGGGATTGGGCTGAACGGGCTGGTTTTGCTCTCCAGCAGGGACTGGGAGCCTGTGCCCCTGCGCACTGCGGATATCTCCAAGGAAAAGCCTGGAGATATCCAAGTGCGCATGTCAGCTTGGCCCGCCGTGAACAGTTGGCCAAACTGGCATGCACACTTTCAGTGCCTACCAAGCCTCCTCCCCTGCTTCTGACACTGCAGCATGGCCCCACCCCGCCCTAGACTCCCGACTGAAAGTGAAAAATCAAATTACAATAACATTGTTTTATTGTCATTTTATTTATCTTCTGTCTGCTGCATTTCAGCAGTGGGGCGGTGCTACTCCGCCATAGCAGAGGAGCCGCCCCTGCTTATTCCTCACGGTCATATATGTGACAACCTGCAGAGTTGTGTGCATGTGTAACACTCATATGTGGCTGGTGCTGATTAAAATCACAATGATGTAATAAAAATGTACACAACTATTCCCTTATGTAAGTTGTTATTGTTGAAGGTACTACACTTATATTTATGTTGCATGTAAAATAGTTAAGAGGTGAAATATTGGGCAATCCAATGATAATCATGGAAAGCCCTTAAAATTCAGTTCTTGAGTCACAGATTCTCATTTGGATAACTATGTAGCTATAGTATTTCATGTGCAAATAGCATCTGTCAAGGGGAATGTGCATACTTCATGCATATTGGTGTTTGGAGTGCCACTGCATAGGCATTACATTCTGTATTTGCATGCAATATTGATTTATAAGTGGGCATAAGCCTTATTAGACCCTGGGGACCCCAACATCAAGTCCCTGTTTTATGAAAGGGCATGGGGGCCAATGTGGCTCCCCCCTTAGCCATATTAGGCCCTGGAGACCCCATCACCCGGGGCCATCACTAAAAATAAAGAGGAGGGGACTCTTATTACTTAGAGCTGAGTGCACTACTGCCCACCCAGGGCACCCACTATATACTCAGTCCGTGGGGGTAGCCCCAAGGCCCGCATAGCCCCAGCAGGCACCTACATGCATTGGACGCCCACAGGGAGAATCCACTTATGCTACTCCCTCCAGGGGGAACAATATTTTGATATTTTTCAACTCCCAGTATCACTGTGGGCAGGAAACCAGATCAAAAGCCTCCTCCCAGTCGGCGGGAGACTTTTTAAAGCTTCTGCCAGCTGGGAAAAGATTTTGTGTTTGTTTCCGCTTGGGGGAGATTTGAAAATGCTCCCGGCAGGCGGTAGCAAACACAGTTTTCCCTGCCCACACCAGTGCCCAGAGGAAAACCATGACTCAGGGAGGGAGGCTGCATGGCCCCCTCCCCTTTATTATTGAAATCACCCCCAAGGGATGTGGTTCCTGGGGCTCCTGGAAGGGGACCTGGTTTTTCTGATGCTTCTGGCAGTCAATCAGAGGTCTCGCTCAGCTAGATGGTCCAATGGAAATAAAGCTCTTTGGGCCAATCAGACCGCTCTATATATAATAACCTACTGCATAAGTGAAATTAATATTCTTTCTAAAGTAGTAATGAGTGATTATGTTTGTAACATATGTCACCTGAGTGAGTGTATGACTGTCTATATCAGTGCAGGAGTGGGTGTCTGAGTGCAGTATGTGTGTGAGTGGGTGTGTGAGTGGATGTATAGGTGAATAAGGGGGTGTGAGTATCTGTATGGGTGTAAGAATGACAATGTGAGTAGCTGTATTGGTGATTGAGTGTGATTGGCTGTATGGGTGAGTAAGTGAGTGGCTGTCTTAGTAGCTATATGGGTAGGGGAGTGTGTGAGTGGCTGTTTTGGTGACTGAGTGGCCCAATGGATGGGTGAGTGGGTGGGTTAATGGTTGTATGGGTAAGTTAGTGGCTGTTTGAATGGATGTGTGGGTAAGGGAGTGTGTGAGTGGCTGTTTTGCACAGTGTCTGTGTGATTGGCTGTATAGGTGAGTGAGTGGGTGTGTGACTGCTTGAATGGATGTATGAATGGTTATGTAAGTGGTTAACTGGATTAATGAATGGATGTGTGAGTAGCTGTATGGGTGAGTGAGTGCTTGTGTGAGTGACTGACTGCATTAGTGAGTGTGTGGCTCTGTGAGTGAATGCTACTGTAAGTGGCTGTATGAGTGAATGAGTGTGTGTGAGAGAGGCTGTATGGCTGAGTGAGTGGGTGTGTAACTGACTGTGTGAATGGGTTATTTGGCAGTGTTAGTGGCTGTATGAGTGAGCAATTGGGTGTGTTTTATGCTGAATATATATATATATATATATATATATATATATATATATATATATATATATATATATATATATATATATTACCTACTGGCGGTCGCCAGTAGGTATATATAGTTAGGATGTTTTCTCTATGGGATTTTTGAAAATTCTATGTCTAATAACTTTGGCGTTTGTGGACGGAATTGGCTGAAATTTTCAGGAAAATGGCACACTTTGTTTCTGAGCAGCCCTTGAAAATTTGGGGGGGGTTCGTCAAGGGGGGGCCGAGAAAAAAGGGGGGTCCCAAAACGTGTTTTTAACATTGAGTTTTCCATAGGGCGGTTGGCCTCACTTTTAGCCCGAACGGCTGAATGGATTTGCACGAAACTTGGCAAAATTGTAGGGACTGGTAGCCCGATGTGCCTTTGCTAGGTCTCAATATATGTGCTCCAGTGGATTTTGAGAAATTAACGTTCAAAAAAAGATATATATCTGTAACAGCGGACCGGGAAGCGCTCCGGTTCGCGGACTTTTCGCGGTACGGAGCTTTGTGAAGCGAAGCTGATTGGTTCTCCGGCGTCTGTGAACATTCCAAACAGTCCGTAGCGGCCGCCATCTTGTCTCTCGGTAGGATCGAGAGACAAGAGGAGGCCAAAGCGAAGGGGCAAATGACCATAAGGGGGCATAGTAGATCCTCGCTGACCCCCTAGGTTTGATGTGGAGGTTTTAAAAGGGTCCCGCGGGGCAAAAAAAAATAATAATAATAATAATCGAACGGCTGAATGGATTTGCACGAAACTTGGTAAAATATTAGGGACTGGTAGCCCGATGTGCCTTTGCTAGGTCTCAATATATGTGCTCCAGTGGATTTTGAGAAATTAACGTTCAAAAAAAGATATATATCTGTAACAGCGCTCCGCTTCGCGTAACGGAGGTTTGCGAAGCTGATTGGTTCTCCGGCGTCTGTAAACATTGCAAACAGTCCGTAGCGGCCGCCATCTTGTCTCTCGGTAGGATCGAGAGACAAGAGGAGGCCAAAGCGAAGGGGCAAATGACCATAAGGGGGCATAGTAGATCCTTCTTGACCTCTTAGGTTTGATGTGGAGGTTTTAAAAGGGCCCCGCGGGGCAAAAAAAAAAATAATAATAATAATCGAACGGCTGAATGGATTTGCACGAAACTTGGCAAAATTGTAGGGATTGGTAGCTCGATGTGCCTTTGCTAGGTCTCAATATATGTGCTTCAGTGGATTTTGAGAAATTAACGTTCAAAAACAAGATATATATCTGTAACAGCGCTCCGCTTCGCGGAGATAAAATTATATCTGTATTACCTAGCTGTTGCTAACACCAGTTAGCGACGGCTAGTAGGAGATAGCGACCATCTTGGGCCCCACTTTGCATGTGAGTGATATTTATCACTAATGACATGCAAAGTGGGCATGCCAAGATGTTAGCGACTGGAAACAGTCGCTAACATCGCTATCTCCTATTATCAACTTTTGGAAATATTCGCGATAAGCGCGAATATCTCCAAAAGCTAGCACCTGCCCTGAGCAGTTCTTATCCATGTTATCCAATGGGAGGTGGATAACATGGCTAAGAGCATTAGCTCGGTAATGCATGAATATCGCTGAGTTTTCAGCGATATTAATGCATTGCGGTCGTTTTTTATCGTATTTGCGATAAACCTTGATAATAGCAAGGTTTATCTGCGATAATTTCTGACGATGCTTAGCGGTAAAAAAATCGTTGCTAAGCATCGTTAGGGATAAATATCGCTTAACTTTGGTAATATGCCCCAACGTCTGTTAACGTTCGATTCGAAGGAAATCAGGAAGGGTTGAAAAACATTGTCTGCGCCATCTTGTCTTTTTTCAAATGCCACACTTTTGTCGTGCACGGCAGCCATTTTAGATGCCTTGACCAGACCCACTCTATGCACGCTGTCGATCCTTAGCATGGCTCCCCACCCTCGCAAGCATCTCCCCCAGGCAGTGGTTACCCCCGCTCTCTGTCTTATGCATGGGTAATAAACCTCCCCCCATCTGCGCTGCTCTTCCCTGAGAATCACACCCTGTGCCCGCCCGACACCTCCCTTTCGCCCTATTCACTACCGCACCCTCTGACACTCCTTTTCCTCTGTGTCCGATTGTCCAGGCCGGTCCTAGGGTATCAGCTAGCCCTGCAGATGTAGTTTATGGCCCCAGCTGTAAAGAATCACCCCTCTTCAAAGGAGTTATAGTAGATCAAGGCCCACACTCGATGAGATCCGTCACAGCAGACGCGTTCCTATTATCTGAAAACCATCCTGTATTGTGATTGGGGAGGGGACCGAGCCTGAAGCGGAAGATTCCAGGGATGACTCTTTGTACATCAAAGTTTTTACAATTATGTGTCACATTAAAAATATATAGCACTCCGACAAAGTAGTAAGATTATAAAACTTTAATAACTTAAATATATACAAGAAAACAAAAACAGTAATAACATATAAACATTTTTAGGGAAAAACAACGAAGTAGCGGTCGGCTGTGCGAATAGTCCCAACGCAGCACAACGTCCAGATTTCCGGCGTGGGGCGTCGCGGGGGGTGGGTCATCAGTAGCAAACTGTTGTGCGAATAGTTCCAAGGCAGCAGAACGATGGCACCAAGGTGATGTCCAGTAAGTTGCCGCACTGGTTTTGGTATCCTACAATGCTGCTCCGAATAACGGCGTGGGGCGCCCCGGGGGAGGCGGCGTGAACGGGCCTCTCCAGGTGGAGTGTCATCTGTTGTAGTGGGGCGCCCCTTTACCGTTTCAGTTGCCATTCCGTCCGTTTTTGGTCCACTGTGTCAAAAGCCGCAATTCAGCTGAGTTGCGCCCACTCTTGCGGTGCAGCAATAGGCGGCTGTCACAGGACTCTCAAAATGGCGGCAGGCTGTTTCCTTTTTGGGCCTGGTCCACTGAAATGGCCCTGGGACACCTTGGAAATCGGACGCTTGTCTGCTAGGTCTTGGACCCCATTCTCGAAAGCGTCCCCTCCGCCTTGAGGATTCATCAAAAGTTTTGGGGGCCCCCGACTCCTGTAGGCTTCTGGTGGGGAGCGGCTGCCATGATTGCTCGCGGAATGACCACGACGGAGCTACGAGATGGTGGTGCTCTCATGCTGACGCCAGCTTCAGTCTGAAACATCCAGAAACAAGGTGGGGCTTTCATCGTTTGGGAAAAAAAAAAGTTTTCATCCAATGAAAAGTGTTGTTTTTAGGTCATATGATCAAGCCTTCCATCATTAGGAAACCAAAAGTAAAATGAACCAATGAAAAGTTTTATAAACAAGTCACATGACCTGTTAGGCGGCATAGGGTATAAAATGCGGAGAAAATACGTTGGCACGTGAGGCGGCGTCAGTAGCGGACCGATGTGCGAATAGGCCGAAGGCAGCACAACGCGCCAAGATCCGGATGGCACCGAGGTGGTGTCTAGTAAGTTGCCGCACTGGTGTGGCCATCCCACAATGTTGAAAGTTGGCGTGGGGCGCCCCGTTGGCCTGTGAGATGGCGGCAGTAGCGGACCGATGTGCGAATGGGGCCAAAGGCAGCGCAACAATATTTTCGGAATAGAAGACACCACAAGGCGCTGAGATGCCAAGATCCGGATGGCACCGAGGTGGTGTCTAGCAAGTTGTGGCACTGGTGTGGCCATCCTACAATGGTAAAAGTCGGCGTGGGGCGCCCTGTTGGCCTGTGAGATGGTGTCAGTAGCGGACTGATGTGCGAATGGGGCCAAAGGCAGCGCAACAATATTTTCTGACTGACACCACAAGGCGCTGAGATGCCAAGATCCGGATGGCACCGAGGTGATGTCTAGCAAGTTGCTGTACTGGTGTGGCCATCCTACAATGGTAAAAGTCGGCGTGGGGCGCCCTGTTGGCCTGTGAGATGGTGTCAGTTGCGGACCGATGTGCGAATGGGGCCAAAGGCAGCGCAACAATATTTTCTGTATGGAAGATACCACTAGGCGTTGAGATGCCAAGATCCGGATGGCACCGAGGTGATGTCTAGCAAGTTGCTGTACTGGTGTGGTCATCCTACAATGCTGAAACTCGGCGTGGGGCGCCCCATTAGCCTGTGAGATGGCGTCAGTAGCGGACCGATGTGTGAATAGGCCGGAACCAGCACAAGGCGCCAAGATCCGGATGTCACCGTGGTGGTTTCATAGTTGAGAGGCACTTCATCTGCAGTGGGGCGCCGAGATCCGGATGGCACCGAGGTGATGTCTAGCAAGTTGCTGTACTGGTGTGGTCATCCTACAATGCTGAAACTCGGCGTGGGGCGCCCTATTAGCCTGTGAGATGGCGTCAGTAGCGGACCGATGTGTGAATGGGGCAAAGGTAGCGCAAGAATATTTTCTGAATAGAAGACACCACAAGGCGCTGAGATGCCAAGATCCGGATGGCACCGAGTGGTGTCTAGTAAGGTGCACTGGTGTGGTCATCCTACAATGCTGAAACTCGGCGTGGGGCGCCCCATTAGTCTGTGAGATGGCGTCAGTAGCGGACCGATGTGCGAATAGGCTGAAGGCAGCACAACGCGCCAAGATCCGGATGTCACCGTGGTGGTTTCATAGTTGAGAGGCACTTCATCTGCAGTGGGGCGCCGAGATCCGGATGGCACCGAGGTGATGTCTAGCAAGTTGCTGTACTGGTGTGGTCATCCTACAATGCTGAAACTCGGCGTGGGGCGCCCCATTAGCCTGTGAGATGGCGTCAGTAGCGGACCGATGTGCGAATAGGCCGAAGGCAGCACAACGCGCCAAGATCCGGATGTCACCATGGTGGTTTCATAGTTGAGAGGCACTTCATCTGCAGTGGGGTGCCGAGATCCGGATGGCACCGAGGTGATGTCTAGCAAGTTGCTGTACTGGTGTGGTCATCCTACAATGCTGAAACTCGGCGTGGGGCGCCCCATTAGCCTATGAGATGGCGTCAGTAGCGGACCGATGTGCGAATGGGGCCAAAGGCAGCGCAACAATTTTTTGGGAATAGAAGAGACCACAAGGCGCTGAGATTCGGTTAGCACCGAGGTGGTGTCTAGCAAGCTATGCAGCTGAGTTGCGTGCGCACTTGCGGCGAATAGGTCGAAGGCAGCATAACAATGTTTTCTGAATAGAAGACACCACAAGGCGTTGAGATTCGGTTACCACCGAGGTGATGTCTAGCAAGTTGCCGCACTGGTGTGCCCATCCTACAATACTGCTCCGAATAACGGCGTGGGGTGCCCGAAGGGGGGGGGAGGCGGCGTGAACGGGCCTTCCTAGGTGGAGGCTCGTCTGCTGTAGTGGGGCGCCCCTTTACCGTTTCAGTTGCCATTCAGCTGAGTTTCGGCTGCTCTTGATGCTACAGCGACAGGCGGCTGCAACAGGACTCTCAAAATGGCGGCCTGTTCTTTGGATTTGGGCCTGGTCCACTAAAATGGCCCTGGGACACCTTAGAACTCGGACGCTCGATTTTTTTTTCCTTTCCTGTACATGCAAAAAAAGGTAAATGCCCGGTACGTTACACGCTTCATCTGCCACGATGAACTCTCCAGAGGAACCGAAAAAAAATATAGTTATGGTAACTATACCATGCATCGTCATATGGAGAGGTGGCACCAATTAATTATAGTGCTGCATAAAAGAGAGATTTGGAGGAGAACCCCTGACCTGCTAGTACATTCATCAAAGAAGTGGCACTGACAGCATCAAAGGCAAGGGAAACGGTCCCAAATATTTAGAAGAACTTTGGAAAGATTAAAATGACATGTTTAGATTGTGGCAAATTAATTTCATGTGGACAGATGAGTGTTACTCTAATAAATACAGCATATGAACATCATCATAGTCGATGGTTGGTAGAGACATTTTGACTATATCCTGGACCTGCCCGTCCTCGCCCAAAATGGCGCCGGAATAAATGGGACTCGTAACTCCTTGTTGTGTACTGGTTGCAGAACCTTGAAATCACGAGATACGTATGCAGTTTTGAAGCACATGGCGGACGGGGACGAGAATTGATTGAATATTTCGACATCCCTATTGATATTAAGTTCTGATGTGTTATTGATTACTGTACTATTGAAAGTTCGAATTAACGTCACCCATGGTACTTGCCCGCAAATGTATATCTAGATAATTTTATTGTAACTGGCCCTGTCGTATTTTAATTATAAAATGTACGTCCACCGATTCCGTAACTGTTAGACACCTTAGTTCTTGCAACCTAATGGCCCGCCCGTTACGTTCCTCTACAGTGTAAATGTCTACTCATCATATACGATTACAGTTTGCTCCGTGGCCGGCCCACGTGGTTATAGGCTCGTATTTGTATAATGAAATTTTCACAATAAAGGTTTTTAAAGGAAAACATGGTAGTAGTATATACATTGGTAAAGTTTTTAATAATAGTCACTGTTTTAGAATCATTAAAAGGCAAGTGAAATAAAGCAGACCAATTACATGAAGGGTAAAGGGTATAATACGAAGGAACGCAGTAAAGATAAATGGTCAAGGGCTGTTGTGTTTTCTATTCCTGCAACATAAAGTGATCGATAAGAATCTCATATTCAGGCGTATCGGCGACTAAGACAGCCGGTCGACCCTCTTTTGCTCAACGGCTCCGTCATGGGACGAAGAAACGCTCTTTTTCTCGAAAAAAGAATATATTTTACTTGCAGGACAGTTGTAAATTTTCCGGGAAAGTACATTAGCCTGTAACATTATAACATATATTTAAGAAAAAATAATGTTCGGAAGTAATAAAAAGCGTAATTTTTAGGTCATATGACCAAGCCTTTCATCATTAGAATAAGAAAAGTAAAATTAACCAATGAAAAGTTTTATTAACAAGTCACATGACTTGTTATGCTTACGTTACGCTCTGCGCGCCCCGGATGACTTCCGGATGCGCTAACGCGGCGCGTCATATGACGCATTACGCGACAACGCAGGTCTAGAATATAGTCAAAATGTCTCCACCAACCAGCGGTCGGAACACAACCCCTTTCAGCAGGCTAAATAGTTCTGTTAAATGACAACAGAAGGGACAGGCAACAAGAACCATCAGTCAAAGAGGGGAGGGCTAGTTCTTCTCTACCGGGTTACATTGGGGCGCTACCGGAACTGATCGAATTGGTAGTCTACAGTGTTTCTGGATGTTTCAGACTGAAGCTGGGGTTAGCATGAGAGCAGTACCATTTCGTAGCTCCGTCGTGGCCATTCCGCAACCAATCATGGCAGCCGCTCTTTATCGTTATTTTGGGCGGGGTGGGTGGCGGAGCCGAGCTGTTTTGCAGCCATCATTGTGTGGAGTTCAGTTCATTTCACTAGTTTTGTATTTGTCATGAGGGGTTGTTCCTAATGTTTCTATTTTAGCGAGGTCAAAAAGAGATCCCATTAGTGGCCTACTGATTTTGCTCGATTCCTTTTCTTTTTTTTTTACACGATTTTTCGTTATCTGCAAAGACTAAACAGAGTATTGCGACTCTGTGTTTGTTTGTAAATAGAGAATGAACCAAAGAGAACCAATTCTAAAACAGTAAATACTTGGATAACAATCAATCAAATGGAGAGAGAAGCAGGCACGACGTATTACAACGGGGGCAAAGGCCTGCGTTAACTACCCTTCACTATGTGCAAAGAGAGAGTACTCCTAATAGAAATGAGGGGGGGGGGGCACCATTCAAAGCAGATCAGTGTGCATAAACACGAAAATGTTTTCACTTACCACGTACTTGACATTCGACAGCTTATGATATTTGCTATTAAAAAACCATTGAAATTCACTGAAAAAACCATAGGTTATAGACCATATATAGTTAGGAATTAGCATTTACAAAACCTTGAAAATTCACTGAAAAAACCATACGTTATAGACCATATATAGTTAGGAATTAGCATTTAAAAAACCTTATTTTACTCACACAAAACCATTGAAATTCCATATATAGTTAGTTGCACTAACTATATATCGCGCACCCGCAATCCACTGCTGATGATGTCACATATTACATCATTCATGACATGGTCAGTGACATCACTGATGACATCACTGATGACATCTCAAATGACATCGCTGATGACATCACTGATGACATCTCATTTGACATCAATGACCACATCACTGATGATATCATTCATGTGACAATACAATGCATCTCCTCACATTTTAATATAACCTCTGTTTCACCCAGTGTTAAATACAGAGTATAATTTTTGAAACCATTGACACACCAATACTAGTTACTACATATGTACTCACTGATTCCTACGTCTACACACACATTCACTCATTCACCCATACAATCATTCATACATACAATCACTCATCTTTACAACACTATCATATGCACTCATACACCTATACAGACACTCACACTCTGCCACTCATCCATGGAGTTACTCACACACCTAGTCAGTCCTGTAAAGAATCAATCACACTTCCATTTTCTTGTCTATACAGTTAAACATAGAGCACCTTACATTTTCAAACATATACTAACACATACTTACCTTGTTATACAATCATTGATATAAGTACACATTGATCTGCACAGAGTCACACACCTCCCAGCCAGCCACACACACACTCAGTCTCCCATACAAATACTTGGACAATCAATCAATAACCCATATAGTTACTCATATAGCTACTGATCAACACATGCAGCAGTTTACAGAACAACAGACATAATGATGCACAAATTAAGACAGTTTAGTCACTAACCCATGCACTCAGTGAGACACATTTAATCACTCACTCATACAGTCAGTCATGCACCTACTAAATCCTTCGTCCAGACACTTATACATCCACTCATTCTTCAATATGTAAGACATATTTAAACTTTACAGAAACATAAAATCACTGGATGTTGTTATCAGTGATGTCATCAGTGATGTCATTTGAGATGTCATCAGTGATGTCATCAGTGATGTCACTGACCATGTCATGAATGATGTAATATGTGACATCATCAGCAGTGGATTGCGGGTGCGCGATATATAGTTAGTGCAACTAACTATATATGGAATTTCAATGGTTTTGTGTGAGTAAAATAAGGTTTTTTAAATGCTAATTCCTAACTATATATGGTCTATAACCTATGGTTTTTTCAGTGAATTTTCAAGGTTTTGTAAATGCTAATTCCTAACTATATATGGTCTATAACCTATGGTTTTTTCAGTGAATATATATATATATATATATATATATATATATATATATATATATATATATATATATATATATATATATATATATATATATATATATATATATATATATATATATATATATATATATATGGGGAGATGCTGCGCATTAAACGTATCTGCAGTACTGAGTCTGAATGCAGATTAGCCCAGGAGCAGTGTAGATCACGCTTTTTGGAGAGAGGGTACAGTAAAAAGCTGGTAGAAGTTGCTATAACTAAAACTAACAAATCTACCCGAGAGCAAATATTAGGAATTTGTCCAGTGGAAGACAGTGACCTAGCTGAGAGTCAGCCTATAGTTAAGGAGAGAGTACAGTGTCGAGCCATTGTTACGTATAGTCAACAACACAGTGAAATACGTAAGATCTTTTCACGGAATTGGAATTTGGTTCGGGGTGATCCCATAATAGGAGATCTGATTAAGAACAAACCTGATATCACCTTTAGGAAATCTCCATTATTAGGCAATGCCATTGTCAGTAGCACCATGGACGTTCCCAAAAAATGGTGGGAACGTATTACTGGATTTAAGAAATGCCAGAGCTGCAAGGCATGCAAACATGGCATAAATAAGACCCATTTTATCAGTCCTTTTCATGACACTCCTGTTGCCATTAGACAGAAGTTGGGGTGCAAGACCGAATATGTTGTTTACGTATTAGTGTGTCCTTGTGGCCTACAGTATGTGGGGAGTACTCGTCTCCCGGCCCACAAGCGCATTCTCCAACATTTACGAGCGATCATTGGGAAAGATCAGGCATACCCCGTGGCCAAACACTTTGAGAAACACCATCAAAGTAATGCAGATCTTTTAAAGTACTATTTGGTTGATACTGTATTACCATTAAAGAGGGGAGGTGATAGAGATGGGAAACTTCGTCTCTTAGAAACACGCTACATCCTCGAAATAAATAGTAAACAGCCTGGGGGATTGAACCATAGTGAGGACCTTTTCACATGTCTTGGATGATCTATGGTTCCTTTTAAGAATTTTTCTGCAGGACACCGGCTGTCGTTTGAGCTAAATGAAAGTATATGTAAATATGTATATAAGGCAGCCTCTGAATTTTTGTATTCCTATTTGAATAATAGATACAATTTTAATGCACTGTCACTTTATCATAAATTGAATGACCCCCGAGGAAGCACATAGTAGAAAATGGGTATGAACATGAATCTTAGGTGATGTAATGGAGAATTGAGGTTTTGGTTCTGGTCCAATTGTGATATTGTTCTTACAATTAATCAGGTTATAACATAAAAAGGGTTAGATATTAAAATATATGAATTGAAGGTTGCAATTTTATACTTAATGATCTGAACATGCCAAGGGTATTTATACCCTCACAAAGGTTAACAAAGGGCTAGATTCAGTCTGTCTTTTGTGGCAAAATAGAGTCAATGTAATATTTGTAAATAGGGTGTAAATATATGAAATTAGGATATGGATCTATACATATTTTTAAAGAAATAGAATTTTCTTTTCTTTGTTTTTTGTATTGAATATTCTTATTGGGTTATTTCCCTTTTATATATATGCATGCCTTCTTACCCGGAACAATATCTATGGAAAGCGATCAGCAAAATGGACTTATGTGATGAAATGCCGTTTTTGTTTTGAAAATGCATTCTTGAACCAACAAATGATGTAGAGCACTATGCTCTAAATTTTGTTTTCTCCGTTAATTGTGAATTGGTGTATATCCCTTTAAATTTTAAAAGTGGAAGTACTGCCCATGTGATTATCACACTATATATGTCACTTCCTCCTTCTTGACATGACATGTGATCAAGCCTCGGCTGAGGCGAAACGCGTCATGGCGACTGGTGGGCGTTTGAATGCACAATAAACTCACTGGAACGAGAATCACCGAGTTTGTGGCTTTTTTCGAATTCTCGTCGATCAGCGAAAGCGGATGCCAAGCTGGGCTTCGAGACTTGTGGAAATATATATATATATATATATATATATTACCTACTGTCGGTCGCCAGTAGGTAGTTATAGTTAGGACCTAGTTTCCATAGGAAATCCGCAACATTCTATTGGGAATAACTTTGGCGCCGGTGGACGAATCTTTGCGAATTTCTCAGAAAAAGATGGCCTGCTCTACTCCGCTCCTTCCCTGAAAGTTTGGGGGGGATTCGTCAAGTGGGGGCTGAGATAAAAGGGGGGTCCCAAAACGTGTTTTCCCCATATTATTTTCCATAGGACGTTTAGACACGGCTACAGCTCGAACGGCTGAATGGATTTATAAGAAATTTGGTAGAAAGGTAGAGTCCGGCTCGCAGATTACGCTTTTCTTTGAATGGTGTAAATCTGTTCAGTAGTTGCTGAGAAAATTAACTTTGAAAAAATATATATTGGGCTACATTGGGCTATATATATGTTAGAGCCCAAATGTAGCCCAATGTAGCCCAATGTAGCCCAATGTAGCCCAAAGATGGCCACCAGAGACAAAAAAAAACAAATGTAGCCCAAATATCAGCCAGATGTAGCCCAACTATAGCCCAATGACAGAATGTCCAAGAGTGTTCTAAAGAACAACTAGAGCGCTAACAGTCTTACTTATGACAAAAGTATGGCACACCTGAAGTCATCTTGATTGGAATAAAGGGTTAACACTTAAAACATTTAATTTGCAAAGGAACAACATGAGGGGGTTCATTTTGCCATAGAAATTATAATTAGTGCTGAAAAAAGAAAAATTAGGGCACATTTTGAGTGACTTCTCAAATCCTCTTATATTTCATTAAAAAAATTCTGATATGCAGTCTCCCAAGATGGCCACCAGAGACAAAAGAGCCCAAATGTAGCCCAAATATCAGCCAGATGTAGCCCAACTATAGCCCAATGACAGTCGTTAGGACATAGTTTCCATAGAAAATCCGCAACATTCTATTGAGAATAACTTTGGCGCCGGTGGACGAATCTTTGCGAATTTCTCAAAGAAGATGGCCTGCTCCGCTCCGCTCCTTCCCTTAAAGTTTGGGGGGATTCGTCAAGTGGGGGCTGAGATAAAAGGGGGGTCCCAAAACGTGTTTTCCCCATGTTATTTTCCATAGGACGTTTAGACCCGGCTACAGCTCGAACGGCTGAATGGATTTATAAGAAATTTGGTAGAAAGGTAGAGTCCGGCTCGCAGATTACGCTTTTCTTTGAATGGTGTAAATCTGTTCAGTGGCTACTGAGAAAATCAACTTTGAAAAAATATATATTGGGCTACATTGGGCTATATATATGTTAGAGCCCAAATGTAGCCCAATGTAGCCCAATGTAGCCCAATGTAGCCCAAAGATGGCCACCAGAGACAAAAAAAACAAATGTAGCCCAAATATCAGCCAGATGTAGCCCAACTATAGCCCAATGACAGAATGTCCCAGAGTGTTCTAAAGAACAACTAGAGCGCTAACAGTCTTACTTATGACAAAAGTATGGCACACCTGAAGTCATCTTGATTGGAATAAAGTGTTAACACTTAAAACATTTAATTTGCAAAGGAACAACATGAGGGGGTTCATTTTGCCATAAAAATTATGATTAGTGCTGAAGAAAGAAAAATTAGGGCACATTTTGAGTGACTTCTCAAATCCTCTTATATTTCATTAAACAAATTCTGATATGCAGTCTCCCAAGATGGCCACCAGAGACAAAAGAGCCCAAATGTAGCCCAAATATCAGCCAGATGTAGCCCAACTATAGCCCAATGACAGTAGTTAGGACCTAGTTTCCATTGGAAATCCGCAACATTCTATTGAGAATAACTTTGGCGCCGGTGGACGAATCTTTGCAAATTTCTCAAAGAAGATGGCCTGCTCCGCTCCGCTCCTTCCCTGAAAGATTGGGGGGGATTCGTCAAGTGGGGGCTGAGATAAAAGGGGGTCCCAAAACGTGTTTTCCCCATGTTATTTTACATAGGACGTTTAGACACGGCTACAGTTTGAACGGCTGAATGGATTTATAAGAAATTTGGTAGAAAGGTAGAGTCCGTCTCGCAGATTACGATTTTCTTTGAATGGTGTAAATCTGTTCAGTAGTTGCTGAGAAAATTACCTTTGAAAAAATATATATTGGGCTACATTGGGCTATATATATGTTAGAGCCCAAATGTAGCCCAATGTAGCCCAATGTAGCCCAAAGATGGCCACCAGAGACAAAAAAAACAAATGTAGCCCAAATATCAGCCAGATGTAGCCCAACTATAGCCCAATGACAGAATGTCCAAGAGTGTTCTAAAGAACAACTAGAGCGCTAACAGTCTTACTTATGACAAAAGTATGGCACACCTGAAGTCATCTTGATTGGAATAAAGGGTTAACACTTAAAACATTTAATTTGCAAAGGAACAACATGAGGAGGTTCACTTTGCCATAGAAATTATGATTAGTGCTGAAGAAAGAAAAATGAGGGCACATTTTGAGTGACTTCTCAAATCCTCTTATATTTCATTAAAAAAAATTTGATATGCAGTCTCCCAAGATGGCCACCAGAGACAAAAGAGCCCAAATGTAGCCCAAATATCAGCCAGATGTAGCCCAACTATAGCCCAATGACAGTAGTTAGGACCTAGTTTCCATAGGAAATCCGCAACATTCTATTAAGAATAACTTTGGCGCCGGTGGACAAATCTTTGCGAATTTCTCAAAGAAGATGGCCTGCTCCGCTCCGCTCCTTCCCTGAAAGTTTGGGGGGGATTCGCCAAGTGGGGGCTGAGATAAAAGGGGGTCCCAAAACGTGTTTTCCCCATGTTATTTTCCATAGGACGTTTAGACACGGCTACAGCTCGAACGGCTGAATGGATTTATAAGAAATTTGCTAGAAAGGTAGAGTCCGGCTTGCAGAATACGCTTTTCTTTGAATGGTGTAAATCTGTTCAGTAGTTGCTGAGAAAATTAACTTTGAAAAAATATATATTGGGCTACATTGGGCTATATATATGTTAGAGCCCAAATGTAGCCCAATGTAGCCCAATGTAGCCCAATGTAGCCCAAAGATGGCCACCAGAGACAAAAAAAAACAAATGTAGCACAAATATCAGCCAGATGTAGCCCAACTATAGCCCAATGACAGAATGTCCCAGAGTGTTCTAAAGAACAACTAGAGCGCTAACAGTCTTACTTATGACAAAAGTATGGCACACCTGAAGTCATCTTGATTGGAATAAAGTGTTAACACTTAAAACATTTAATTTGTAAAGGAACAAAATGAGGGGGTTCATTTTGCCATAGAAATTATGATTAGTGCTGAAGAAAGAACAATTAGGGCATATTTTGAGTGACTTCTCAAATCCTCTTATATCTCATTAAAAAAATTCTGACATGCAGTCTCCCAAGATGGCCACCGGAGACAAAAGAGCATAAATGTAGCCCAAATATCAGCCAGATGTAGCCGAACTATAGCCCAATGACAGAATGTCCCAGAGTGTTCTAAAGAACAACTAGAACGCTAACAGTCTTACTTATGACAAAAGTATGGCACACCTGAAGTCATCTTGATTGGAATAAAGTTGTAACACTTAATACATTTAATTTGAAAAGGAACAAAATGAGGGGTTTCATTTTGCCATAGAAATTTTATATATATATATATATTCACTGAAAAAAACATAGGTTTTAAACACGTTATAGTTAGGAAGTAGCATTTAAAAAACCTATGAAATTCACTGAAAAAATCATAGGTTTTACACACGTTATAGTTTGGAAATAGCATTTACAAAACCTATGAAATTCACAGAAAAAAACATAGGTTTGACACCAGTTACAGTTAGCTGGAAATTTTACTCGCATAAAACCAATGAAATTCCCACGTTATAGTTAGTTGGACTCACTATAACTTGCGCGTGCAATGCACTGCTGATGACGTTACATATTACATCACTCATGACATGGTCAGTGACATCAGTCATGACATCACTGATGACACCATCCTTGTGACAGAGTGACAGACCTCTTTTCACTGTAATGTAACCCTTGAAACACATATTCAAAAATAGAAACTAAAATTTTCAAAAAAATGGAGATACCCATACCAGTTACAACAACCAATTCAATAATTCCACAATCTATATACACATCCACTCATTGATCAACAGTTCTATATAGTCACTCGTACATATACTCACTCATGATATGTAGTGATACACCTATACATCCTGTTACACACCGACAGTCATCCACAAGATACTCTCACACATGCAAATAAACTATTGAACATCCATTTATTTGCATATACAGCTATACACACACAACCACCTTACTTCTATGGAAACTTACACATACTTACTCTCTTAAACAATCACTTATAGAAACACATACTTATCTAAATAGGAACTCTTACAATCTCTTTCTCTCACATATACTCACTTATGTACATCAATATTGTGGAGGAAGGATTGGCTACACTCTAGTAAGGATTCCTACCGGAGGACGGTACGAGCATATAAATCTGCTCTGAAACTCACTAAAACCTCCTATTACGATGACAGGATTAAAAACTCCACTAACTCCGCAAGAGAATCCTATCTTATTGCCAAAGAACTTTTAAAAATACCACAACCCCCTTTATTAACCAGGATCCCACCGGACAGGAGCAATGAACTCGCAAAATTCTTTATCTCCAAAGTCTCCCACATCCTTGCCTCACTTCCTCAGCTACCCGGCCAGCCATCTCACTGGGACAAGGCTGTGCCTGATGCTTGCCCAGGAGGCGCCCCCTGCCCTCAGCTAACCGCTTTTAGGGCGGTCTGTTCGGACGAGGTTGGAAAGACTCTGGCCAAAATGAAAAGTGGCTCCCCGTGTGATCCCGCTCCCATGAGGTTTCTAAAAGAAGTCGCCCATGTGATAGTGCCCCCCATCATGGAGCTAATCAATACCTCGTTGTCCCAAGGCTCCGTCCCTCCCAGCTGGAAGGGGGCGATAGTCAAAGCCCTTCTTAAAAAACCTCATCTGGACCCCACTGATTTGGCCAACTATAGACCGATCTCGCTCCTTTCGGGCATCAGCAAAATTGCTGAAAAACTGGTCAACGTCCAGCTCTCCCAGTTCCTGGAATCCAATAACTTGCTGCGTCGCTCCCAAACTGGGTTTCGTCCTGGCCAAGGCACGGATACCGCCCTCCTCGCCGCCATCGAGGAGGCAAGGTGCATCTTGGATTCAGGGGGGTCAGTGGCAGTGATCCTCCTGGACCTTAGTGCAGCCTTTGACACGGTGAATCACCGTGTCCTGCTTCACCGGTTGGCCAGGGCGGGACTTGGGGGCACAGCACTGGCATGGTTAGAGTCCTTTCTATCGGGCCGCTCGTTCCAGGTCTGGGATGGCAACTCCCGCTCTGATTCTATGCCTTTGACTAGTGGGGTACCCCAGGGTTCCTCACTTAGTCCGACCCTTTTTAATGCCTATATGGCCCCTCTTGAGGACGTAGTGGCCCCCTTTGGTATCAAGATTGTGAGCTACGCGGACGACACGCAACTGGTCGTCTCGCTCTCACATCTTGACCAACGCCCAGACAATCTCTTACACTGCCTCCAGGAAATCCATCACTGGATGTGCGAGTCCTCACTCAAACTCAACGGGTCCAAAACTGAATTCATGCTGATGGGCAAGAAATGGTCAGCAATTCCATCATCAGTTTGGCCCGATGTTATGGGTGAGGTGCCCGCCCCCAGGAAGGAAATCAAGAGTCTAGGGGTTTGGCTCGAACCTGATTTGTCTATGAAAACTCAAGCAACTAAAACAGCGGGAACTTGCTTCGGACTGATGCGTTCAGTTCGTAAGATCCTGCCGATGCTCCCTCCCCATTCCAGGAAACTCCTGATGCAAGGACTTATCCTTGCCCGATTAGACTATAGCAACTCCGTCTACTTAGGAGCCCCCGAATCCACCCTGGGCAAGCTACAACGAACTCAAAATGCGGCTGCCCGGATGCTAATGAATCTCCCCTCTAGAGCCTCAGCCAGACCAGCGCTCAAGGCTCTCCACTGGTTGCCAGTACGAGAAAGGATAGAGTTCAAGGCAATGTGCATCGCGCACAAACTCCTCAATGGACAAGGTCCTTCCATTCTGAGAGACATGGTCACTCCTTACAAAGCCTCGAGATCCCTGCGCTCGGACAATGAACGACTAGCTAACGTCCCCAAGTTCAGGAGGGTACGCACCGGAGGCCGCCGTTTCTCAGTAAAAGCATCCTCCTGCTGGAATTCGCTCCCCCGTTGCCTATGGTTGGAGCCTTTATATTTACGCTTACGCAAACAAATTAAAACTTTGCTGTTTCCCAAATAAGCTTTTTTTCCTTTCCCTTCCGGCTAACTCAAGTCCTTACAGCGCGGGGATGCCTCCGGGTCACCAGGCGCTCTATAAATCGTTAAATAAATATTCACATATATTAGATTAAAACATATGTAGTTACTGATAAAGACACTAGTGAGACAGTCATTCACTCACTAACACATACATATACACACTCTTCCACCCATACAGTCCTGCACATATGCTGTCTTCAAAACACATACAAAGAGAGAGTCAGTCATTCATGCATCAATGTGTTAAGTAATACCCTCACCAAACCATACAAACACTCATACTGATACTAACAAAAACATCTAATAACCCATATACATACACATGTAGCTACTCACCAACCCATGCAACCACTTATACACAAAGTGAAACACTAATACATATATTTAAATATTTAAACATTACTCTCTAATATATGTATTCACTAAGATACACTTAATAAACCAGTTAACCAATCAATTTTTTTTTTAAACATCCAAGTAATCACTTATTTAAACATTTATTCTTCCATCAACTTTTACATATACATATACAACACATATTTATTTTTTTAAAAGACGCACATTCACTGGATAGTGTCATCAGTGATGTCATGACTGATGTCACTGACCATGTCATGAGTGATGTAATATGTGACGTCATCAGCAGTGCATTGCACGCGCAAGTTATAGTGAGTCCAACTAACTATAACGTGGGAATTTCATTGGTTTTATGCGAGTAAAATTTCCAGCTAACTATAACTGGTGTCAAACCTATGGTTTTTCAGTATATATATATATATATATATATATATATATATATAAAGCATAAGCTTTAAAACAACAACAGTATCATCAGGATTTTGGCAGTAACATAACACGTTTTTGCAATCATGGTCAGAGGTCACACTTCGGAGCCCGGGTTATCAGCTCGGGACAGCTGGAAACGGGACAATGGCAGTCATCATTTTAGTATAATTCGTGACATTGAGCAGCATAATTTTTAAAGTATGTTTTACATAATTGTGTAAATCTGGCAATACAAGTTGATGAGTTTGGCGGTGCAACGTTTAAAAGCCAATCTTTTACCATGGTGGATGTTTTAAATATTTGCATGTGCATGCAATTACTGATACTACTTGCCATAACGATTTTTCCAGCTAAAAAACAATATTGTATTATGCAATGTATTGAATAATGTATATTTTACCTGCAACAACGCTGGTTTTTAGCTGTAGTATATTATGTTATGGAGCATTCTGAGTTGCATGCTGACTGTATACACAAGAGTATTCTTTCTATGTTTATTAAGTGATCCAATGGGAAGGGCTATTTAATCTGTTTGTATTCTGGTGCCAAACTAGATTGATGAAGGCTTCTTGAAAGCCGAAACGCGTATCTCTTTGCCTCTGGGATTGAGGGCAACCTGACTGAATAAATGAATGCTGAATTTCAACACCTCGAGTCTGTGCCTTCTGCCATAGTTTCTGTGGGAGCTGGATTTTGTTGTTCATATATATATATATATATATATATATATATATATATATATATATATATATATATATATATATATATATTTCTCTCACCAAACACAGCGGCCGCTGTGTCGATGCACTCCGAGCCAGCTCCTCTCAGACAAATTAACAACGAGATAGCGTGAATATTCAGACGTGGTTTATTCCTTCATTTTAGGTCCAGCATGGAAACATGGAACAAAAAACCCAACGCGTTTCGGCGATTTAGTCTCGCCTTGCTCACGGGTAACTGGTAAACAAAAATTGAAGCTTTTAAATAAAGTTGTAAAGTGCACATGTGATAGGTGAAATAAAATAGACAAAGGACTGGTGGCTTGTGAACGTGGCGGCCATCTTAGGCTAGTCTTTGCACTATTGGTAGTAAGGGTGAATAGGTAAACGTTCTCATTACATAAGAGTATGTGATATATATATACAATCAGGTTGTTAATAATTCCACTCCCAATTCACCATATAATTTTCAAAGTCAAGTGACTTGCAGCAAAGACTCCATAGTTATGGCATGTTCGAATCCTACCAATTATGGTACCTATCTGACATATCCTGTCTGAATATTATTGTCATATTCAATCATCATGGGCGGTCCGTATAACTACATGGCGTCTAATAGCCCTGTTTGGTTGACACTTTTGGACCACGTGGCCCCCACATTTCATTGCATATCAACATTTAACATTTAAACTTAATTTTTATCACATGCAAATTTGTAATTCGTCCAGTGACTAGTCCATATATCCAATTGTCATGATGGCTATTTTTGGGCCCCACATATCGTATTCCATACATATCGATACAAAGAATTTCTCTAATTCTCTCTTCAGGTGGCATATCTTCTTAACCTGTATAGTAGCAGGAAAAATAAGAAAAGAAACATGGCCTGTCAGGTATGGTTGTTATATCCATGCGACAAATTCGCAATTAGCCACTACCATAGCATCTAACACTCCATCCTCTGCCTATGCAATGAAATGTGGGGGCCACGTGGTCCAAAAGTGTCAACCAAACAGGGCTATTAGACGCCATGTAGTTATACGGACCGCCCATGATGATTGAATATGACAATAATATTCAGACAGGATATGTCAGATAGGTACCATAATTGGTAGGATTCGAACATGCCATAACTATGGAGTCTTTGCTGCAAGTCACTTGACTTTGAAAATTATATGGTGAATTGGGAGTGGAATTATTAACAACCTGATTGTATATATATATCACATACTCTTATGTAATGAGAACGTTTACCTATTCACCCTTACTACCAATAGTGCAAAGACTAGCCTAAGATGCCCGCCACGTTCACAAGCCACCTGTCCTTTGTCTATTTTATTTCACCTATCACATGTGCACTTTACAACTTTATTTAAAAGCTTCAATTTTTGTTTACCAGTTACCAGTGAGCAAGGCGAGACTAAATCGCCGAAACGCGTTGGGTTTTTTGTTCCATGTTTCCATGCTGGACCTAAAATGAAGGAATAAACCACGTCTGAATATTCACGCTATCTCGTTGTTAATTTGTCTGAGAGGAGTTGGCTCGGAGTGCATCGACACAGCGGCCGCTGTGTTTGGTGAGAGAAATTGATTACAGGGCGACCTCCGCCCCTGGCTTGCACCGCAGTAAAAAGGTCCCGGTGAAACGGAGGTAGAGGACTTGTGCATATATATATATATATATATATATATATATATATATATATATATATATATATATATATATATATATATATATATATATATATATATATATATATATATATATATATGTGTGTGTCCAATTACACTGCCACAGTTTGAGGTGCACACAATGACAGGCGAACTCAGCCACCACGGTTAAGTCCTTTATTCAGGCACAACGAGACACAGCGCTGGATATTTCATTAAGCCCCTACGTCTGCCGCTGCATGCTCGCCCCGTGAGCAAGGAGCAGAAGGAGCTCCGAAATGCGTTGGGGCTTAATTAAATATCCAGCGCTGTGTCTCGTTGTGCCTGAATAAAGAACTTAACCGTGGTGGCTGAGTTCGCCTGTCATTGTGTGCACTTCAAACTGTGGCAGCGTAATTGGAAATATTTACCGGCCGAGCCTGGTCGGGGAGGTAGCAACATCACTAAAGTATTTGTGGACTGCAGGCTTCGAAAAATTGAGAAACCGAATTACAGAATGACAGGTTGTGTGCATTTAATCTTCAACGGACACAGATTTGGAGGCCCAACTAAGGGTTTGATTATATTTTGCAGGAGGCAGAGCCCAACATGGGTTGTATGGAGGTTGGAGGACTACGAATCCCAGAAGTCCTTAGATTACGTAAGCAACAGCAGCTATGAAACAGGACAAATCAGGGACTTGTTTTCTTCCTACGTCTGCCGCTGCATGCCCGCCCCGTGAGCAAGGAGCAGAAGGAGCTCCAAAACGTGTTGGGGCTTAATGAAATATCCAGCGCTGTGTCTCGTTGTGCCTGAATAAAGGACTTAACCGTGGTGGCTGAGTTCACCTGTCATTGTGTGCACCTCAAACTGTGGCAGCGTAATTGGGGATATATATATATATATATATATATATATATATATATATATATATATATATATATATATATGTGTGAATATATATATATATATATATTCACTGAAAAAACCATAGGTTATAGACCATATATAGTTAGGAATTAGCATTTACAAAACCTTGAAAATTCACTGAAAAAACCATAGGTTATAGACCATATATAGTCAGGAATTAGCATTTACAAAACCTTATTTTACTCACACAAAACCATTGAAATTCCATATATAGTTAGTTGCACTAACTATATATCGCGCATCCGCAATCCACTGCTGATGATGTCACATATTACATCATTCATGACATGGTCAGTGACATCACTGATGACATCACTGATGACATCTCAAATGACATCTCAAATGACATCACTGATGACATCATGACACACCAATACCAGTTACTACATACGCACTCACTGATTCCTACGTCTACACACACATTCACCCATTCACCCATACAATCACTCATACATACAGTCACTCATTATTACATCACTATCATATGCACTCATACACCTATGCAGACACTCACACACTGCCACTCATCCATGGAGTTACTCACACACCTAGTCAGTCCTGTAAAGAATCAATCACACTTCCATTTCCTCATCTATACAGTTAAACACAGAACACCATACTTCAGTGACATCACTGATGACATCACTGATGACATCTCAAATGACATCACTGATGACATCTCAAATGACATCACTGATGACATCATGACACACCAATACCAGTTACTACATACGCACTCACTGATTCCTACGTCTACACACACATTCACTCATTCACCCATACAATCACTCATACATACAGTCACTCATTATTACAACACTATCATATGCACTCATACACCTAGTCAGTCCTGTGAAGAATCAATCACACTTCGATTTCCTCATCTATACAGTTAAACACAGAACACCATACTTTTCACACATATACTAACACATACTTACTCTCTTATACAATCACTGATACAAGTACACATTGATATGCACAGAGTCACACACCTCCCAGCCAGCCACACACACACTCAGTCTTCCATACATCCACTCATTCTTCAATATGTAAAACATATTTAAACTTTACAAAAACACACAGACACTAGATGATGTCATCAGTGATGTCATTTGAGATGTCATCAGTGATGACATCACTGATGACATCTCAAATGACATCACTGATGACATCACTGATGACATCTCATTTGACATCATTGACCACATCACTGATGATATCATTCATGTGACAATACAATGCATCTCCTCACATTTTAATATAACCTCTGTTACAACCAGTGTTAAATACAGAGTATAATTTTTGAAACCATTGACACACCAATACTAGTTACTACATACGCACTCACTGATTCCTACGTCTACACACACATTCACTCATTCATCCATACAATCATTCATACATACAATCACTCATCTTTACAACACTATCATATGCACTCATACACCTATACAGACATTTACACTCTGTTGCTCATACATGGAGTTACTCACACACCTAGTCAGTCATGCAAAGAATCAATCACACCTCCATTTTCTAATCTATACAGTTAAACATAGAGCATCTTACATTTTCAAACATATACTAACACATACTTACTCTCTTATACAATCACTGATACAAGTACACATTGATCTGCACAGAGTCACACACCTCCCAACCAGCCACACACACAATCAGTCTCCCATACAAATACTTGGCCAACCAATCAATAACCCATATAGCCACTCATATAGCTACTGATCAACACATGCAGCAGCTTGCACAACAACAGACATACTGATGCAAAGTTTCACACAGTTTAGTCACTAACCTATGCATTCAGTAGGACGCATTTAATCACTCACTCATACAGTCAACCACGCACCTACTAAAACCTTCATTCAGACACTTATACATCTACTCATTCTTCAATATGTAAAACATATTTTAACTTTACAGAAACATACAGTCACTGGATGTTGTCATCAGTGATGTCATTTGAGATGTCATCAGTGATGTCATCAGTGATGTCACTGACCATGTCATGAATGATGTAATATGTGACATCATCAGCAGTGGATTGCGGATGCGCGATATATAGTTAGTGCAACTAACTATATATGGAATTTCAATGGTTTTGTGTGAGTAAAATAAGGTTTTGTAAATGCTAATTCCTGACTATATATGGTCTATAACCTATGGTTTTTTCAGTGAATTTTCAAGGTTTTGTAAATGCTAATTCCTAACTATATATGGTCTATAACCTATGGTTTTTTCAGTGAATTTCATTGGTTTTTTAACAGCTAATATCTGTAGCTGTAAAATGTATTCTTCTTTAAATCCAAAAATATATTTTATATGTTTATGAATAATTTTTTTTAAAAATATTTTTTTTTCTTCGTTCCCGCTTCGCGAATCGGGAAGCTTCCCGTTAGCTGACCTTGATGCCGTGAAATAGACCGCGAGCCGGTAAACGTTTCTTTACCGCAAGTGCCGCGTTAGAAAACAACATCGTGACGCCTCCCGTCCGCATGACGTTCCACGTTGTCGCGTGATACGTCATATAACGTGCTACGTTAGCGAACTGGTACGCGAAGCGAGTGCCAAAGCGCAGGTTTCTGGAAGCAAACCGGGAGGCCCTGCAAAGCGCTTAACGTAAACACAGCAAGTCATGTGACTTGGTAATAACACTTTTCATTGGTTCATTTCACTTTTGGTTTCCTAATGATGTAAGACTAGGTCATATAATCTAAAATGAACACTTTTGATTGGTTGAGAACTCTTGTTTTTCCCAAATGATGAAAATCCCTCCTTCTTTCCTCACTCTGACTTTCATCATTGTGAGAGAAAGACCCTTTGTGATCACTGAGCAATGGCTTCTTTAGTAGCTTCAGCTGGTGCTTCCCCACCACCTCCACCACATCCAAGGAAGAGTGGACCACCTGCTCAAGTTGTAATTCAACAAGAAGAAGAAGAAGAGGAACAGGAGGACGAGCACGAAGAGAGGCAGTTTTTGCCTGAGCAGCCCAAGACGTCTCACCGGAAAGAAAACTTCATTTGGCAATTTTTTAAAATTCCCAAAGGTCAGAAAAAAGTAAATGCAAGATACGTAACTTGCCTTATATGTCAAGATAGACTGTCCAGAGGGACCGACAAAAAATACAGTTTCGGAAACTACACAATGCATCGCCATATGACTAGGTGGCATCCTAACAACTACAGTGCTGCACAGTTTCGGAACGACCTAGATAATCTCCCTATTATGGCCAGAAGATCTGTTGTACCGGAAGTAACGGGACCAGAGGGCAGGGAGATGGTGCCAAATATACAAATGAGATTTGGTGAAGTAAAACACACCTGCGTATTTTGCGATGGATTCATTTCCTACGGAGAAAGAAGCATCACTCTGATCAACAGAGCTATTGACTATCATATGCAAGTTTGTCCGAAACGCCCAAAATAATAAATACTTCTTTTTTTTGTTTTGTTGCTCCTGTTGAGCCCTTTACAATGAATCGTTTTCATTGCCCCCTCCAAGAAAAACCCAAAAAAATATAAAACTGTTCCGAAAAATTCAAAAACATTAAAAAAATGTTCAGAAAAATAAAAAAAAAAGTTCTTTTCAGAACTACCTCCCCGTTATTAAAAAATTGGTACAATATTTGGAACTGTGCCAACCTCTATTTCTCTTAGTTCGCTTCCTAGTTCGCTCGCTGGTACGCGAACTGGAAGCGAACCAAAAACAGTAAGTATAAGGGAAGGAAACACACACTTATGTTAAAAGAAAGACAGCTATAGGGGAGTAAACTAGAGATACTATTACCCATAATCCACTACTGATGATGTCACATATTACATCATTCATGACATGCTCAGTGACATCATCAGCAGAGGATTGCGGGTTTTTTGGCAACATGCCTTATCCACGGTTTAATAACGCTGCCTTTTGCTTTATATAAGTTTTCAAATTGTATGAAATATATACCAATAGGTCTTTATGAACCTTTAGGTAGTGCTTTTGTTCATGAGGTCTGGTCGCTTCCATACACATACAGATGTTTCAAAGATGATCAAGAAGTTTATCTGAATGGAGAGGAATGCACTGAGACGCCAGATCATTCACTAATGTGTAGGCACATACAGTTACACGATTCATGCAACAAACACCGACCAAATATGGCTTGCGTGTTGCAAGGCACGCCAGTTCCTGCTATCATCCCCACGTTCAAGTTGTTGGAAAATGGTAGTTATTTGATGCTCAATAATGAAGATTGTTCTGAGTTAATTAAAAGTATTCCTTTTATCGTAACAGTAAGTGAACGGGTTATTTGCTGCAGAAATGTTCTATTTCCTCCCACACATGAACATAGGGAGTTTTCAATCTGGCCACAAATACCAACCTTGGGACACGTTTCAACGGCATGACAAGAATAAGAGCTCTTTTGTCTCAGAGAGAGGTGGCCTTGAGTTCGGCCCGTGAAACTTTCGTACTTCACATAGCGAACACCCGTACACAGGTTTGCCTTTCAATTTCAGCAACATGTTTCCGACTATCTTTAACGCATCCTCCACAAAATCCCTGGCACACTTTTTTAAAGTTGTTACCAGTGGTCTCGTGACTTCATTTGAGAAAATCTTTGGAGTCATCCCTGCTCCCTTTCATTCCATTTTCTCCACTCTGGTTCGTGGATTGCATTTTTACTTGCATTACCAGCGGACGCTCTTGTGCTTTTTTACATTTTTAAATATGGATGTCCCTCCTATGCAACCTCCGACCCTGCAGCTGCTGACACTGTTCCGCAATCGCATGCTAGAATATTATGGCACAATGCCGTTGGCGATATTAAGCACGGCATATGGATTATCTTTTCGGTTCTCCTACTTCACCTGTGTCCAGCCTGTATTTCACTGCCTGACCTGTGATTTCGATTGGGCCATTGATTTGTGTCTCTGCGGACCGGTTTCTCCTGACGTCGACTTTAATCAGCTGATGACTCCTATCATTACTCACGAGTTGATTTGTCCTGGCGAAAGGATTATGGCTGTGGCATTGATGCATGGACTACTTGGTCCCTGGAATTTACTGGCGGCAGCACAGTCTTTCTTGGAACACAGCTTTCTTGAAAACCCACCGAGCTGTCCTCTGATGGTGATAGAGGATCCGGTGCTGGGAGAGCACGTATGTTCTTTTCCGCTTTTAAATTGGATGGCTGAACTGTTTTCGGATGAAGACGGTGACTTCCTGTTGGAGGCTGTTGCAGCTTATTTTGCATACACAGTTATGTCATAGACCTTTTTCATGTTTCATATGCTGAGTACTAGCATTTCATTGACAATTCATTGACTTAATTGTCAAGTTTTTATTATTTACCTTGCCTATTGGCTTAAGACTCGATAAAGTACTTGGCTGTTTTATTTTTCTTTAGCATTGAATTTTCCTAGTTTTTAATGCTTTACCTTGCGGACCGTCCACATATAAACTTGCAATCTGCTCTCATGAGATGGCACTTCTATTATCTTATTCAGTTCGTTTCCGGATCATGAGGAGGTGTCATCTAGGTCCTGGATATCTTTACACCGTGTTAAGTTAGCATGGGCTCATTACCGGTTTAAACGCCATTTTTCCTTTTTTGCAACTTCTGCACACGACATTTAGTTGTTGCTTTAGCTTTCCACCTAGTAGTTCATCGTGGTTTACATGAGAATAATATGTTATTGGTCTACTATCTGCTTTACTTGTTAAACTATATCTGTACAGCGAGTGCTGAAGTTTCAAGAACAACACGATACAGAATTGTTATGAGGTCTGATCTCCACGACTTCATACTCATAACATAAGTGCAACTTCTGCCAATTCTGGGCATGAGGCGGGTTTTATATTGCTTTGCCGAACACACATACACAACAGTTGATGCGGTTCACATGAAGAGAGAGCTGGTGTATGCTGATGTGATTCCTTCAAATCTAAGACACTAAAGTATGGACACGCCCTAAACCAACACAAAGAGACCTTCTTAGCAAATAATATAATATGTGTATTAGGGAGGGTGAGATATAAGCAGCCGCGGGCCGTGGAGGGAGTTACGGTGAGGCAGGGAGGCGGGGAGGGGGAGAAGCAGGGTGGAGCCCTCTCTACCTTGCCCCTCCCCCTCCCCGCCTCCCTGCCCCACCGTAACTCCCTCCACGGCCCGCGGCTGCTTATAAGTGTTGCTAACTCTTATTCATTTACAGCATGTTAACATACTGTCACCATTCGCTTTTTATGTACTAGTAACTATGCTGGTAATTTTGCTACTGATAATATGTGTACTTGTATTCTCCACCCTGCTTCTCCCCCTCCCCGCCTCCCTGCCTCACCGTAACTCCCTCCACGGCCCGCGGCTGCTTATAAGTGTTGCTAACTCTTATTCATTTACAGCATGTTAACATACTATCACCATTCACTTTTTATGTACTAGTAACTATGCTGGTAATTTTGCTACTGATAATATGTGTACTTTTATTATCTAAGGTACTACGCCTGAGAAGACGGCATTAGTAAATAAACATTTCAAATACACATGTGTTCTTCTTAACTCCATGTTCTGGTTTCTAAGAAATATATAACGACCGACTGTTCATGAGTTCCACGTATCCTGAGGTACTATAAGTTCATATTCTGGATTGTCTAAACATTGAGAGTTTGTTATATCCAATGTGACACTGTACCTAGCTTGCTAAATAGTTTTTGATTACTAACGTGAGTTTTGGGACACCCTAATTCGCCGAGGTTCCAATCCTCTGTCCACAGTTCTGTGTGAGAACAGAAACCCTGCGACAGGGGCACCCCCGACCCTTGCTGGACCTTCATCACACTTGCGATACAACTCCAGCAATGCGCCACCTTTACGGCACAGATACATCACGCATCTGTGCTGTTTTTGCCCCGTGATGCGCCGCATTGTAAATGCAGCACACCATAGGTGACGGAACAGCGGCACAGAATGACTAACACATCCCTGGTGATGCGCCAGTCATCATAAATCTATCCCTATGCTTCTTATCTTGTTAGAGATGAACCGCCATATGTATCATCAAAGTTATTTGCATTTCCTAAATAGCGAACTTTAAGGAATAAATAGCGATTCTTTACCATTCCTAGTTTGCGATGAGCTATTTGCTAATTAGCCGAATGTAGCCCAATGAAGCCCAATGTAGCCCAATGTAGCCCAAAGATGGCCGCCAGACACACAAAAAAACAAATGTAGCCCAAATATCAGCCAGATGTAGCCCAACTATAGCCCAGTGACAGAATGACCAATCAGCTTCGCAAACCTCCGTTACGCGAAGCGGAGCGCTGTTACAGATATATATCTTTTTTTGAACGTTAATTTCTCAAAATCCACTGGAGCACATATATTGAGACCTAGCAAAGGCACATCGGGCAACCAGTCCCTAATATTTTGCCAAGTTTCGTGCAAATCCATTCAGCCGTTCAATTATTATTTTTATTATTTTTTTTTGCCCCGCGGGGCCCTTTTAAAACCTCCACATCAAACCTAGGGGGTCAGCGAGGATCTACTATGCCCCCTTATAGTTATTTCCCCCTTTGTTTTGACCTCCTCTTGTCTCTCGATCCTACCGAGAGACAAGATGGCGGCCGCTACGGACTGTTTGGAATGTTGACAGACGCCGGAGAACCAATCAGCTTCGCTTCACAAAGCTCCGTTGCGCGAAAAGTC
This sequence comes from Lissotriton helveticus, assembly GCF_964261635.1. Lineage (NCBI taxonomy): Eukaryota > Metazoa > Chordata > Amphibia > Caudata > Salamandridae > Lissotriton > Lissotriton helveticus. Next base: position 1,121,430,537 of record NC_136070.1, read on the forward strand.
CGCGAACCAGAGCGCTAACCGGTCCGCTGTTACAGATATATATCTTTTTTTAAACGTTAATTTCTCAAAATCCACTGGAGCACATATATTGAGACCTACAAAAGGCACATCGGGCTACCAGTCCCTACAATTTTGCCAAGTTTCGTGCAAATCCATTCAGCCGTTCGGGCTAAAAGTGAGGCCAACCGCCCTATGGAAAACTCAATGTTAAAAACACGTTTTGGGACCCCCCTTTTTTCTCGGCCCCCACTGGACGAACCCCCCCCAAATTTTCAAGGGCTGCTCAGAAACAAAATGTGCCATTTTCCTGAAAATTTCAGCCAATTCCGTCCACAAACGCCAAAGTTATTAGACATAGAATTTTCAAAAAACCCATAGAGAAAAAATCCTAACTATATATACCTACTGGCGACCGCCAGTAGGTAATATGTGTGTGTGTGTGTGTGTGTGTGTATATAGGAAATATTGGAAGTACAAGAGATAGATTATCTCTGCTTCACAAAAACGGCATTGGGCACTCAGCCCGCAAAGACCGACAAGCTTTAGTAATTGGCGGTAAATTTACTCGCCAGTAACAATATTCAATATGGCAATGCGCTTGTAGAAAGAATCCGATAATGGCTTTAACCAAGCTGAGAGTAAAACTACCCCTCCCACAATGCCTCATAATTGTCTGAGTGGAGTTGAGGGTATAAATAACAGAAACTAAAGACGAACTTGTAACTACCGTGATCAGGAACAGTTTTGTTCAAAACGCGTAGGTGAAGGAAGATCTTGTGAACTGGAATAAATCGCTTTGAAAATCACCCGAGAAGAGTGCGGCGTTTTTATTTTTTTGCTTTTAAATAAAATACGAGTCTAGTCCTTAGCTCGTCGCCAGCATCAGCTGAGAGGTCGCTCCTCCTTGAATCAAGGGACGTTTGCTGTGCAATATATATGTATATATATATATATATTTCACAAAATGCCCAAGAGCTCAGGAGGGCACACAACTGTTCGCCATCCATACGGATTTCACTTGCTCCATCATCCGGTAAAAATAATGTTTGCCCTACGCGTTTCAAGTCTTCACAACTCTTCTTCTGGGGGAGGTTAGAGATGCATTATAACGCTCGTTTTATCAATACAATTTCCGCTTTTATTCACCAATTGGCCCCCTAGTGGGCCTCACGCTTCAACAGTTCAGCCGATACTTTGTGGGATAAGTAGTCCCAGAAACAAGTAATGATTTCCCCTGAGTGGGATTGGTTGCATCTGTCACAATTAAACTTTTCATTTCCTTTAAGTAAGGTCCGGAATAGAAAGCAAGTGCATTGTAAACTTGGCTCGCAGTGCTGCATGTAAAAAAGAACAGTTCCTTCTCGTAGCCTCCCGTTTGCATGATAAAGGGATGGTGCTCCTCCCCACGGTTCAGGCGACCGTGTATTAATGTATTTCACAAAATGCCCAAGAGCTCAGGAGGGCACACAACTGTTCGCCATCCAACCGGATTTCACTTTCACTCGCTCCATCATCCGGTAAAAATAATGTTTGACCTATGCGTTTCAAGTCTTCACAACGCGTAGGGCAAACATTATTTTTACCGGATGATGGAGCGAGTGAAAGTGAAATCCGGATAGATGGCGAACAGTTGTGTGCCCCCCTGAGCTCTTGGGCATTTTGTGAAATATATATATATATATTTATATATATATATATATATATATATATATATATATATATATATACACATACATACATTCAGGACGCATGTGATTCCTAAATGACAATGTTACTTATTCTGATAGGTGATTAAAGGTGTAGGATGACAGAGATCAGAGTAGAACGGCTACAACATGTAATAATCGTTTAATTCAACATTATATATTTACATTATGTACACATGGCATACTATTTAATCAGAAAATCCAGCAGATGTTTCATAACTCGCACGTGCACCTCCAAAATGCATGTGAAATCGGCTCAGAAAATGGGTGAATGCACATTTCAAAGTAGAAGTGTATCTTGCCTAAGAAAAAGACATGACACGACTGCAGCTCATGAATTTAGAGGTTCTGCTGGTGAGAAATAGATGCAATTTAATTTCTGCAATGAAAGAAATACTGAAAGAATATCAAAAATGATGTATAATTCAGTGTGTCTTGTAATATATACACCGAGCTTAAGAAAGACGTGCCCAGAGAAAAAAATGAAATGCGGACCTCTGCTGTTATCTAGTTCTCTGCCGCCCTGGGCTTCAAACAGGAAGCCCAGGTGAACAAAACACACGGCTTTCTGCTTCGACATCCTGTGGCATTGTTAAAACATGCCCTTTGTTAAATTTGGGGTGGGGGGGGAGAGAATTGTTAGCTTTCTTCCCATAGCCCATGTCAATACGTGTATACTTTATGTTTTGGAATATTTTCTAAGGATGTTGGTATAGGATTTCGAGCTGGGTCAGTGGTTTATATAGTGGAATTGACATTTGAGTTCCTTTTTTTAATTCATAATTTGTCATCATTTTAATTACGCTGTGCAACTAATATATGAATATAAAATGAGCTTATGTTCTCTCATATCGTCAGGACAAAGAAACATAATAAGATAAAATTAATTACAGAAAAAAATCAAAGCCCAAGCATACTTCTCTAGTAGATTTACATAGTGGGAGGCAGCTGTCAAAAACCATACAGGTTTAGCATATTCCTGAAATTCCACATGGCATGTATCCTCAAAGGCCACCAGTGGTCATTTACTTATGAAAAATGAGGTCCCACCTTGAAAGATGTGACATGTCACGCGATTACCCTGCCTGATAGTTTATCGATTAAGTTGGACCCCACACTTCTGCATTGGTGTGTGAACTCATCTATAGACCATGAATAGCGATGTCAAACTTCCCAAAGATCTAGCAAACAGCATCACCTCACTGACTGTGAACTTCTCAAAAGTTGTAATAATTGAAGAGATGAGCTATTGGGCGAAAGAAGATGAAGGGGGCACAGGGAATTGACTGAAACAATAGAGTCTGAATGTTGAACAACATATACATGTGCCTACACACATCAAAGAACATACACTTGATCAGGTTTGGTCCATCAGCCTCACTTTCTGGAATCTGGTTATTCACCTGTGCATTTAGTCAGACCATCATTTAATTAGTTTTACATTAATTGATATTACTCTACCCAAACCCATGGTTCATCCTAAAATTATGACCTGAAATTGGAATCGCACAAATTTGAATTCCTTTTATGATACCTTGGCACTCAATTTACCAACTTAGACAACTATGAGAAAGAAATCTTAATTTAGCAATTGAATGCCATTGGTATAAATGCCCCTCTGCAAACTCAAACCAGTCATGCTCAGCAACACGAGGCATCCAAACAGTTTTCTGCTCAGTTAAAAATAGGTAAACTAAGAATGCACCAGGCTGAACATAAATGGCGTAGAACATACTCACCAGAAACTAAGGAGTTATTTGCTCAAAGCTTGACACCCTATAAAAATGCAATTTTAGAGGCAAAACATATATTTTTTCAATTAATAAAGTCATAAACTGAGATGATAAACTGAAAGACCTCTTTATTATGGTGAGGGACCTATCATTCCCTCATAGAAATTATGTGATGATCTTAATTTCTTCTTTCTAGACAGAATAAGGAAAATAGAAGAATCCATTGTCCCGAGCCTACAGGATATGCAAAACATACATGAAACAGTAACTCTCCTACCATTTCTACCTTCCCCTGCATAAACAAAGAACGACTTACAGAATTATTAAACAAAGTAAAATCAGGCTCTCCTAAAGATGTTTGCTCCCCCATATACAAAAACGTATTCTTACTTTCTTTCCAGAAATCATTCTCTCCTTTTGAACTTATCCCTTATGCAAGCTGATATCTCACTAGTTTTCAAAGAAGCAGTGATCATTCTGCTTAAAACAAAATCAGATGTGAACTCTCAGCGGTTAGACAACTATAAGTCCATATCTCTCCTCTATCTTCCCACAAAAATTCTAGCGGCACATGTAGCCAAACGCCTTTGTTCCTTTCTAGAAGAGACTAATTTCCTTGATACCCATCAGGATGGCTTTCGCCCTCTCTCTCCACTGAATCAATCAATCTATCTATAGTTGACGACCTAAAAGAAAGGGCTGGTGAGGGATGTACACAGGCATTGTTCTACAGGATCTATCGGCAACCTTCAACACAATTGACCACGAGATCTTAGCGGATTGAATTGCTGTGGCAGGGCTCAGGGGCCTGCTTTAAATTGGATGAAATCCTTCCTAACAGACCAAACTCAATCCGTTCGCCTCTCACCTTATAGCTCTGCTATAATCGTCATGAACTGTGGGGTACCACAGACCACCTCCCTGTCCCCCCATCTTTCAGCCTCTACATCCACCCTCTGATACATACATTACAACAAATGAAGGTAAAAATCTATAATTACGCGGATGATATGCAGTTGATTTTTACAATTGATGAGACATTGGACTTCAATGACTTCTTCCAGAATACCATGCTGTTCATCAGAGACTGGAGGAATAGCAACCAGTTAAAACTTAACTCTGATAAAACAGAGATTGTCATCCCCAATAACAAATTAAACTATTGGACTCTTACTCACTGGCCAACAGAGTTAGGCCCCCCACCCAATACTAAGAGCACAGTAAAAGGTCTTGGCATTCAAATTGACATGGACCTATCCATGAAACCCCAGATAAGCATGGTTACGTCTTCCTGTTTCCTCTAACTCAGGAAGTTCAGGAAAATTAGAAGATTCTTCACCAGAGAGGCCAGCACTCAAATTATTATCGCCCTGATTTTGTTCAGAATTGATTATGCTTATGCTATTTACCTGTGTCTCCCTATTAACCAAAATCACAGACTTCGGATGATACAAAAAATCAAGCTGCTAGAATAATCTTTCAACAATCAAGATATTGCCACACAAAGCCGCTGATGAAGGAGCTCCATTGGCTCCCAGTGGCACACCGATCCATGTTTAAAACAGGATGCATTATATTCAAAGCAATCCATAACAAATGTCCCAAATACCTATCCACAAGGATCCATAAATATTCCCCAAAACGCAATCTCAAATCTGTGCAAATGAATCTACTGGTAGTCCCGAGATTTAAATGCAAAAGGATGGGAGGGTCACAATTCTACACAGGAGTACCCCTACTTTGGAACTTTATGCCCAATGCAATTAGACAGGCAGCAAATTACTTATGTTTTAGAAGAAAACTCAAAACATGGCTATTTACTCAAGCCTATAGCTAGGTGCGGATTCAGGTAACGGTGGTTCCTAACTCAGCACGAAGAGACCTGTCAGTGTATGTGCGCGCTATAAATCTTCCCTAACATAACATAACATAACATAACATGCTAGAACAGGATGATGCATTGACTGCATCCTAGCCCTAAATTTCCAATAATGCCTCACACATGCCAAGCATTCCCATCCTGAACATTTGATTAAGGGAGAAGACTCAGAGGGCAGTTTCACTGTTTTATTTACTTCCCATATACTATAATACCTGTGACATCCAACCACACTCACTAGAACTGCTTAAATAATTACCAAGGAACAACACTCTTAATTTCAAGGAAATGCTAATCCATCACATCTCCTATGTCAGTGGAAGACTTGGCTCTTATGCGCTGGAAGCACCCCCAAAATAACAATGCTGGAGTTCAGAAGGAGAAATAAAGAAGGCATGTAAATTGTGTTTTTATCTTGTCACATTATCTGTGTGTTCAAAGAGCGAAGTCAAATGTAATGTATGGACGAAACTGCTGATTATTCTTTCAGCATGAAGAATGGTGTTTACTTTACTTAACATGCAGAATAAAAAGGATTTTGTCAAACAATCTAGCTGGGGTGCAGGGAGTATGAAAGGAATGGCTGTAGGATGTTATTTGTTTCTAACACAACATAAACTTAAATGAATTGTACAAATGTTTCAAACTATGAGAGAGCGCAAACTGACCTAAATGTATGAGTGCATCACACTTACCTGTAGTAAGCACAAATCATGAGGAGAAATGCCATGAGTGCTAGTAGTATCTGCAATTATATTCTGAATGTATAGCTAATGTAGAGATTTAAGTAGAAGTGGAACTAATACAGAAATGTGTGACACTATATGATTTTATTAGATGTGATTATTCCTGAATCCATGTCGTGTAGCTGCTAAAATGTAAGATGGCATGTGGTTAAACGCAGAATGTGGTAGGCCTCAGGGCCAAAGCTAGAAGGTGTTTCTTTTCACGACATAGATTGAACTAATGTTTTGGTCATTGCATTAATTAGCCATGATTTATAGATGTGTTTACTGAATAATAGAATAAGAGTATTAACATGCTTTAATTAATGAAGAAGTTGAATGCTATAATCATTATGAGAAATGCTGTAGGCCTGAAAGGTTTTAACATTGATTTACACGTACATGTCTGGGCCGAGAAATGTTGCAAACCTTTTTGGAAGTCTATGAGAGTTGGGTTCTTGGCTGCAGATGTCTGTCTGCAAGAGAAAGGGAGGATCCGATTATAAATAATATGAATAGAGGTCTGTTCAGTAGACGGCCCAGACATGGAGGAGGGTTCTGGAATGTTTAAGGGGTATCAGCGGGCCGGAGAAGAGTCTGAGAAGCAAGGTCAACTCCAACGTATGAGGCCCAATACAAAGCAGCATGGAAAAAGCCAGAAGCTACACCACGTGAGAGGCGTTTCATGAGGGGCGTCTCAAATGTTGTTGACTGTTTTGTATTAGGGACAGCACCCCTGGGTGGAGTTAGAGCAGATACCTGAGGACCCTTTAGAGAGCGGATGGGTAGGCAGAGAGGGGTCATGACTGGAGAACTATAGGTTTTCACCAAGAGACTTAGAGTGAGTGACTTCCCTTGGGGGTCATTCACTGCTGACACCTTTGTTAGGTTGGGATTTGGTTAAGTAGGGATACCATCTAGAGCAGGGTAGGGACAGCCTAACCTGTGTGTTTTCCTCCAACTTAAATGAAGGAGAGATATGCGTCAATGCTGATAGCTTTATTATTCTTAGAACTTGTGTTAGTAATTTCCGTTGCTCGTCTGAGGGCTTTCAGAGAGCACATGTATGTAGTTGGACCTGTGTATCTCGTGAATCTCATTCTGAGATGCCTGTATTTGCAGCTTATCATATCTTTACAATAAACTTTTGAAAGCTAGAAGTTGTTTGTGATCTTTGGGAGCAGAGTCCTTTATTGGGTGAACTAACTTGCTAAGAGGTGCACTTTCTTTCCTCAAAGACAGGCAACAAAGGTTCAGTCGACCAGATCGAGGTTTGGATCAATAGTGATAAGGTATCGATCAAAATCTCGCCCTTCCAGTTGGTAGCTATAGAGGATGGTTGCCTTCTTGAGGACGGTGACCTAGGCCAGGTTAGCTTACCCCAAGGCCCCTAGAAATCGATGATCGGAAGAACCGCCCGCTGAAGAAGATCCGGATGACGTGAGACAGAAAAAGCAGCAGTATCGGCCGAGAGTGAGTATAAAGGGTCATGCGTGTTAGATTGCGGTGTTTTTGTATTGTATCTATGTTGTAATGTCTGGCGGAGTTGAATGTCTGTAGAGTGACTGTGGAACAGGTTGTGAGCGCGCGCAACCGGTGGAAATCTTAAGTTCAAGGAGAGCTTAAGTGGTTCGGGTGTATCGGACACCCAGAGTAATTGTCAAATAGTGTGAAGGGGGTCATGAGGTACCATTGATCACCCGAAAGACCGAGATAGGGGGAACGTAAGAGTGAGTGCGTGAGTAACGGACGCTGGTCGGAGGTTACTGTGTGTGTAAGCAACCTATCAGAGAGACGATAGACATTTCGTCAGTTGTGTTGACAATTACATATAGACTGTGGACGTACAGTCGAGGGAAGTGACCGCTTGGTCGGAAGTAGTCATTTTTCGGTGTATGAATGGGACGCATGCATGACCGGGAGACGAGTTGAGAAAGGAGGGGTGCTGCTGCGAAGCGGAGAAAAGTGACGTCAGGAAGTGTCGCGACGCGATTGGCCGACAGGAGAAAGACCGCGCTGTGATAGGCCAGCTAGCAAAGACGTCAGAAAGTGTCGCTCTGTGATTGGCCGACCGGAGAAAGACCGCGCTGCGATAGGCCAAGTTAGCAAAGCCGCGACAGGATTGGTGGATTGTCATCAGGAAGTAAACAGAGTAGCGAGGCTGGATATTGTGCGCATAATTATGAAGTGTTTTAAATGGCTGAGAGCGGTGTTTAAAAAAGAGAAGCGGGGATCGTATGAAGGGGAAGAAGCCCCGCCGGAGGGTACGCCAGCTCGTTACATGGCAGTGAATGTTGGGTTGCATACGATCCTTTGGATATCAGAGTGGAGTAAGATTACTGAAGGAAATGAGGAACTGACGTTCCCGAAGTACGGGACGTTCAGATTAGAGGTGTTACATCGATTAAAATCAGTCATGACCTCAATGAGACCCTTGCCTAGACCGACCCAGTTTGAAGCTCTTGAAGCATGGATTAGGGCAGCGCATGAAAAGAATATGAACAGACGACAAGAAAGGGTGAAACGATCGGTAAGGGCAGTGCAGGATGCCAGGTGGGATGCGGATGCTAAAAGATGGAGAGTGCATAACATGGAAGTAAATAAACTGTACCCAGTGTTAGAGGTGCCTGGAAATAAAAGCCCCCTAGAAGAAGATGATGAGAGCGAAACAGAGGACAGCCTGATAAACAGATTATTGACAGACAGGCCACCCCCGTATAATAGAGCAGGGGGAGAGGTCGAGCATAGTGAAGGAGAAAAGGGGGGCAATGCAGGAGAGCATAGACCGCTTCCCAGTTCAGAGTGGGATCCTGAGGCAAAGAAAGAGCTGTCCCAGCCTAGTCAGGTGCAACAGGTAGTCGGGAGGTTTGTGGTACAAAGAGCGCCGGAAACGGAGTGCGCCACATCCTACGGATTACCAGCTGCACTACAGGTACCTGTTACCATAGGTCCTATAGTATCGATATATGACCCAGAGAGAGCAAGAGGGGAAGAACGGGTACGGAAGGACAGAGAAAGAGCAGGGACGGCAAGGAGGAACGATACGATCAATTCCCCAAGTCAGATGCCGATACCGAGAGAGTGGAGCACCCCGATGCACACAGCAGGGGATCCAGGAGGGGACCCTGGGGGCCCTAGATGGCCAGTGGATCTGAGGGGAACTGGACGAAAATCCTTTCAAGAGCTAAATGAGTACATGAAGAAGTGGGATGAGGCAGTGGAGGCTCACAAGAGCATCATAGCTGCAGAAGCTGAAAGGGAAAGTCAGGACAGCAGAGCTCGGACTCACTGCGGGGCTGGGGAGAGCAGCCCGGAGTGGGACTGTAGAGAGGGAGATAGTAGGGGAGTCACCCATTGGGCCCGGAGTGGGGGTAGAACAGACCTGGAAAACGGGGGCCCCGGGAGTGGAGGGGTGGCGTGCCCAATACTCAGTGAAGGGGAGAGGAGAGCGCAAGAGTACAGAAACAGCTTTAAGTGTCCACACTGTGTGCCCGGCACCAGAGAACAGAATGGGAGTTGTGAGAGGTCGCACCATAGTCCCTGTGATGACGGAAATGAGCGCAGCCCAGGGAATATGGGGAACCAGGAAGGATCGTATCGGATACTGAGCGATACTAGGCAAAGGGAGAGTAGCGACCAGAGGGAAAATAACAGAGAGGCGTACGGTGAAAGGAGAGAAGCAGAAGAGAGTGGGCAGAGCAAGAGTGGGGGTAACAGGCCCGTGTTCCATCACCTTCCAAGATCGGATGGCCGAGCATGGGACCTGGAGAGATGGGAGCAAGGGAGAGCACTCGTTAACTCTCCCGAGCCCAAACGTAGAGCTCGGAGTTGGGATGGTAGGGAGACCAGTGAGCCCCCTTCGAAAGACATATTGCGAGCTGAGATAAAAGCTAAGAGACTCGATGTCGCCAGCTTAAGGTCAGACCTGGATGACATGGTAGATGGTACCCTGCCTTTAGAAAGAATGGAAATGTATGAGCAGGATGAAATACTGTATATGGCAAAGGACATCACTCGAAAGGCGAGAGCAATCCATGAGAAGTTAGTCGAACTAGCAGGCAAATATATGGTGGACCTGTCAAGAACCAAAGCATTACAGGGTAACCACAGGCTACATTACACAGATCGAGACCTAGATGAGAGGAGAACGATTGGGCTGAAAACGCATATAAGGGAACTGATCACTGGAATAAGGACATGGAGGGCACTAGATAAGTGGGAAGAGAGGTGGTCCAAGAAAGGGACCGGCAGGAGAAGCACGCTTGGTATGACACCAGGAAGGCTGCAGGGAATAGAAGCATACCCTTTGCGTGAAGTCGCCAATGGGAACTATGTGCATGTCCCTTGGAGTAGGGGAGATTTAGCTGCTTTTACCACCTCCTTCCCCAAATTGCGGGAAAACCCGGTGGAGTGGTACAAGCAAGTTGAGAGATTTGTAAAAATCTCAAAGGTCCTATGGATAGATCTGAACACGCTGTTTGACATTGTAGTACCAGGAGATCTGTGGACAGCATGCAAGGTTAGCGCTGAGTGGCCCACAACGGAGCCGGAGAGAGATGCTAAGACTAATGGGCCGTCCGAGATTGTGATGGCAAAATTCGAGAGAGTGATGACTTGGCTGAAAGAGAAAGTGCCAATGCAAGACATAGATTGGGTCAGAATAGACCGAACCAGACAGGAACCTAAAGAGACAGTCCACGAATATTACGAGAGATTGCTGAAGGCGTTTAAACAGTATAGCGGCCTGGATGTAATGGATCCAAAAGACATAGGGCAATTCGTGTCCAAGTTCGTCCTGGGACTGAGACCGGATATTAGTTTGATGATTCAGCAACACTCGATTTGTTGGCAAAGTAAACCCCTAGACGAAATACTGAGGTATGCCAGGTACTGCTGTGATGAGATAGACTCCAAGGCTAAGAAACTAAAAGAAAAATTGATGGTGGTACAGATGCAGGCAGCAGGAAAGGGGGGACAGCAGCAACAGCAGCAAGGAACAGGTACAGGAGGAAAGAAGCAGTACAGTCAGAACAAGGGCAATGAGGAGAGTTCCACCTTTAGACCCAGATTAGACATAGCTGCCTTGAAGAAAACGACTAGGTGCCACCAGTGTAACGAGGTGGGGCATTGGAAACGCGAGTGTCCCTACAATGTAGAGATAGGAGAGCAAGAGATAGAGGAGGAAGAGGTCCAGAGCGCGCCTACAAGAGGGGGGACGCCATACCAGGGAAAGGTGCTAAAAGGGGGGGGGGCTCCTCCCCGAGCCCAGTTCCCGCAACCTCCTCGAGTAGGGACAATGGGTAAGACCTATAGACAGATGCCCCTGTTTGTAGAAGGAGAAGAGTGCTATTATGTGGACCCATTAACCGGACAGAGAGTGGAAAGAGAAGACTGCACCCTCGGGGCAGCCTTGGAGGTGGACCAGAGGGGACCCTATGTAGAAGCAGAAGTAGCAGGGTGCCCCACGACATTTCTGGTGGACACAGGAGCCACTAGATCCACGATCAGATCAGCTGCAGTTCCAGACCTGCCCATGTCTGGAGAGACCATACAAGTGGTGGGGGTCGCAAACAGGAGAATAACCAGCCAATTGACAGAACCAGTACAGGTGAAAATAGGGAAGTACAGCGATGAGCACCAGTTTGTGGTTTGCGATTCAAGTCCTGTGTGTCTGCTAGGTAGAGACCTGTTGTGTAAATTGAATTGTACAATATACTGTACACCTCAGGGAGTGGAGGTATTGACCAATGATGATGACGCAGATTTCAAGGTTGCAAACTCAAGAATATGCGTGGAGCTGTACCCTACTTTGACAGTAGATGAGCTCCCCTGGGACTTGAGAGAGACAGTGGCACCAGAAGTATGGGATTTCACTGGGGAAGAGATAGGATTGGTCAAAGGGGTGGACCCAGTGAAAATTGTAGTGAAACCGCATGCTGAGTTCCCAAGAACACCCCAATATAAATTGACTCCAGAAACGATTGCAGGCATAAAACCCGTGATCGAGTCCATGATTAAACAGGGAATACTGAAAGAAATCGTGGGTAGTCCATGCAACTCCCCGATTATGGGTCTGCAGAAACCAAATGGGAAATTTCGGATAGTACAGGACCTTCGAAAGATTAATAACATAGTCGTTTCATGTTGTCCAGTGGTACCGAATCCATCAGTGATACTGTTTCAGATTCCATTCCAAGCTGAGTGGTTCACTGTGATTGATCTTTGTCAGGCTTTCTTTTCGATCCCTCTGGACGAAGAAAGCCATTTTCTTTTCGCATTTAAGCTGGAAAATCGCGTCCTAACATGGTGTCGTATTCCTCAGGGGTATACAGAGAGCCCATCGATCTTTAACCAGCTTTTGAAGAAAAATCTTGAAAGTCTAGTGCTGCCCCAGAAGTCAGTTCTGGTCCAGTACATAGACGACCTCCTTGTGGCGTCAGAAACAGAAGAAGCTTGCAGGGAAGACTCCATTGCTTTGTTAAATCACCTAGCTGCCAATGGGCACAAGGTGTCCCCGGGAAAGTTGCAGTACTGCCTGACAGAAGTGCAGTACTTGGGACACAGAATAGAGAAAGGCAAACGAAAGGTGTCACCAGACAGGATAGAGGCGATCATGAAAATGAATGCGCCTAAGACACAGAGAGAGGTCAGGATGTTCCTAGGGATGGTGGGTTATTGCCGACAGTGGATCGCGAACTTTTCACTGAAAGCAAAGCCCTTGCAAAAACTGACGCATAAGGAGGTGAGCGATCCGGTACCATGGGACAAAGACTGTTTGATGGCATTCTTACAGCTGCGAGAGGACCTGTGTCGTGCTCCGGCATTGGGAATGCCTGATTACAATAAACCATTTTTTCTTTACTGTTGTGAGAGAGAAGGTTGCGCGTTGTCTGTGTTAGTCCAAATCCATGGGAATGCCCGTAGACCAGTTGCTTATTTCTCGGCTACTTTAGACCCAGTAGCCGCAGCGTTGCCCGGATGTCTCAAATCCGTTGCTGCAACGGGTGTCAGCATTGAGAGATGTGAAAATATCGTCATGGGGCACCCGTTAGAGGTGTGCGTGCCCCATTCTGTTGAACTGTTGATGACCAGGACCAAAACACAGCATCTGACCAACAGCAGGCTCACACGCTATGAGCAAGTTATTCTTGCTGCAGAGAATGTGACCCTCAAGAGATGCTCTGTTTTGAACCCTGCCACCTTGATGCCACTCCCAAATGATATCGAGGATGATGATGAATGTACAGACCATGACTGCCTCGATGTGACTGAACTATGCACCAAACCCAGACCCGACATCGTAGATGAGCCACTGACCGACCCAGATGAAATTTTCTTTGTCGATGGCTCATGTGTAAGAGACGAAGTTGGGCAGTTGAGAGCAGCTTATGCTGTTTGTACAATTACTGGAGTTGTGGAAGCTGGGTGCCTGGAAGGAGTACACTCCGCTCAGGTAGCCGAGATTATTGCCTTGACACGTGCTTGCTTGGCAAGCAATCAAATTCGAGTTACCATATACACCGACAGCCAATATGGTTATGGGGTGGTTCATGATTACGGGCAGTTATGGTCTCAAAGAGGGTTCATGACCTCTTCAGGCTCTCCCATTCGCAATGGAGAGTTTGTGCGCCTGTTGTTAGAGGCGTTGCAATGCCCAGCAGGTATCGCAGTTGTAAAGTGCACCGCACATACCAGAAATGAGGACTTCGTTTCGAAAGGCAATAGATATGCCGACGAAGTCGCGCGGTATTGCGCAGAACAAGGGTACTCTTTCACAGAGGTGGAAGTGGGTGGAATAAATGTAAGGACTGAATTAGCCATGATATTGGAAACTGTTGATACTTGGGATGAACTGTCAAACATGCAAGAAAATGCTCCTGATTTTGAAAAAGAAACATGGGAAAAGGCAGGATGTGTAATGGGTGAGTCCCATTTTTGGGTCTCAGCAGACGGCAGAGCAGTGTTGCCCAATGAGATGGTGAGTCCAATGGCCAGACTCATACATGGTCCCGTACACTTAGGGAGAGATGCTATGCTGAGAGTGTTTAGACAGACTTGGTACAATCCTAAGTTTAGAATAGCAGCAGAAGCAGTGTGCCAGCGTTGTGTGACCTGTCAGCAGCTGAACGTAGGGAAAAGAACACCAGTTGCACTGAGTCACATAGGAAGGTCTGGAGGTCCATTCAATCGAATGCAGATAGATTTCATTGAAATGCCGAGATGCAACCGCCTCCGCTATGTCCTGGTGGTTGTTTGTGTGTTCTCCAGATGGGTTGAGGCATACCCTACACGTAGGTGCGACACCCTCACAGTGGCTAAGTTACTGCTTAGGGAACTCATTCCGCGCTTCGGGGTGCCGGCCTCTTTGGAATCAGATAGGGGAACACATTTCAACAGCGAGCTTGTGAAGATGATTTGTGCAGCTCTGAATATCGATCAAAAGTTGCATTGTAGTTACCGACCAGAAGCCTCAGGAATTGTGGAGCAGATCAATGGCACGATCAAAGCCAGAATTGCCAAAGTGTGCTCCTCAACGACCCTGAGTTGGCCTGACGCCCTGCCATTGGTCCTCATGAGCCTTCGTAGTACCCCAGACAGAAGAACGGGGTTGTCACCACATGAGGTGTTAATGGGGAGAGCAATGAGGCTGCCATCTGTCCCAACTACTGCACTGTTAAATATCACAGATGATATGATCCTGGACTATTGTAAGGGGCTGTCTGACGCCATTCGTTCTGTGTCCCTTCAGGTGCAGGCTGCCGAGGTTCCATCGTGCCAGGGCCCGTGCCATGACCTGTACCCTGGGGACTGGGTCCTGGTGAAAAAACATGTGAGAAGAAGCTGCTTGGATGTTCGTTGGCGTGGGCCCTTCCAGATCATCTTGATTGCGAATACGGCTGTGAAGGTGGGAGGCCTGCCCAATTGGATCCACGCGTCACATACGCGAAGGGTTCCAGCACCTCGGGAAGAAACAGCTCCTCTCTCGGATAGACGTCCAGCAGAGGACCGAGAAGCCATAGAGGGGGCTAGCCAAGCTGAAGAGGTGCCAGCGGAAGCAGGGAACGAGTCTGACCAAGCTGAGGACGGTCAGTACAACAGCGAAACAGACGACGCTACAGAAGGAGAAAGTAGCTGGGAGTACGAGTCAGACACTGACAGGTCTGACAGAGAGCGGGAACAGACAAGAAGGAGAAGGAGTAGAAGGGCACGTGGAGAAGCTAATTGGCCGCAAAGAAGGAGTTCTAGCCTGAGGTCAACTCCAGAGGTAACCCTTCCTCCGATATCAGAAGACTCAGACCCGGAAGAAGGTGCTCAGGGCGCTGAAGCACCAGACCGAAGAAGGTCAAGAAGAGTGCGTGTGCCTAACAGAAGATACTCCACACCTGAGTGGACATATCTGGCGACAAATGTCTTTGAAGCAGGAGACAGGGAGGATTCGAGCGGTGGTGGTGTCCAGTTCTGAGCCCATCGTCACCGTGGAAATACGACTGTTGGTACCCGGAGTCGAACAAGAAGGGTCACTAACATTCATGCTCCCCAGACCTCCCCGCCTCAGCAAGTTAAAACACATGTTTCTTTCAGAATTGCAATTCCCCGACTTTGGTACAACGATAACAGCCCATGAAGAGCACAATCTTCGTTTGGAAATACTGAACTTTGCTATCGAAGCTGCAGGCACAAACTTAATAGTAGATGCTTAAAGGACTTTGTAAATAAAGCGAGCAGAAAAAGAAGATTACCTAGCGCCCAGGAAGCAGAGAATATTAGGGAACTTCCCTTGAGTTGATGGAGAAGGGCTAGGGTTGTCTTTATTGAACTGTTAAAGGACTTTTGCGAAGAAGGTTGTCAGCTTCCAGTTGTGTGGATTCTAAAGACAAAAGGATTAAAAAAGAGACTGTAAAGGAACGAGAAGAAAAGAACTTTTTGCTAAGATAAGAGAGAGCCATATTGTCTGACGAAATGGAAGCCGGCACCCAGAACCGCAGAGCTAAATGTATAATAGGTACACTAATAGTAGGAGTGATAATATTGATAGCTTTAGTGGTAACAATTTCTTATGTAAAGGGACATGAGGAAGAGGCGAAGGTAACTGATGTGAAATCTGTAGAAACGCTTACACCCACTGTTGCTGGTGAGAAAAGGGAAAACACTCAAAAGAAAGCGTTATTAGCTGCAGAAGCCCGCAGGTTACACGTAGATGAGTCCCAAGGAGACTTTAGGTCAAATGCTTATGCTAAACTCTTATATGAATACGTGGATGCCATGGAGGTTAAGGACTGTTACGTCTGCATGCAGTTGCCGGCGTCTGTAGATGAAGGCATTAGATATCATCACCTCCCGCTGACATATGGCATTACATGTAGCTTATTGCTTAGTATATTTTATGAGAGAGATAGTTTTGAATACTATTTCTCCAACTATGATTCAGTGTTGCCAGAAGTCCCAAATTATAAGCAGATGAACAAATGGGACTACTGGAAGAGTGAAGACAGATTGGCCAAGTTCTTCATTCCTTGGATTACCTTAGATACTTCACATGCCCGTAGAAATAACCTGACATGCAAGGTGTCAGAAGTCGAGAAGAAGTTCATAGGGCAGGTGGATGATCGTTACAGGAGACAAAAGATTTTGAAAAAATCAGGACAATGGAAAACAGATTGGACCGAGGAAGAGAAGGCACACAAGAGAAAGGGTAGTAGTGGTCCAATAGCTTTAGATAAGACGCAGAGAGGAAAGCTATGTCTTCACCGAGCCAAAACGTATTATGAAAATGTATACGTGGGAGAAGTCGACTGTGAACATGCTTTCAATATAGAGTACTATACTAAAGATTTCCTGAAGGGAATGCAAGTGATTCCAAATGTGTATTTTGTATGTGGAAGAAATGCCTACGTGAGACTACCTGACAACTGGTATGGATCATGTTACCTAGCAATTGTCTTCCCCAAAATATATCATGCACAAGACTTAGTGATCATTGAGGGCAAGACATCATCGAGGGGAAGGAGAGATATAGGAGATGCAGAAATGGTTGGAGATGTCTTTGGAGCTATGTTCCCTCTTTTGGGAGTAATCCTTAATGATGTTAAAATTAGACGACTGGCAACAGTTGTCGACAGGTTGTCTGCCAGCACTGCTCAGTCCTTAATGCTGGTAGAAGGAGAGATGCAATCGATAAGGGCTATGGTTCTTCAGAACCGTCTTGCGTTAGATGTCCTACTAGCAAAAGAGGGCGGAGTCTGTAAGGCTTTGAAGGTCCAGGAATGTTGTACTTACATTCCAGACAATTCGAAGCCCCTTGAGAAAGTTATTAGGAACATAACTGATATTCACAAGGAGATCGAAGACTTGAGTAGAGAAAATGTCTGGGAAAAGGTGGGCCACGGAATGAGTGAAGTTGGAGGGTGGATCTCCACCTTAGGCAAAAGCTTTGTGTGGTATATACTAAAACCTATCATCATAATATTGATCTGTGGGATTATATTGTGGGGATTGGTGAGGGTATTCAAATGGTACAGAGCAAAAAGGTCAGAAAGGGCCCAAAGAGAGCAGCTGCAGAGATTGGCTGCCATACAAGATAATCAGTACAGGAGTCTGAGGGCTCTGGAAGCTCAGAGACAAGTTATGCCAGCAATAACTGCAGTTTAAATATTAGTGATGACCCCGAGAGGTCATCAAAGGGGGGAACTGAGAGAGCGCAAACTGACCTAAATGTATGAGTGCATCACACTTACCTGTAGTAAGCACAAATCATGAGGAGAAATGCCATGAGTGCTAGTAGTATCTGCAATTATATTCTGAATGTATAGCTAATGTAGAGATTTAAGTAGAAGTGGAACTAATACAGAAATGTGTGACACTATATGATTTTATTAGATGTGATTATTCCTGAATCCATGTCGTGTAGCTGCTAAAATGTAAGATGGCATGTGGTTAAACGCAGAATGTGGTAGGCCTCAGGGCCAAAGCTAGAAGGTGTTTCTTTTCACGACATAGATTGAACTAATGTTTTGGTCATTGCATTAATTAGCCATGATTTATAGATGTGTTTACTGAATAATAGAATAAGAGTATTAACATGCTTTAATTAATGAAGAAGTTGAATGCTATAATCATTATGAGAAATGCTGTAGGCCTGAAAGGTTTTAACATTGATTTACACGTACATGTCTGGGCCGAGAAATGTTGCAAACCTTTTTGGAAGTCTATGAGAGTTGGGTTCTTGGCTGCAGATGTCTGTCTGCAAGAGAAAGGGAGGATCCGATTATAAATAATATGAATAGAGGTCTGTTCAGTAGACGGCCCAGACATGGAGGAGGGTTCTGGAATGTTTAAGGGGTATCAGCGGGCCGGAGAAGAGTCTGAGAAGCAAGGTCAACTCCAACGTATGAGGCCCAATACAAAGCAGCATGGAAAAAGCCAGAAGCTACACCACGTGAGAGGCGTCTCATGAGGGGCGTCTCAAATGTTGTTGACTGTTTTGTATTAGGGACAGCACCCCTGGGTGGAGTTAGAGCAGATACCTGAGGACCCTTTAGAGAGCGGATGGGTAGGCAGAGAGGGGTCATGACTGGAGAACTATAGGTTTTCACCAAGAGACTTAGAGTGAGTGACTTCCCTTGGGGGTCATTCACTGCTGACACCTTTGTTAGGTTGGGATTTGGTTAAGTAGGGATACCATCTAGAGCAGGGTAGGGACAGCCTAACCTGTGTGTTTTCCTCCAACTTAAATGAAGGAGAGATATGCGTCAATGCTGATAGCTTTATTATTCTTAGAACTTGTGTTAGTAATTTCCGTTGCTCGTCTGAGGGCTTTCAGAGAGCACATGTATGTAGTTGGACCTGTGTATCTCGTGAATCTCATTCTGAGATGCCTGTATTTGCAGCTTATCATAT
Source organism: Lissotriton helveticus (assembly GCF_964261635.1). Classification (NCBI taxonomy): domain Eukaryota; kingdom Metazoa; phylum Chordata; class Amphibia; order Caudata; family Salamandridae; genus Lissotriton; species Lissotriton helveticus. The sequence continues at coordinate 1,121,449,477 of NC_136070.1, forward strand.
CTTTACAATAAACTTTTGAAAGCTAGAAGTTGTTTGTGATCTTTGGGAGCAGAGTCCTTTATTGGGTGAACTAACTTGCTAAGAGGTGCACTTTCTTTCCTCAAAGACAGGCAACAAAGGTTCAGTCGACCAGATCGAGGTTTGGATCAATAGTGATAAGGTATCGATCAAAATCTCGCCCTTCCACTATATCAGCAGATACGAAAGCACTAAGGAATCAAATGTTTTATTCTGGAACAGAGATTTTAATAGAATCAAAACACATTTTACTTTGCGATTTGCAAATGATAAAAAACTCACTTACACCCGTTTTCCACACGTTATGGTTTGTGCTCTGTATAGCATTACCAATGACACTATACGTTTGTGAAAATGTAGTGGTCATTTCATTGGAATGTTTGTAATTGAGAGATATTAACAGAAATATATTTGCTAAAAGTGTGGTCCAAAATACAATGCTAGCTACATACTACACCTTCATCGAAGGAGTGCGGCTCATTTGCAACACTTGTTCCTTGTGTGATGCTTGGATTTTTCACAATCCCTATGACTTTAGTGATGTAACATAGATGGCAGCACCCTCACTCTGAGAAATTTTCAGCACTACTAACTTGGCTGAGAGACAAACTCAGCAGTTACAGGATTTCAGATTAGAGTCAGGTTCAATTTTGGTGTTAATGTATATGTGTTGGTATCTAGTTGGTGAGTAAGCATTGCAGTAAGATTGGAGAGATGAATGACAACCTGAATGAGGTGACTGGAAGAGCAGAAGTTGTTCAGCCATTACAACAGGTAGCAGCAGGTTGGGACAATATATAACCTGCATTTAGGAAGTTATACCTCTCCGGAAGTTGCTTTCTTCAGAATTCATGTACCAAGGACAGGCAGTACACTGTACCTTGTTCACAGATACCTTTACAGTTGATGGTAAGTTGACCATAGTCACATGAATGTGAAAGATTCACACTTCTAAGACAAACGAGGTGATGAAGCCATAACGTTCTTTGTAAAAGGATAAGTTACTTTTTGTGTATTTGTTTGAACTAAACTAGTAATGTGTAAACCCTGAATTTCCTAAGCACTAAAATGTAGAATATATACCTATGAATAGATGTTCTCATACATTTTCTGAAGTGAAGCATATCTGACATGAGGCACAAAACAAACAAATTATTTCTCGTATGTGTAGGATACTACTTTATTATTGTAGTACCCTTTCAATGCATCACTGACAAAATGATTTTTTTTTATATACATGCACCTACACATCTGTAAGTTAAACGCTACTAGGAATAGCCGACCCATAGAATTAAACTTCCCTTGTCTATTCTCTCCTGCTTACCAATATGACAAATTAGTTGGAGGCAATATTACCGAAAAGAGATATATGATGGGCCAATACTGTATTTATGTTTCAAGCACAGCATAGGATACAGGAACAGATAGGTTTTTGGTCTCATCACTTGACAAACTCACTTTGGCCACCCTCAGATTGTAGGATCACAATTCAACCTTGGTGTAGCGCATGTGGGAGAAGAGTAGTGATGCATCCAGCAACTGGTGTTCAGTGCTGCTTGATGACTGTCCATGTGAAAGTCATTGAGATACACTGGGGAAATCCTGCACCACTAAAATATCACCAATGATGGGCTACTGTGGTAAATGTACAGGATAGAGGAGAGCACTAGTTGGAAAAAAACAAGAACCAGTGGAGTAGGGTCTACAGAATCTGGGACGTGTACTTCATATACACTGCACATTGAAGATGGAATATAAAGTACCTACTCACAGGTAGTTTAAGCCTGAAATAACCCCAATAATGATTTACGGGTAGTGGAAATATCTGCATGATTGTTTATGGTTCATTGTTTGGTTTTTGTTTACAAACCTGCTGAAGCACATTTATGCATTCTATCAAGATCTATACAAACACTAATTATAAACATTTCATTGAAAAACATCTCATTCTGCTTAATGAGATGTTCAATCTATGTTTTAATATGTTGTCAAGAATAGCAGCTTGTTTTCATTTTAGTCAAGCTAAACACGTGACCTCAGTGCCATGTATACAATTATGTCAAACAAATCATACAACAGACAGATTTCCTTACTACCTCTTAATCTATGTCATTGTAAATCACATGAACACTAACAAGAGTTACCTAAAAAATAACCACAGACCACATTAGTTTTCCTTTTGCAGTGACCAAGAATGTTCACTTATATAGATGACCTGAGTGCAAAGGACAGAAGACACAAGGGGGTCCATGGAGAGGTGATGCAGTTGGAAAGACAGATGCACTCTGTCCTTGATCACCAAATCTCAACAATGATCACTGGAAATCTTTCACACACCCTCCTACTTACTTTACTAGATTATGAATACATACTAGGATGGGCCAAAGTGGGAAAGCAGCTTAAATGAGTTTGATTTTTACCAAAAAGGTAACTGAAGCCAGAAGCATGGGGATATGTGGGATAGACCTTACATCTTTCCCTCCAGGGACCACAACATGTGATTTTTCAGCTTCGCAGGATGTAGACATGTTGACATCATTTCACATTTCTTCCACTGTGTGGAAGATTTTTGCACCTTATGTCCTGAACCACATTGACTTGCAGATATACAATCTCTCTGGGAAGGGCTTTCTTGATCTTTTAAAACGTTCATTTTCAAAGACAAAACTATTATCAATGAGTGGTACCCTTGGTGGCTCATTTCAGGTATGCTAAATCTGGTAATAGCTCTGCGACACCCACAGCAACTTGTTTTTGAGGGTTACACTACCAGCCGCCTAACCAATAGCAGATATTCATTCAATTAGGCATTTGTGATTTGTGCCATATGGAAGCAATGTTCACATATATTTCTGAGAAGTTGAAACCTTTATTATGTTGCATCCACCATCCCTTCCATGCTCTGAAGGAATGTACTTATTTCAGGGGTCAGATTCATGTTGATCCATCATTTTAAAATAGATGATGTACTTCTTGCCACTGACCCTTGATGTGTTACGATCTATGAAGGCAGGGCTCACACAAACTGGGTGCATAGTTTGTAGAATTCATTCCCAGAGGTGTGGTCTTCACCTTTCCCTTTAGAGTGTTGGGCCAACAATTGAACACAAAGACAACAGTTATGTGACCAACTTGGATAATGCTTCGCCATCTAATTTTGAAGTCATCAAATGCTGTTTCGTCTTTCGTAATTCACCCTCATCATTACAGATATCAATCAAGCACTGCTTTTTCTGTCAATTTTGGACAACTTTGAGTCACTGGCAACCATGACTGTTAACCACATAGTTATCACTTGTGTAGAACCTTCAGTAACTCAAAATCATATGCAAATTATACAAATGTGTCACCAGACCCACTTCTTGTAGTTTTCTGCCTAAAAACCTAGCCATAGTCGTGATTTTCTCATTCTCTATTGTTCCCATTATTAAGGATGCCCCAATGCTATTTGTGTGAACCCGCTACTCTGCAGCTATGTTTTATTCCTTCACCAATTGGACTAAAGAAAAAGTCTTATAACTACATTTGCTAGGGACATGAGGTGAAAAAGTTCCATTAGTAAATAGCCTCCTTCAACAAAAGAATAAACAGCAGTAGAAATCTTAATTACACATTTATAAAGTATAAGTTTTGTCTTCTAAAGGTATAACTATCGGACTTAAATGAAAAGCCTGCAACAGAAAAGAGAACAGTTCTGCATTCTGGTGGCAGATAGGGCATCTTCAACCAAAGAACAGCTCCATCAAAGAAAATCGATGTTCATTTAAGTTGTATCCAGTTAATTCAGATAATTGTATTGAGTTGCATTGAGTTTTGTTCTACTAAGATATTTCTTTTTCCTATCCCCCTCTCGCAATGTGCTGAGAGTGATAAGACCTATCAGAAAAAGGAAATATTTTGTGCTTTGATCATGCTAGAAGTAGAACATTCCTCTTGGAAATGCTTTGTTCTAGAACACACTGTGTATTCCTTGCTATCCTAAACTTCCCCATGTACTGCCCACTACCAACCTGACTGTTCCTTTAATCATAAATGTGTCACTTCTTTCTTGAGGTATCATGCCAGAACTGACACACATTGTAGTGTAAGCATTTTAAAATAAACATACACTGGGCCATCCTTTTGCAAAAAATTATTTGCCATTTTTTTAATTCAACTTTACAGTCAAGCTCCTTTCTAGAGGTGCCACCTAGAAGATTCAAGAGTTCGATGAATCAAGCAAATTTCTGCATCCTTTTTAAGATGGATTTATATCTGTGAATATTAACAAGACTGTGATCTCATTGCTCTACAACATACATGTGGTGTCAAAATTGCCTCTTTTGAGCTTACAAAATCTGTCAGGGGGAAGAGACACTGTGGGCCATCCATACATGTGACAACATGTGACAGGCAAGTTTCAGACGTGAGATACTGAGATGGCAACATTCAGGTATATGGTGAAGTTGTTAACTTTTGAAGGTCAAGAGATAAAATTGCATCCACCGAGCTGGTATGCATTAAGGCTGCTCCAGCCATCAGTCATATTTAAAGCAGGACACTCAGCTTTCCCTTTAACTCAAGGTTTGCTCTCAGGCCAGGCCCCCTTCCAAATTTTAGCATGACCCCTCCAGTCAGATGATCTAAACTATCGAATTGTTCTTATGATTTGGAAATTCAGACAAAAAGATTGTTTCTCTCTGTTTTTACTCTGTTTACACCACATCCTTGGACTCCCTGAAATGTTAAATATTAAGCAGCGAAGAACTAATTCCCTGCCTTATGCCAACTAAAACTTGGAATATCGCAGTGTAATGCATTGATTTTGCACACATTTGCTCTGACCTAACTTTACCGGGCTATTTTAATGAGCATTCGGTTTGTAAGCAACAAGACAAATTTAAATATTAGTCTGAAAAAAGTTGCCCTCTTGACTGGGATTTATTATCAACAGAAGTGAAAACAGTTGGAAATTCCTCAGAATGCTAATTATACTACCAAGTGTCCCCTGAGGAGTCACTAAAAGCAGAATGCGCATCTGTATACGTAGAACACAGAACGCCTCATTGCAAAACGAGCATGATCTGGTGCAGAGACGGTGGGTCCTCTTTCTAAATGCAGCCTCGAGAAAGCAGCGAACACGAGCTCCCCCGCCGGAATCGCATCAAGGTGTGTCATCAATTTCTTAACATGTGAAAGAGTCATAATGGCAACAAGAGAGCAGGAGATTCTCTGTGAAACTGAGAAACGGAAATAACTGCAGAAGACTGGATGTGTGACTGAGGCTGCGAGTTATGGCACGTAGGTGGAGTGAAATGTGAGAAGAGGCAAAGAGAAGGAGGTCAGACAGAGATTTCATTATATTATAATTTCATCTATTTCATTACAGAGGACTAGGCTGCAGCGGAACACCATGTGCTGCATTAGGAATTTAATGGTGCTTCATTTAAGCTGCCATCAGTTAGCTAAAGACAGTTAACCCTGCATTGCACCGGAAGTCTTAAAATGTCACCGTGAACTACATTTCTCGTCTACTGAAACCATTCTCTTTCCTAACTACTTTTTCGACTGCCCTGTCACTCCTATGCGTTTTGGATGGCATGCCTTTGTAATAATGACTTGTAGAGCACAAATAATAAAGTGAATTTTTCCCCAAGAGTTCATTAAGTAATATTAATCAGACGTTTACTGGTAAGAGGATGTGGTCCGTCGGCTACACTGACGACTTTGTTCCTCGAAACCAGGGTTTCGAGCCTCAGGGTCGCGTCCACATCCTGTGATTCTGGACAAATCACTAAATCTCCCTGTGCCTGAAAGTGTAACGTAACTGATGCTCATGTTAAGCGCTCCAATACCTTCGGGTTGAGTTTGCCCTATAAAAATCTGCGGAAAAAAAAATGGTGCCAATAGTCAATTGCCAATTTCCCCCGCAAATAGTAAATGCGGTCCCATTGCTGGTGAATGGGGTGGAAAACCTGACAATGTATTATAGTATTAGACAAGACCCGTACAAGTCAGACTTATTTAATCACTGCAGGAGGAAGAAATGGCTTACTCGAGCCCTGCTTGCAACACAGCTTCTGTGTTCTCCCTCACCCAGTTCCTGGATAGTTTCCATATAAACTAATGACTCAGAGTTGAAAATTGGGTTCGTGTTTGAGGAGAGTGAAACACTACTCAAGCAGCAAACACAGTTCTTCTTTGGGTGGAACAGAAGCAAACCGAAAATTAACTTGTGCTCAACACTCTGGTAGCTTTGCACAAAAGGAGTCGGGCTCAACTTAGTGGTAACTTGCAAAGTATTTATGCAGCTCTTCAAACAGTAATAAAGTGGAAACACAAAATAAGAAAAGTCCCACACCAATTTAGATAATTAGAGTAACATTCAATAAATTATTTGACACCAGCATGACACAAATCGAGTTTGTAGAACCAGAGATATGCAATTTCAAATATATAAGTAAGTATAGCACCTAAAATCACAAATTGCCACTTGCAGTTATCTGGTTATGCAAGACCAGGTGAAAGCCCCAAGTTCAGGCCGACCGTGAGGGAGCGTCGGCTGGATACAGGAGCCAGGTTAGTCCAGCTAAAAAAATTACCTTCCAAAGTCCAGTGCGAAGAGTTACGTTCCTGGTGGAGGGGGCCGCGAGGAGCAGGGAGAGTGTCATTGATGGTTGTCGCCGTAGCATGAAGAGCAGGCTAGGCATCAAAGATAGTCAACACTGTAGCATGAAGATCCTGTCATGCGTCGCATACGGTCTTTGCTGGAGATTTGCATTGACGGTCACCGTAGGCTGGCGATGCTGAGGTGCAAATTGCAGATCTTGCATTGCTGGTAGTCACTGGTGGTCGTTGTAGCGTGAAGAGCTGGGGTCACTGCAGCTTTGCTTTAGCAGGCATCATGGGCAGTAACATCTTGGCACGGACTGCCCTGTTTGCAGTACTTCAGGATTTCTCCTTTTCTTGGAGAGGAAGCTCAACTGATGCAATACCATGGGTCTAGGACCTGAGGGGCACCTCTTGAGGATTAGGAACTCACTCCAGCAGAGGCCAGCAGGTCCAGGCAGTGAGCTAGCTGGGAAGATGCAGGGAGACCTCTGCAGCTTGTTATGTTCCTTTAGCTCAGAACAGGAGGTCAGTCAGCTGACCATGGAGTCACTTCAGTCGGAAATGCATGGTGCAGGTTCAGCCTTCATTCTCAGCAAGCAGGGCAGCAGAGTAGCAGTGTTTCTAGCAGCACAGCAGTTTTTCTTCTGTGGGATTCACAGGTCAGAGGTGTACTGGTGAGTTGGTTCTGAGGGTGCAATAGTCATACTTTGAAATAGGAAGAGGTTCTAGAGGTGCTTGGAATTCTCTGCATCCCGTCCCTGGCCTCAGCTTATCTGGGGTCAGGAAAGACTAGTTTTAAACCCTTTGTGAGCATGCTGAGACTGAGCCTTTGTGACGTGCAAGTGTGGTAGATGAAACTTGTCCCCCTTACCAATTCTCCCTTTGTCTCACTGTCTGGGAGCAATGCACAATGACCAACTGCCAGCTATACCGAGTCATGTGACACAGGATACAGGCTGCAGGCACCAAATGGTTGGGTCTAGTAAATGCCAACTTTCTAAAAGTGGCACTTTCACAATTAAGGAAAGTTTTAAATTATAATTCTTTAGACACCAAACTCAACATTATTCTTGCTCCCAGTGGAAAGTTATCCCTTAATAAATGGGAATAAGGTAACTCAATGTTATCCTACCGGAGAGGAAGGCCCAGCAGTAGTGAAAAACAAATGTAAGAGTTTTTCACTACCAGGACATGCAAAATTTATAAGTGCAGATCCAACTTTTAAATACACTGCACCCTGTCTCATGGGCTGTGTAGGACCAGCCCTAGGGTTGAATTCAGTGTATTGAAAAGGAAGGTTTAGGCCTGGCAAAATGTTCATTTTGCTAGGTCGAAATGGCTGTTTAAACTGCACACACAGGCTGCAGGGGCAGGCCTGAGACATGTTTGAAAGGCTAGTAAATTGGGTAGCATTATGCAAGCCCACTAGTAGCATTTAAATTATAGGCACTGGGTACATGTACTATCACTTTACTAGGGGCTTACAAGTAAATTAAATGTGTCAATTGTGTGTAAGCCACTGTCACCATGTTTAAAGGAGAGAGTAAAAGCACTTTAGCAATGGTTAGCAAAGTGTGCAGAGTCCTGGAAGCCAGAAAAAATAAGTTCCAAAATAGGTGAGTGAAGGCAAAATCGTTTGAGTATGTCCCTGATAAAATGGCCAAAGGGGGAGCTTGACTTTCAATCTCCTAGTGATTAATTGTGAAGTGTCTAGAATCTAAGATGTATGAATACTGTGCCATAGTAAAAAACACACAGAACCAAAACCTAATATCGTCTTCATCTTTATTTATATGGGTGTGTGAGGGTTAATTTGTTGTGGCGTACCTGTGACCAACTTAAAACCTAAACAAGAACTCTTCTAGTAGGGAAAAATGGGTTAGCAGGCACACCTTTATATGTGCTGTTGTTGAGTTCCCACAGAACCCTTGCCGTAATGATTTCACTTGAGTTAAAGCACAAAATCCTTTTGTAGCATTGGCCAAGCTCAAGATGAACTCTTAGACAGGTTCTGACAGGTTGTATGTCAGAATATCATTAGCAAAAATAGTATTTGACAAAATTATCATGTCCTAAATATTTCTTACAAAACTATGGTACAATTGGGTGTACATTTTGTACAATTAATGCAAATAGTACTGTATTTTATAAGAAATATTTAGGATACAATATTTCTGTGAGACAATCATTTTGTTAAAATGTTCTAGTATCATATCAGGCTAGCAGAATGCAAACCCCAGCAACTTCAGAACCAATGTAGTTTAAAGACAAAAGATTATACAAACTGAGCAAATAATCATAGACATTTATTAACCGAGTATCACAAATAAATTTGGTAAACTGAATAGAGAACTCTGGCATGATAGCCTTAAACCGCTTTCAGCACAATTTAATACGGCATAGAAGTATTAGAAAAGTCAATTGGAAATCGTAGAAATGTCAATAAATTGTTGGTTAGTCTGGGTCTTTACAATTACATCATGACAAATTTTAAATGAAATCCTCGGTGAACACACTGGATACAGCATTTTTATTGAGTTCAATCTTCTCCAGCAGCAGTAATCTCTGTCGTAGAATGGATGGTGCCTTCATGTTGCCAGTTGTGATTTTTGTGAGGCTCCAAAGAAGAGGGTGAAGAATCAATAATGATCCGCCCAGTGAAAGGTTCTTCTGGGCAAGCTAATGCTAAACATTAGATTTTTATATGGTCCCTAGCACACGTAGATGAATTCAATACAACGTATATACAGATATAAGTGTTGATTGTCTTTGTCTTTTGTTCTTTATTGTTCTTATGTTCAACTGTATTACTTTTTAGCCTTAGACATAGCCAACACGTGTGTGACAAAAAACGTGTTGGCTATGTCTAAGGCTAAGAAGTAATACAGTTGAACATAAGAACAATAAAGAAAAAATGACTAAGAAAATCAACATGTCATCAAGAAGTATCACTGGCTTTTGGTGAAAAATCGTATCAAATTCAAGGCGTTGTGTATTGCATTCAAGGCCTCCGGTAACTCTGGACCCCAATTTCTAATAAAGGAGCTAGCAACCTATATTCCAAACCGGCACTTCGCTCATCCACTGCACTCTTGCTGAAGGTACCACGCACCAAAACTGCCTCATGGGGTGATAAGCGTTTTATCGTTGCCACCGCAAAGCTTTGGAACTTTCTTCCGTTAGAGATTAGATCCTGTCAGTCCTTGCTAACGTTCAGGAAAATTAAAAAAACCTAGCTATTCAATCAATAACTCACTCCGCTTTGGTATATTCCTGCTGTCCGTAGCACCGAGACACCCACGAGTATTTGAGCACTTTATAAATCTCAATAAATAAATAAACACTTATATCTGTGTATACTTTGTATTGAATTCATCAGCGTGTACTGGGGGACCATATACATGTTGTTTTGTTGGCTTTGACCATATATGAGGGAGAAGGGTGGTTCTCTCTACCTCTGCAGCACCGATATATACACTTCTCATAAATTAATAAAACATATTATCTTGTGGACCTCCCCTTAGAACGCCATTTCCATAGGAGCTCACCACCCAACCTTTTTAGTATACTGAACATTACATCTTCAGATGTGATTCATGAATTATATTCTTTGGATATTGTCTTGCTATTTTGAAAAAGCTTCACATTTGCAACAGGCAATGTTTTCAGTTTGAGACCTAACAGATTCCTTGACCTCGGATGAGTTTTGCAGGAGCTCACATAAGAGAGGGTTTGTCAAGTATGGAATTCAGAGAGTGGGACAAACTGGATGGGATAGATAGAGATGCTGGATCTTTCCCATCCTGGTTCTGGAGGTTTTTTTTATATTCTTTGATCTAAGTAAGCCTCCCTTCGCATTGATACTGGAAAGATGTTGATTCTGAAATTCCTCATTTTTAGAGTTTGTATTCCATATGTAAGGCAGCAGGACATTTTTGCCGGGTCTTTTGATGTACAAGCCCGGGACAACAGAGTGAGACAATAATCCTCAGTTCTTTTCCACAAGGTTGGGATGGCAATCCAGTGGGTATGATTTGGCCTCTAGCAGCTAAAGCTGAAGCTCACGTTACTTCTGTTCTCCTGAAATCCACATCAGCTAGAATGACGCCTTGGCATTTAGGGATTCAACTGCAGACAGTCAGGACTGCAACACCAGGCAGAGTACCCTATTAGGCCTGCAGAAAAGTATGACCTCCCTATTTCTGGTAGGGTAGTACAGTCCCTTACAGATGTTTATATGCGACCAAATCACAAACTTCTTGCCCAGAGAAATTGTACTTTCTTCTTCACACAAAAATGTTATAAGGTTTGTGGAGGCCCCACATTCTACTTGAACATTTTTCAAGATTTTGAGGCACCTTCCCTTTTTACGTTTGTGTGACATGTCCAAAAACTCAAAAGTTTTAATTTGGAGCTTACCAATTTAAGCTCAAATACCTAACTCCTTATGTATACATATGACTAAATGACAAGTGTGGGCAAACAGGTACTGTTGCTGGTTCCCTCAGAACAATCAGCACCGCCTTTTGTAATTGTTTAAACATAACAGGCCTTCATGAGCCTCAGCTTAACGCAAAACGTCCCAAAAGGTCAAGTTGCATAGATATGGTCTCATAAACAAACACTCGGTGTAAGAGGTGTAGATTTCTGAGAGACAAGCCCATAGTACATATCATATTTTTTATATTGAAAACAGATTTCACCAGAATGAGTCCAGCATAAGGGACTTATAATAAAATCTATATACCTTTCCACAATCAAGTAAATCAGGACTGCCATTGAGCTAAATCGAAAAATACTTTGACTTCATTTTAAAGGTTAAACTAAAATCATGAATGTAGACTCAGAGGCCCTTATTACGAGTGGACTGGAAATCGTTCGAAGTTACTAATATCAAGCCATTACATATAAAACTCGGAATTACCAGAGGAACTGGAAATTCTGAGTCAGATTCCCCTGGTAATTCATCCTTTTATCCAGATTTTCACACAGAAATTTCAAATGCGGAAAATAAACAGATCTGCGGAAACACTGATGATTTCATAATTCTGATGGGGTGGATAATTGCTATTAAAGTACTCATCTGAATGAAGAGGGCACTCATAATGAGGGCTAAGCGCGCTTACAGTACCAGCATACAAAGTAATCTATGTTAAGTGAATGGAATGTTCACATTTTACCCCTGGACTAAAAAGAAGCAACAACGTGTCTCACATTGGCTTTCACCTACATAGAAATGATCACTCTCTAATGTACTCTTCTAATAAATATATATACCTCTGTACCTACTGGAAGGGCTGTCCTGTGCCGGCTACCCTTGTGCTCGTAGTGAGTTTTACTGGTTGCAGTGTTCATCTATTAAAAGTAGGCATCTAAGAGCTGAGGCAATAATATAACCACTAGACTTTAGCAGAGATACACAAACAAGGGAACAAAAAATTAAGAAAAATATCTTGGGAATTTACAATAGAAAAATGGGATGCCTCACCCCCTTATTGCCTTGTCTAGTAGAAAGTAATTAAAAACAATAGAACAGTGCACATATTTCTCAACTGAGAATTCATGCTTCCTTAGGGAGATTTAAAAAGACATTTCCAGATCAAAATTAATTATCTGTGAAAACACGTGCCCTATTAATACACCTAAAATATGGGGGATTTTCCTCTGTTCCCATAAAAGAGGACACCTTCTCACAGTGATGGAGTGTAGCTTCGCCAGTAAAAACCCAAAGTCACTGAGGGCAAAAGTGAGTAGTTAGCTAAAAGACCGCAACATGGCAGGATATTAATATTTTTCGTTTGGATCTGTTTCCATTATTTATCTGCCTTTTCGAGGTCCAGAACGCAAAGAGCATGATAAAACTGGTATATATAAGCCGGTCAGCACAGCAAACTGCTTTGGTAATTCACAAAGTGTTGATCCAACACAGATTGAGCACGCTACTTATACAGCGCCCATCTGGCCAGCACCACAGAAAAATAAATCACTTTTGTCTTTGACCTTGAATCCTAAAACACCATCTGATCAAGTTTCAGAATACAGTAATGTAAAAATGTCTAGCTGATAACATTTTGGAAAGTGTTCATAATACGGTCTCACCTTATATTCTCTCTGCTATGGAAAAGAGATAATAAATAGGATATTGGTTATTTGCGTACATCATGACAATGCATTATCCTCAGAAGGAAGAATAATATAGCCTTATAGCCCACCCTAGAGGGCTATACCGGCTATTAGAACATTGGAATGTTGGTAGCTCGATTGAAAATAATAGAGTGCTCTGGGCTTATAATGGCTGGTATAAGCCCGGAGCGCCAACATTCCAATTTTTCTTTGTTCACAGCTCTGGCTCTGAACAAAGGCTTCAGGGAGCGTGAGGGGATTCCAATCCCCTCACGCTCCCATAAGGCTTTGTTTTTTTTTTTTGGTTAGAACATTCTGCCCTCTAGTGGCAGTATGTTCTAATAGCCTTATAGCCCTATGTAGCTGGGCTATACCGGCTATTAAAGTCCCTCTCCCTTGTTAAAGGCCCTCGCCTTCGGCTCGGGCCTTTAACGCTGGAGAGGGCCTTTAATAGCTGGTATAGCCCTCTACAGCGGGCTATAAGGCTATATTAAAGGCCCGAGCCGAAGGCGAGGGCCTTTAACAAGGGAGAGGGACTTTAATAGCCGGTACAGTCCAGCTACGAAGGACTATAAGGCTATTAGAACATTCTGTCACTTGAGGGCAGAATGTTCTAACAAAAAAAAACAAAGCCTTATGGGAGCACAAGGGGATTGGAATCCTTTCAGGGTCCCTGAAGCCTTTGTTCACAGCAAGATCTGTGAACAAAGAAACATTGGAATATTGGAGCTCCGGGCTTATACCAGCCATTATAAGCCCAGAGCAGTCCATTATTTTCAATGAAGCTACCAACATTCCAATGTTCTAATTCCAATTATTAAATAAATACTGTTTTTGTTTATTTTAAGAAAAGAGTGATTATTACATGCAAGAATCGCCAACTGAGCATTGTATTTTCTGATGTTCACAAAATACATACCATTGAGCTAGGTAATAAAAACTCATATTGTTCAAGTAAAGTGGATAACGATGCTTATTAGGGGTCGCACGTCAGTCTCCACCAGAAGTGATTTAGAGCAAACATGCATTACCGTATTGAGAGAAAGGTTATTTTAAATCATTTCCCTCTGTTTTCTGAAAATGAACTAGTATTTATAGGTCCATTTTAGGTAGTAATAGACATCTAAAATCAAATAATGGCTATATTAATTAAACTCTGCATTAAACAAAGTGAATATTTTTTTTAAAGAGTCATCAACAGATATGATTCTTGGATATATGGTCATCCACATGCTTCCACTATCACAGGACGTATAGATATCAAAAGAAAGTCAACAGGCTGACAGAAGGGTAATGAAAAGCAGCTAGCTGACTAACCGGGAAGTAAACACGTGAGCAAAGGCTTGTGGTGGACAGATGCGCTGGAGCCACAGAGAATTCTGCCCTTGTCTATCCGTTATGTGATCAATATAGCCACGAGGTAAAATCTCCTTTGTAAAATTTGAATACATTTTAGGGCTCACCTCAGTCTCCTTAATTGTCTGCCTCTTTATCATCTACTTTAGTTGATTTATCTGTTTAGTATCGACATAGGGATCTCTAACTCCTTAACATCTGGGTCTCAACACTTACTCCTTACTGCCAGTATGATTGCTTCTTTATCTTGCACGATACAATTGATAGCTCTCACTTCTATTGTCTGGTACCTAACACATTTACTGTTTGTGTTAGAGTATCAGTCCTTTTCCCCACTGAAGAGACCTTGTTGCTCCTGCTTAGGTCTTAAAAATCAGACTGATGCTGGCCAACTGTTATTTAGAGTCAGAAGACAAACATCTGCAGGTGATTCCCAAAGACTATAAACCAGATGGAAGAGGAAGCCATATTGTTCTTCCAGGTAACACAGCTGTGCTCTTAGTTTGTAATCCATTTTGTGTTTAGGAAGGAGGACAAACTTATTTTCTTTAAGAAGTGTGTCTAATGTGTTGTGTTATGCATTTGTCTTGATGCAGTCAGGCTTGTAGTGCTTTAAGCTACATGCCGTCGAAACAGTAACAAGTATAACATGTTTAATTGATTTTGTAGCACCAAACCCTTGACCTGTACTTATTTCAAATAAGAGTTGATTTATATAGAAAGTTTATGTATTTTACTTCCCTTAAGTTCCAGTCATCATCACAACTTCTCCAACATCCATCCAGTCCAGGAAAGACTGAAACTCCAACTTTTCAAGTCCCAATTTACTTATTAAAGTAAATCTCCTTCCCTCAACTGTGTAAACCATGTTGATTGTAGTTTTATCCACTAACATTCTACTATGCTCCATTGCCCCTGACTATGTTGCTCTGTATAATTACACACATGCATGCCTACATACACACCTATTACTGGGAGTAAGCATGATAAGCAAAAAAAACCAGTAAAACACGTGTAGGGTATGGAAGTGTTAAATTATAACGACCCTTACATAGAATTAAAAGATGACTATTGTTATTGCTGCGCCGAACCTAAAATGATACGTCTCTTTCAAATTGATCCAGAGTTTGTGGTTTCCTTGACTAAAATACGAGTGGGTTGGGAAGAATCAATGTGACTGATACACTCTTGATACTGCAAGTTTATCACTACTACGGTATGGCAGCCAGAGCTCATTTGATGAGGCAATAGGGACAAAAAAGTTTATTGTTACAGTTCAAATTACTCATCCACTCTTGACTCAATGTGTGCCTTTGTTCTGCCACAAGGTTATTAAGGTGTGGCATATTACTGTGCATTGTCACCCTTTGAAATTATTGTATTACATCAAACATCAAACGTGGTTGTACAAAAGGACCATCACGCACCCTACCAATAAAATAATTTCAGAGAAAACCCTTCTGATGGATGGCACAATATTTCCTAATTGCTTCATTAAAAGAGGTTTCGATTTCTAGTTTCCATTACTTTCAATTAAGACATAAAATCCAGGCAGGCTCCCAGGGCTTTGCATTGTGCATTACACAAAGGTGTTTATTGTAAATGTGTTTGTCTGCCTTCTCACGGGTAGTATAATTTACAGCAATGATTGGACTGTGTTGTACATCGGGTCAGAAATGTCAGATTAGTATACCAAAAATTGCCACTGTTTTTGGGAATTTCTGCAGATATAGCTTGCAATTGTAGCCATCCAATACTCCAAAAGAGCGTTAGGAAAAGCCAGTTGAGTTTCAGGAATTAAGGCTACAGTTCAACCTAATTAGATCCACCCGCCTGCCAGCATCTGAGAGATGGTAGATGAAAAATTTGATTGCCCCTGTCTGCCTCTTAACTAAGAGGATGCATTCCTTACAGTATACAGTGTTGCCCCCTCAGGCCAATAAAGGGCGATATTCACCAGAAAAAAATCTTCCCATTGCTATGCTGCAAGGTGGAATCTGAGATGTACAACTGAAGGTGCTGCCAACACCAACCTTTAGCTGAGCATGTCAGCAGTGGATGAGAATTATATTAAACATTGACAGCTTTCTACATAACTGTGGGGCCCATTACAATGGGGGGCGGACATTGTCCACCCCCTACAGTAACGGTAAACGGGTCTGACCACCAGAGGTGTGGTGGTCCCGCTGTGCCAATTAGGATGCGCCCGCCATCCTGGCGGTCGCATCCTGCATATTATGCATTGTGGCGGGTGGGGCTGTCAGCAGCACCCGCCAAAATGCACAAAATGTATGTTATCCATTGGAATGCACAACGTGACAGGCACCGCGCTGTGCCTACCATCTTGTGTATGCCAATGAAGGGGGTACCATGGGTACCCCGAAGTGCACCTCCCACCCCCACAACACCCTTGGGGCCTGCAACAGGCCCCCTATGCCTGCCCTTCCATTGTGGCATCGCAGCCATGGAAAGGACTTTTTCCGCATCCATCATAATATGGATGGCGGTGCCTGCAAGGCACCGCCACCATATTATCTGCCTTTTCTGCCCGGCCGGCAATCCGACCAGCGGACTAGCAGCAGATGGGCTTCCGCGGTGCCACTCACCATACTAATATGGCGAGGGTGTCACAGAGACATGTGGCGGGCGGATCGACACTGGAGGCCGGCGGTGGCGATACGCCTGTTATCTTATAGGCCCCTGTGTGTTTTTTGGGTTGTGACAACACTAATAGCCAATAGCAAATGTGCACAGATTCAGAGGACTTTAAGTTGACACAGAAAAGGGTAAACTACAGGGTTTCCAATAGCCAGTGCTTGCTAATCTCAAGAGTGGTGTGAGAGCACATGAAGCATCAGGATGCTGTTTAATTACCCTGCTGTATAGAGGCTCAGTCATGGTCCAACCCTGTCAAGAAGAAGCAAGTGAGCTTGATTTCTCTTTGTTTTTATAAAAGCTGCATTACATGAGACAATTCAAATAACTTCGCACATTTAGTTACCATGCTTGATTGATTAAGTGGCATCGCTAGAGGTTACTAATCTTGTTTATCTTTGAGTATTCACAAATTTCTTGCTTCAACAGATTTTGACCTCGTAAAGAATGTAAGAATGCGAGTTGAGTTAATACAAAATCGCCTGCAGCATGTTTACCCTGCAGGGATACAAACAGAATCTGTGGCGTTTACTAACCAACAATTTAACTGTGTGATGTCTTTTGAATGAATGCTGATTATGCAAAACAGAACCAGCACAAACCCAGCATATTCGCTTTAAATGAAAAAAAATCACAACATGTGTGTGAACAATTTCCACATTCTAATCGTTTACGTCTATGGATCAATATGCTTAAAAACGTTGTCCAACATATAAACGTGTCTTGAAACCATCATTGAGCAATCACTACACGTGAATCCCTTGGTAGCATTTGACACCCACCACCCAAGAGAGAATAAATGCCTCTGCTGCAGATTGGATAACCCCAGTCAGTTTATTTTAGATTTTGCAAAATGATAATTTGCAGACTATTGCCCCATTTGTAGGATATTTCATATGAATTCCTGGGTACCAGGAACTGTACTCAACCTAGGGAACAGGACACAAGCAACGAATCAAGAAGGAAACAGTCATACTACAGTATGATGCACTACAAAAACCCTCCATTACTAAAGGTAATGAATCCCAGCCCTCAAAACCCACAATTATATAATCCGAATGGTAAATTGTAATGACAACCGCTGGTTAGAGAGGCTGAACTTTCTCTGATACCATTTAATTAAATTGCAAATGTGAATGACGTTAAGCTGACTTGAAGGCTCAACTCTCTAATACTCCACCAGTGTGTTAATCTCTTCCATGGTAAAGTCCAATCCTCCGCCTGCCAGCTGTCCCCTGAATTTGAAATGACAGAGAAAAGCAGCAGGGGCTGGACTTTCCATGTGCTGCTTGTCAATATATTTCTGAGGTGCAGCACTGGTAAGAGGAGGGGTGATTGGAATCAACTCATACTGCTGATGTAGTGGGCATAGCTACTATCGCATTGGTTTATTTTTTTTGCAGGCTTTTGTGCCACCGCAGACATTTTTGAGGATCGACATTTTATGGAAACTGTTTAATGGGTTTGTCGTGGTCAAATGATTAGTGAAATGCAGTTCGATGGAAAGTAAGGGCATTGAAGAGAAAAAATATATCACGATGCGGTAAGAAGTAAAATGCGATCTTCTGCCGGTAAATCGATTGAACAGGGCCCAAATTGCAGCACAAACACTTAATTACGGTCTTTCTTAGCTGCAATATTTTGTTAGAAGTATACGTCTAGTTATAAGAACATACATTCCTGCAGGTACTGTGCAGATTTCAAATTAGGCCTGGTGCGAAATACTTATTTAAACCCATGGCCTTGATAGCATATTTGCAGTTTGCAATCCATAGCAACATGCACACGTGCCGTTGTGTAATTTACCCTCTAAAAAGCAATTAACATATATCATAATATACCTTAATACATTTTGGACGGTATTTCACATGTTCCTAAAGTATCAAATTAAATGTATAGGCTTATACGTGAGATATTGTTCCAAAAGTATAATTTTAAATAAGGCTAGAATGTGGATTTATGTGCATCAGTTGCTTGGTAGCCCCATCTAGATCCAGACCTATCTTGGAAACGCCCTGACTTGAAGTTACACCCAGGAAGAATCATGATGGAGCTTTGGAGACCAAATGGCGTGGGCATTGCTATGTGAGGGGACAGCTACTGCATGACCAATATCTTTAGGCCAAGCAAGAGATACATATCCCTTTTTCTCATTGACTGTTTTGTAATTGCACATGCCATTTGCCGTGCAACCTCTGTACTTTCGGCTGCATCGCAAAAGGGTAGCAAAACGATCAGCCTAATAAATATATTTTAGAGAGTTTGAGACCTGATGTGATGTGTTGTGATTAAAGCAAGGGAGCCTGAAAGGGGTAGCAGTCCTCCAACCCTGCTTTTGTATTCCCAAATTGATTTTATTTTTTTAACCAGTCTAAGTAGCCGAGGTCTATTAAATGGACGGAAGCTGCTGATAAAAATAAGTTTCTCATTTGGAAAGACATTGTGGGAAGCAGGCAATGGTCCTGTTGACCACTGCCCGTCCACCTTTACTCAGCCTACACTATTGACAAACGGGGAGCTATTACATGGGAGCAGCATCACCTTTGCTAATCAGTTACCACCTCAGCCTGGGCGGTCATTAACTAAGCAATGGCTTTGATTGTAATTGCAGACACAAACCACTGAAACGTACCTTTCCAACTAGCAAAGAGGAGGGGAAAGTCCCTCTCATACCACTTCCTACTTGAATGCTGCAAAGCGTTGTAAAAGTGCTTTTGCAACTCGAAAGTAATTTTTCGACTCTTTTGTATAAACCCTTTGCTATGGCAAACCATGTATTGTTGCAAATCACTGGGTGTGAGACTGCAAACGGGCTTTCTATTTCTGGGCCTAAATTCGTTGGGATGTAAACAACTAGAGAGCTGAGGACGAAGGCGAAAACATTTAGCAATTGCTGTACAAAAAGAATTCGAGAGGTATGGTTGAGTTTTTTTTTATAATAGTACAAAGCTATCTTTACAAACTTTGCCGCAGATGCTGATCAACTAAAATTCCTATTTTCCTGGCTAGGAAGCATGAACAATGTTCATATATAAACCAGATACTCCCTGGATTGGACTTGTCAAACTTTGCAAAAAGGCAGCTTTCTGATTTACTCCAATGGATGTATGGTACTCTTCAGTACTCTCTGCAGCCCATATGATGAAGCATGACACCTGAGAGGGTGTTTGAGGGCATTACAATCCAGCAAAATGGATTTCCAACTGTAGACCCTAAGTGGGCATAGCTGGGCCCAGTCTTTTGTTGACTCTGTGATTCTGCCACTAGAGGAATAGCATAATACCACTTCTTTGATATTGCAACAGGGGCTCCTGTTTATGCTGGACCTCCCACTCCCCTGCGAGTGGAAAAAGCCCCACCGTCCCTCGTCTTTGTATACAACAAGAAGTATTAGCACACACTGATCAAGTGTGAAGATGTCTCTTAATCAAAAGGCAAGTGGCCTAAAAATTTCTTCCTGATTAAAGGTATTCAATATCTGCAAATCAGTGTTTTGCATTCTTTGGAGTAGAGCCAGAGTTCTGCATCTCACCATCAAATCAAAAATATTATCACTCATGCTCTTTGACATCAGAAGCCCAAAATAAAGATTGCGAACTATTTGAGACCTTCCGTAGAGAGAATATTCAACATCACAAAAACTGTTGAACATCAGGTCCTTATAAGCAAATCATCTTGTCAAAGTGTGAAATGTCAGAAAATTGCCATGATATGACTCTAATTCGGCAGACAAAATAATCAATCAGTTTTCTTTTCATTATGGCTAGTTTGTAAATATACATAACCAATAACTTGGCAAACATATTAAAACAGGATAAAAACTTCTAGGAATTACCTGATTCAATGACAGATAAGCACACTCCTACAGTTCAGGATATACCTTGGCACACATTTAGTTATACAAAATGTAATCCAAGCTTGAAAGGGGTGTTTTAATTCCCTTCATTTATCAAGCATCATCCACACGGGAGCCCTTCTTGCATCAACATTATTGTATACTATCTTGTATTTTCTCCCCACCATGTTGTCAAGGGGTGAATCATGAGGCACTCAAAGCTTTGAGTCTCCTGAACCATGTCCCCTCCCCTGCTCAATAGTGGTAATAAATAGGACATTATATCTGTATATGTACTATATCCAGTAAGGGTGCATTAATGTGGAGTTATCTATCCTTACCTTCAAGATATTGTGGTCTTCAAAATTTAGATCACACATTTTTTTTTCACATTAATATTTTTGTTATCGATATTCTGACATACACCCACCAGCCACTCCACATTCAGAAGATGGAATTATTATTTTTTAGTTAATTTATTCAACAGGTTGATATAGTGCTACAGTGCTTTACCAAAAAAATGAAAACAAATACAGTTGGACATTGACAAGAACAGCTCAACGGGACATAGAGGGCAAGAAAGGTAAGAACAATTACATTACAAACCGTATGCAGAAAAGATGAATTCCTAACTCATTAGAGAAAGAAAGGAGGGTTGAGTTCTTTAACGCAAACTACCACTTGAAGAGTAATTCTTGCCTTATAGAATGTCACATTCTATTTCCATGAACTCCATCTTCTAATTAAAGACAGTGCTTCTTTATTTTATTGCCCATTTTTGATGATTGCACTTGTCATCAGCAAATTACTGTACCATTACAGCGAGGAACAGATAAATCATCCAAAAATACCAATGGGATATCTCTGCTTACTGGTCCGGCATTTGGTAAACTATTTATTTTAAAGTGCTGAAAATGTACCCTTTAATGAGCTTTTATGTTAAGCAACATGTTGAAATATGTTAATGTAAATCAGTTGAATATAATAAAGAATATATTAACATTTTGTGAGATGGGTTCTTTATAATCTAATGATTTAGCTTGATAAAAAAGACAATTAAGAGCAGACTTTAGAGAGAGTTATTTAAGGTAGCACAGGAGAGTTGAACTAATTCTCTTTTTTGTGATAATTGAATTCCCATTTCACAGTTGAAAGCCCTCGGAAACAGTCCTAGATAATATAATGAAAGTATTCCCATAGCTAAACGACCTGTTTTCCTGAGTGGTATGCGTAATGTTGTGCAACAAGGCTAGGTATCACCTGCCAGAATAGAAATTAAACGTTTTTGGGGAAATCTACCATTAAGGGTAATCTCCTGTTTGACTTGGAAGCATGAAACCTGAAAACATTACACTTATTTATTTATTTAGGTGGTTTCTAAAGTGCATTGGCCTGGGCCACTTCAGGCCACCCAGCACTTAATGCAACAGGTTTACGTTCAGGTGAATTTAGCGGTGATGAAATTAAACTTCTGATTATGAATTTTTACAATTTATGCAGACAAAGCATTTGAATATTTATTTTTGATCATTTTGATCACATTTGACCTTATTTAATCTTGCCAAGGTTGTACTTTTCTATTGTTGTACAATGTTGCTTAAGGATTATATAGCTTCTTGGAGCGGCAGAGATTTTTCATTGGCTCCTGGTATACGTATAAATCACAAATGCTAAATAAACAGAATATCAATGTACAGAAATGTTGCTTGAACACACATAGGTCCAAGGTCCCAATTTACTAACTGAAGGCTTTAATACGATCATGACTATGTTTGAACAACACGCTGAACTTCATTTGATTTCTTGATGTTCAGATTATGTTTACTCAGTAATTTACTGTGCTAACATGTCTGCCATGAAGAGGGTTTACAGTCCTCTTTTGATACCCATTACTTGCGCACTATGTATGGTTAGTACGCTGTGTCTGGCATTCCTGAGAGCGAGCTGAGTTGCTGCTTTTTTGTGAGGATATATATATATATATATATATATATATATATATATATATATATATATATATATATATATATATATATATATATATATTAACCCTGGGCGTAGTGTGCGGAGTGTGGCTCCGCGGAGCTACGCGAAGTGGGCGCACAACTACGCCCACCCGCGCACTCCGCGTAGCCCCACTCCGCGCCGCCCGCCTCCCTCCCGCCCTCCCTAAATACATAAATAAATGTATAAAAGGCTTTTAAAAACACTTACCTTGTCTGCCGCGTCCCCGGGGCTCCCTCTCGCCGTCCCGCCGTTCGCGCCGCCACCGAATCGGATCCTAATGCGCATGCGCGGCCGCCCGCGCATGCGCATTCCTCACGAGAAATGCGCATGCGCGGCCGCCCGCGCATGCGCATTAGGATCCGAAATGGCGGCGCGCATCGCGGGACGGCGAGAGGGAGCCCCGGTGACGCGGCAGACAAGGTAAGTGTTTTAAAAAGCTTTTTATACATTTATTTATGTATTTAGGGAGGGCGGGAGGGAGGCGGGTGGCGGCCGGCTACGCTCCGTCTGCGGAGCGCGCGTAGTGCCGCCTGGCTACGCCGGCTACGCCAAATGCGTAGGAGGCGGCACTCCGTGCACTCCGTGCACGGAGCGTAGCTGGCCGCCCAGGCTTAATATATATATATATATATATATATATATATATATATATATATATATATATATATATATATATATATGTACAAATACCCACACACAAATGTATGTAATGATTAAACAATTCTATATTATTATTTTAAGCATTCTTTTCATTTAATAATTAACTTAATTTAAAAATAAAAGTACAAACAATATGTAATTTTTTTTATATGTTAAATAATCAAATACAGGTAACGTATAACTTTTAACCACGTATACTAAATATTAATTAGAGATGTTAGTGAGAGTGAGTATATATTTTAATTTTTTTTTCAAATTAATATTTATAAAGGTAATTAGTATATATTAAAATTATTTGATATTAAATACAGATTTAATTTGAGGAGTAGTGTGCAGTAAAAGTTTTTTTATTATTTCCATGTTAATACTACATATTTTAAATTAATATCTAGTGTACATTAAAATATATATATATATATATATATATTTTAAATAGAATGCATTTGATTAACTTTCCATATAATTCCCAGTGAGAAATTTCCATCTCTGTGGAAGAGGTTTCTGCCCCGGATGCAGACATGTCTTCCAACTAGGCAGACCATAAAATACAGTCATAAATTTACTTGGATCTTTAAGGTTGCAAATCCAACTGTAAAAGACTAAACCCTCTCCATGGTGGGGATGGAGACATATACATCTACAGCTACATGTAACCATCCACTTGGACATGGTGAATATCAATACAGTGGATAGTTCCACTTAGGTGTGGTAGCAAGTGTGTATGTGAGTGAATATACATGTTTATATTTACCTTTGCAATTTGGGCCCCCTAACCTTAGCATTTGCAAGAAAATCCTCAGTGATTGCCATAAATGCTGCTGCGTACTCTTCTTGTGTTACCCCTACTGATTCAGGTATTGCCACTGCCTCTGGCTAGGTGGTCCCTGTAGATTGCTGCAAATGTGTTGCTTTAATTTGTAACACATTTTTTAAGAAAGGTAAAAATGGCTACATACATAGCACTTGTCATATCATACTATATATTATCTATCAATTTATAAACCATAATCAAAATGTTTAATAGCAATGGCCTAGTTCGACTCTGTATTTGCATTATGTAGAAAATAAAAAATTGTGTAGGAAATTGCATTATTAGGTTTGTGGCCTGCACAAGTAATAAGTCCGCAATTCTCCTTACTGGGAACCAAGCGCCCCATTGTAGTGCTTGAGTCACTGAGGCTAGTGAAGCAGAGTAGTACAAGGCCAACTCAGGGGAGGTGATGTGGGCTAGTAATCACTGTTCGCTGGCAAGGAATAACACCTAATAAATGATTGCTCAGTTAGTGCTTTATCTGTAAAAAAGCAAAAGCATATTTATTATACACACACACTACCACATACTACTCAGTAATTGACAAATATATGCATTGGCAGATGGAAAAGGCCATAGAGGACATTGCATAATCAACATTGTCTAATCATCTTTGAACCCCTAAAGGGGCCATACAAATATATAAGGTTACGTTCATTGGCTTTGTCAAAGGTTCAGCATCAACAAAACACATGTAATGACATCCTTTTGTATGTATATGCAATCATCAATAATAATAAACACGTACAAATGCACTTATAATTATTATTAAAGCATATTCACTGGGATCACTGTCAGTATTATCATGCCAACAAAGTATTTAAAATGAGCAAAACATGTGTCTGTGTAATTTATATAAACTTTTCAGTCATGAAAATTGAATAATAATAGCAGCCCCTAGAGGGCTTCACAGTTTGACTACATCACATGCAACTGTAGACCTAAGCCCTAGAGGACATGTACCTCCTTTATACACTTTCAGACCACAATAAGTACAACCATAAGTAAGCCCAAGAGGGCGCAGCACTCGCAGCTGTAGTGCAGAAGCTCTAGCCTGGGGAGTAATTTTAAAACATTGATAACATTTGTGGAAGGGCCAGGATTCCTGACTCCCGCAGACATAGGGGCAGTCCTTGTTAAACCTTTTTAGGGGTGGGGGGGGGGCTTTGGCACTCCTGCAGCTCCCACATTTTCTTTGTTTTGTTGCTGGTGCCCCTGTCATCATTGGGCCACAGTGAGTGGCACAAATATGTAAATACAACCCCCCTGCAGGGCATTTTGTGGTACTCCTCCAGGAGCAGGTGAGTATTTTATCAGCAGCTTTGCCACTGCTTATGGTGATGCTACACCACCCCGCGTGACATACACTTTGTTTTCTGTTTGTTTGGGAGGTGATCAGTCCCACCCAAGCACTCACATGTGCCTCCTTTGTTGGGGGCAGCACCGGGAGCCAACACCTAACTGCCCTGGCCGGCTCCCCGTGCTCCTCGGCACTCCTCTGAGTTGTTGTGGGAGATAGCATTTCTCAGTCTCCGCCGTCACCTGTGGGCAGATGCTCCTTCTTGTAGTGGCCGCCTTTTCTACTAAAACATGACTGGGCCACCACTGGTGGAGGGGGGCACAATAGCACTTCCCCTGTTCTTTGGTGTGAGAGTTTGGGGTGGGATCCAAATGCCTTCCATTACAAATAAGGCTCGGGGATGGGGTCCCCGGGACCAGACGAGAACCTGGAGAGGGGGGCAAACACACGCCCCCTCCCTGGGAAAACATTTAATCTGCAATCCTGCACCAACCCTTGGGCCCTGGCCTACACTGGGGTATTTTTAGAATAGAGCAACAGAGCCCATAAACTTCATCATAGAAAGGTCAAAGGGTAGCAAACTTTAATATGCCATACCTCTGGCCCATTGGGCATATGTTCGACAATCATGAGCTCAATTTACTCCTGGTGCCAGCTTTAGCCACCAGGGGCAATTGCAGCAGACCTTGAAAGCAGTGTAGTACTCCGAGAGCAGTTCTCCTGGTTCCCTGTGCCAGCCTTCCTCCAGACATTTCCCGCAACTGGTCCTCCGTGGGTGTAAGGGGGCCAACCTCACTAGCCCTTGGGGAGACCCACTGGTACTGGGGTCAACTGGGCAGAGTAGTTAGTTCTTTGTGAGTATCAGGGGGTTCATCTTTCCAGATGTCCAAAGCAGCTGTAGGGTCAAGCAGCAAAGCACAGGGAAATCACCAAGCAAGAGCAAGATTCCCCCTTGTGCAAGAGTATTTATCACATCACTGCCAGCACCTTTTCCACTACATTTTCAAAGAGCAGTCCCCTCCTATGTTAGCGCCAGAGGCCTGGGCTCACTACTTTGGGCACATCCCTGGTACAGTGCGAAAGCTGATTGATTGATGCAGATCCTCCTGCCCCACCTCTTTCCTCCTCAGGAGCAGAGTGAAGCAATGTTAATTGCTCCCTTTGTGTGAGGTGGTCTTTTTTCCTGCTGCTGGCAAGAAGTGTTAACCTGGCACAGGAGGCCTGGGCTCTGATTGTGAGCTGAGCCAGGGAAATATGACAATTCTGGATGATCCATACATTATACGATATGTTTTTGGAACTTGCAGGATTGCTTTTTTCCACACAGATTACACCCTAATTTGACATATGACTGGTCTCTCTAGGCCGAAGGGAAGAAAACAGCACTCTAAGGCAACTATCTCCCTACATGTCTGAAAAAGTGTCACTCCAGATAAAACAGTAAATCTCACTGACTTTCCCTATTAGTATAAACTAACATTATAAGGTATACCCCAGGTCACTATCTAATCCTGCAGAGACCGACTGCACCAGGCTAGCTGTGTGCAGTTATCAGAATGCGCACAGTAGTCTAACATGCGCAGCCCACAAACCTGTGCACACGCATGCACAAATGTGTTCATGTGTAACCAGCCAAGTGCCTCTTATCCTTGCTGCATCGCAGCCGCCTTATTTTAAAAAGCAGACACTGGTGATAAACATGTGCAGTCCGTTTGCCATGTGATTACTGTTGGTGAGACATGAGGTGATACTCACCCACGATAAAACATCCAAAACCGGGTGATCCAAAAATAAAATATCCTGGCAGACTGAATGGGCAGAACCCATTTGCACACTGGATTTCAGTCCTCCTTTTATGTTGCTGTTAATATGAATCTGAAAAAGCATATGCTTGCCAAGTTAAATTGATAATTTCTTACATCAATATTTTTTGTGTTTAATAATGTATTGCATTCCAAAAGGTATAGTTTGTTTTACTTCCCCTGAAATAACATTGTAACATTGATCCGTTGGTCATGTCATGTCATTCATTACTGGCTGAGATGCATGAAATTCAGGTGAAGGAACAGAAACCCAACTTAATCCACACTCAATTTCATTGAAGCTCTCATGAAGGTACTGAATTCAACGTCAACATTTCATTGCCAGGGAATAATGTTCATACAGATCATCCTCAAATGCTCCATAATCTTCAGTGTATTAGATCTTAATGCCGTAGTCAAAGATGTGGAGAAACGTTGTAGCACAACAGTGAAAATTATGCAATTGATCTATTCAATTTTGGTCGTCCACTCTCATCAATTGAAATTTGGTACATATTTCTGAGTGCCTGCCTCATGAGTGCTTCTAGTGACTTCACTGCCTTCTGATTTATTGAATGCCTATAAGTACTCTTTGACAGCCAGAAGTCCTTCTGGAGCCATAAAACCCTCCTCCCTACTTTTTCATTGGTATGCCTGTATGCCTATATATGCCACCCCATGGTCCCGCCACTTTGGCACAGCATAACATCTGGCAGTTACCTTTTACACAAATGTATCTTTCATTTCCCAAGTGAGCAAGGTGCCTAACATCACAATTTGTAAACATCACACTCTCGTTTGCTGGTCCTTATAATTGTCCTCTCAATCATTAGATTTTGCACTGATATCTTCATGTGAGCCTTGCAAAACCAAGTGTAAACTGCAGAACTAGCGGAGCTCTTTACACTGAGTAATGATACCTTCAACACCAGGAATTCATAACCCTGAGTTTTGTCCATAAAACCTGGCATGGTTATGCCGCAGTCTGCTTTTAACAGCTATAGTAACCAACTGATCAGATACCTATGTGGGGCTCCAAGAAAAGACTCTCCGTCTGCTATTCAGGATATGATGATTTGCCAGGGGATCTTTTCACTTACAAGGCTCAACCCTTTGAACCTATTCCATGCTGTGCAGGGGGTATTGAGAAACGTTTGAAAGCATTAGAAAGATTTGAAAACCTGTCCTTTATTCCAAGCACATGATCTGACACAATACTCATGGAGCTGAATTTTAAATACATCTGTTGGTCTTTCTTAATTTCCGTGCTGGCCTCAGAACAATCTCACAGTGCGGTTGTGTAGTAGCCATGTCTAGAGACTGGCAGATGCAGTGCAAGTTACATTTACTCCATTTATTATCAGTATTGGTATACAGCTAAAAGTCACTGCAACACATACACACAGAACACCCAAGACATTACACACTGAACCCCACTCTACATTATCGTGACTAAATGGACAGCAGAACGGGGACTACAGGAAACAGGCTAATACAAAAATGCTATTTGTAATTATAAATATCCTCCATGTAGTCTGCAGAGAGCAAACTGCCTATTTTGATATAGATAAAGCTGGAGACAATTTTACAGACACAAATGACACTGCATCTTAGGAATATATGAATCATTCACTGAGTATTCATTTCTCAGCAAAGCACATCCTGGCACTGATCTCATCCTAAACCAATGAATACACATAGATGCTTCCTTGTATTCACACCATCTTATAAATAATCAATATAATGATCACAATATGAATGAAAACAAACAAGGACCTGGAACTCAATCCATTCAGAACTCAGCAACTTGACTCATTATTAACTCCCAACACAGACCTCACATGATGTCACAATTCAGGTGGCTCCACTGGCTCACGATACACAAATGCTTTCATTTTAAATTCATCACACACACATTCAAGGCACTGCCAACTTAGGTCACACCTACCTGAACAGTTGAATCTCTTTCCATCAACCACCCAGACACCTCCACTACACAGAACCCCTATTCAAACACACCCCACTCATAGGCAGAGCAGAATCAGGAGGACTGGCATCTTCTTGCATCTCTCCAGAAGCATAGGACAACCTCCTACTCCTCACCAGATACTCCTCCCCTGTTCTTGAATTCCGCAAAAAGCTCAAGACCTAGCTTTTCAATTAACCAAACTACCCTAGCCATGGCTAGGCACACACGCCTGCTCAGCACCAGCATACCTGCGCAGGTGATAGAGTGCTGTACAAATATACATAATATGACATGACATAACATAACATAACGTAGCATAGCATAGCTCAACATAAAGTGATCAGTGGCACAGAAATGAAAGTAACTGATTAAGATCCTACCCCTTTGGTTGGGTTAGAAAAAGTTATTGGAGGAATGCTTGCAAATAGTCTACCCACTGGCAATCGCCCGAAGTTGTTTTCCACCCCCTTGTGTGTTTTGTCCACTATGATCATCCCCAGCCATACACAAATCCACCCCAGTCCTGCTCCAGTAAGGAACAGTCCTGCCCGAATTACCAAGTTAGGTCCTTTCGGAATACAGGCAGGCCAAAACTAGTTTCAGCCTACTTGGTCCTCTTTAATTGGAAATAGTTTGGTTTCAGTGGCATAGTGAGCACAGAACCCACATCAGAAAATTCTCTTGTCAATTTGGGGCATTGCATCAAACCCATAACCAGTGAGTGAGGAATGCTTGCAAATAGTCTACCACAAGCAATAACTTGGGAGGGCATTCCAAACTATGTTTTTTAGCTGATCATACCACTTCAGATTACACCCAGTCATGTGCAAATCAGCCATTGTCCTGCTCCAATATTTGCTACACCAGATGGAAGAAGACCAACTAGGCCGAAACTAGTCTTAGGTTGCTAGTGTTCCTGTTAAGAGAGGACTTGGCTTGGCAGTTCGAGGTGGTCTGTATCTATTGGATCAGGACCAAGGCTGATTTGCATATGGTTGGATCTAATCTGAGGGGCTTGGTGGGCAAAAAAGAGGATGACTGGGATGTAGCCCCAAGTAAATACATATGGCTGAGATTAATTAAAGCATTCCCATCATCACTTTTTTGTATTCCTCAGTGTGATGCCCACACATTCAACCCGTGCTCACTATATCACTGGAACCCAGCTGCACCCAGCTGAAGAGGCCATACTAGGCCGAAACAAGTCTTCCGTTGCTTGTGTTTCAGTTCGGAGAGGACATGGCTTGACAGGTTGAGATGGACTTCTCCTACTGAAGCAGTACCTAGACTGATTTGCATATCAGTATAATCTGAGGTGACATTGAGAGCAAAACAACAATGGATTGGGGTTTGACCTCAAATAATTCTCTGTGGCTAAGATTAATTTATGTATTGTCTCCATCACTTTTTTTTATATTCCTAAATGTGATAGGTTGGTCCCAGACATGGGTCCCATGCGCACTGTGCCCAAGGAACCAAGCTGCAAACGACTGAAGAGGCCTGACTAAGCCGGAATCTGCCTAAGGTTGCTTGCATTCTAGTTTAGAGAGGACTGAGCTTGGCGGCTGGGGCTGGGCTGTTCCTACTGGAGCTGGACAAAGCCTGATTTTCATATATCTTGGTGTAATCTGACGTGGGATTAATCCAAAATTTCCATCCATGTCTTTTGGATACCTCAGTGGATAGGAAAAACAGCCATAACTGGGGTGTAGAGAGACCCTTAGACCTCTAGGCCCTGCTGCCACTACTGGCCCTGGCAGTGAAATATTAATGTTTTACAGCACAACACCCAACTTTCAATTTATTAAAAGTGCTGAAATAACAGAACCGCGAGATACGTTCATAATTCCGCAATTTACATGTCCAGAAATGCAAATCTTGCTGCAGGTGGAGAGGAGCTGAAATCATCATGTTCATTCACTGCCATTATCAGCATGAACTGGCATTATTACAGTGTCCATCTCTCATTGAAAACTGATGAATTCAAGGTTTGAATGAAATGATGAAATTGCACTGCCAGCCTTTTACTATATTGTACGGTAGACAAAAGTATAATGTATTCAGGTTCCTCAACAAATGGACATTGATACTTAGAATGTCCCTATGAAAAACGTTCTTATTTTGGATAGCATTAATGATATTAAACAGCCACCTTGCAATAAAACTGGAAAAAATGTGAAATCATTAGTTTATTTGGACATGCATGCATATTCCGATCAAATTCGTGGTGAGAATACACCAATCAGGACACAAGCATATATTCGTTCATGCTAATTATTAATTTTAGAAATTGAAGTGTTAGAGGTAGATTCTAAACCATTATTTTTCTATATTTATATTTCCAGTAATTTCTCCGTTTTAAAACTATATAGTCCTTGTGATTTATTTAGGGGCAACCGAGTTGCCAAATAACGGTTTTCAGCTGTTCAATTTTCTATGATGAAAAAGAAAATTAATTACATATAGGGCACATCAAGAAAATTAATGACATTTAGGGCGCATCAAGGGCACATCAAGAAAATTAATGACATTTAGGGCGCATCAAGGGCACATCAAGTACCGTTTCAATCCAGAAATATTAAAAGAGGGAAGCACCATCTAGGAATGCACCCTATAAAGATGAGCGCAAGATATTTTATAATATTCATATTTTAACCGAGTTGCAGTTCCTATTTCAAATTGTAGTAACTGACAGCAACGTTTACAAGCGCCGAGGTGTTGAGAAATGCTGTACCCAGCCAACGCTGCGCTAGCCACACTGTCAATTTAGCTGTCACATAGCCAAAGCGATACCTTTCAGCTACTTGCAAATTAAACCATTCCATTGGATTGCTGTAAAACATGATGGTAATGCAAACCATATGTTACAGTTGTCAGCGCATCCAAGTTTGGAGGTGTACACTAAGGGATCCTTTGCACTTAATTGCTCAAGATTTGTTCCATTGAATACTTCATTTTAAAATTCGACCCTAAGTCTTCTTGAATAAACTCAGAAAAATTGATATTCATAGATGGGTAATGCAACTATGTAACTAAAATGACTAAGGCATAAAGAGATTTACTGTTATTTTGCCTTAATATTTCTGGTACTGAGAAGAAAAAACATTAGTATGTTACTATTTGATCACACACATATTACTGATAACCAGTGCCTTAACAAAGAGGCCCTACTCTTTTTAGGGCCCATGCTGCCCCGCTAAATACGTTTATATATCATTAAACCTAGATCTACCCTGCTCATGTGATTTAGACATAAGCAGGCAGGTGACGTCAATCGCCCGCCATGGGGTCATATTATTGTAAGGTACCCACAAAAGCTTCTGACAAACTACTCGTATTCACAGCTGGTGCCAGATTCAATGACAACTTTTAATCAGACGTTATGAATTTTCTGCCATACTCGCCCAAGATGCAATTCAGTGAGCTTTATTCCGAGTCCCTCTGTAATCCTGATTCGGACTCAAACTTGAATTTGTACCAAAATCAAGATTACAACATGTGTAAATAAATGTGTGCACCATCAATTCTTTCCATTCACTTTTTGTCAGGAAAGTCAGGTGAAAATTGTTTGGAAAAAGGCAAAACGTTAGTTAATTGGTACACAAAATACTATTCCATCATTTATACTACATCCCGATCAGGAAAGCTTTGAATGACTGCACCTGGTAAAAACTGCATTCAACAGAATCATTATCTCCCCAATACACCATTACCTCACTAGACACCACAGGACTTATAGGCCTCAATCAGAAAATAGTATGATTGGTATCCTGGAGTGGATTCTGAGTGTCTCGGTGTTCCCAGACCTAGCATTGCTAAATGCGGAAATTTCAAGCCCTGTTTACATTGGGTGCAAAGGCGGCACATCTATTAAAACCACATATAGGTATATTGCCTTTACTTACCGAAAGCAGAAGGTAAATATTAGCAGTAAATATTCTTGTATGCTGAAATACATGTAAAGTACCAAGTAATTCTGAGTCTAGCATTACATTTCCCATTTCAAGTGTAATACCTAAGATAAGGGATGGAGGAGCCTTCTGAAATTGGTAATTCTAGAATAGGTATCTCCCCCCTACATTCTAGCCAACTTCCAATAATCTCAAATAAGAGCTCTTGAGTGTTTGTAGTGACCGTTTATCAAACAAAAAAAGGGTATAGTACATTTCTTTCCCAAGCCACAAAATCCATTTTTCAATGAATTTCTTGTTCTCATAACAATGTGCATCAACAAGTTTAGAGCTAGACTTAGAGTTCATTCATGTATCAACAATGTTTTGATATTTTATTCATTAAAAATGTTTCCAGTAATTCAAAAACTTAAATTAATCCAAGGATTACACATTACTTTTTTTGGTAGAAAAGCTGCCCGAATTTTGTTGGAATGTTTAGGTGAAACCAATGCTGCATTCTGTAAACTGAAGCAGGCTTTATTACATTCTGAATGATCTCAATTCAGAAGAGGTATTCTCAGCAAAGGAATGAGTGGTATACCTGAGAAAGTGGTCAGGTGGACACACATATGACGAGTGATTGAGCCAAACAATCGTTAGGTGCTGGGAATACAGCTACCCACCATATACAACTGAATATCCGAAAGTTTTAAATATTAATGTCTAAAACATATCCCTGAGCCTATTAATTTTCAAGGGGGTTCTACAATTTATCATATGATTTGTGTTTGCATGGACGTTCCCATTTTCAGATTATCATAAAAAGTCCCAAATTAACTAATTTGCGAGTTTGAGTCCCTGAACTAAACATAAACACAAAAATATGGATTATCACCAATTTTCTTTAAAGTAATCATCTTTTTAAATGGTAGATTATAAGCTCTTACAGGATTCCAATCATTTTCCATTTCTAAAGTTATTATGATTGTCTTTGACTCATTTCATTAAAGGGAAATATTTTCGAGCAATGTGAAAAATGCAGTACAACCAAAAGCTTTTCTACATATAACAAATAACCTCTTTTCCACAAAACACTTATTATTTAATACTATTCACAATTATGGGTCTTTGCTATTCCATTGTTCACCATTACCAGCTTTTCTTCCTTTGGAGACCGCCACATGATCCTTACCCTATCTCGCAGTATCTCACAGGGAAAATGTTGCAGCACCATTTAGAACGGGAAATAATCAGGCACTTAGCAATAGCTTAAAGGCAAGTGCTAGAATATCTTTGAAGGGATGTAAGCGGTCATCAAAAGGTAAATTCTGAATATGATAAATGACACAAAATGTTTCATTTCATCCAGACATTTGACATCAAAGTTGTGAGTGGTGTGAGAGTAGCAATATAGGTTCTCTCGGGAATTTATACTCTGAAAGTAATGGGCCTGGTGACAGACAATAACTCAGAAAGAGACCGGTACTTTAGGGATGATGGAGGCAGACACTGGAATACTAAAAGCTTTCGTACAGCTGGCATTCATATGTAAAGATATTGAAAGAATGAGTCTTGCCATTGACAGTGTTCAGTCAGAAAACATGTTCCCAGCAGAGGGAGCTATTGTTATGGGCTGTGTTACTTAAGAGCTAATCCAAATGTATAAAACTAACATTCAAATAAAGGAAATAATTTCAACCGACTGTGGGACTAAACAAGGCCCTGATTCTTTTGACAGGGGTGCAAGGTGTGCCACTACTGAGACTTGTTCTTATTGAGCAATGCAATGAATGGCTGGGCCATCTTGCTGATGGCTGTGGTGGACAGAGGGAAAATGTTAGTTGTTACACTGGAGTGAATGCTGTTGGGCCAAAGGAATATGCTGCTGCAACAACAATTGAAGGATGGAATGCTGAATAAACCAAACATTCACCCCAGTCAAGAGATATGGATTAAATCCCTTGTTCTTTTGCTCACTACGCTGCCCCAGTTTGGACCCAGCTATATGCAAATCAGTCTGGACCCTACTCCTCATGGGAACCGTCCAGACCGAACTGCCAAGCTGGGTCCTCCCTGAACAGGAAACAAGCATCCTGGGACCGGGCTGGATTGT
This sequence comes from Lissotriton helveticus, assembly GCF_964261635.1. Taxonomy (NCBI): domain Eukaryota; kingdom Metazoa; phylum Chordata; class Amphibia; order Caudata; family Salamandridae; genus Lissotriton; species Lissotriton helveticus. The sequence continues at coordinate 1,121,484,610 of NC_136070.1, forward strand.
TCCCATGGGGAGCAGGATCAAGATTGATTTGCATGTGGCTGGGTCCGAACTGGAATGGCACGTGAAAAAAAACTATGGATTTAACTAAGATCTGTGACTGGGTTGAATGTTTTATTTGCTAAGCATTCCGGCCATCATCTTTTCTTTTTAAAATTTAATTAGCCAAGAGTTATATATATAATATTATTATAATAATATTATAAATATTATGTATATAAGATCTGACATACAACAGCTTGTAGTAGTGTATACAGGCAGTGGTGCACTTCTGACACTCTCATAGTGCTACAGTAATACATGTTGCACTACCTTCTCCTGGTACTGCTAACCCTTGTCTCTTTATCTTTCTACTTGCTTTGCTTTATTGCTTTGCACCCACCAGTGCTATAACATCTTCTGCTATGCCTTTACTTCTCGTTCTCACTTTCATTTTGATAACCTGCTTAGATGTCTTACAGCCCTATGAACTTCTAACGGTCTGGTTGCAGTAAATTTCTAATTAGTTTTAAGATGGTTTGCTACTTTTACCGAGCACAAATATGCTCCCAATTCACACATATCACCTGCAGCATATCGGCAGGCAATCAAATAATGCTAGTAGTTGTAAGAATAATATTTTTTTTTTTTTTTTTTTTATAAAAACCTTTATTTGAGCAAGCAAGAAGGTACAAGGATGGGCCTACAACCACACGGGCCAGCCGCTAAAAAGGAGTAGACACATATCATATACGCCCGCAGAGGTAACAGTCAATCAACAATGCAATACTCCACGTTACATACAGGATAAAAACAGGTTTTATATATATAAAAGAACAAACATACGAAAAGGCGAGAGTGTATCACTGAAGGTCAGCCCAAGGGACGCAAGGGGGGAACAGCAACGGAAGTGCAGTAGCAAAATTCAAAGCACTAAGGAGTTCGGAGGGGGGGGGGGGGGGGGAGGGGCGCAGAGATCAGGAAGAAGGGGGGGGGAGAGCCGGAAATACCAGCTCAGTCCCTATGTGAAGATTCCGGGAACGCTAGCCTAAGGAGACAGGGCAATCTCGATAGTGTCCACAAGGGGAGGAGTACAAATGTCGCCACGGTATCCATTCCATTGACCCCACACCTTCACCCATGCCCTGGGTCTGCCCCTGGCCACATAGACAGTTTTCTCACGGAACATGGACCAATCCATGTTATCCTCCCATTGCGAGAGGGCAGGGGGCCTTGAGGCCCCCCAGAGTTGCGCAATATCTCGCTTCGCAATCATATAGCCCAGGGTGGCCCATCTAGTCTGTGCCACCGAATAGTCAGTGGGCTCCCAAACATTCAGAAGACAGCGACGAGGTTCCGGACGCAAGGACATCCCTGTCACCACAGTCATCAAATCAAGCACAGCCACCCAATAAGCAGCCACCATCGGGCACTCCCAAAGAATATGCAGGAAAGTAGCACGCAAACCACATCCACGCTTACACAATCCATCGGAGGAAAAGCCCATCACCATCAGTCGCGGTCCCGTCACGTACACCCGATGAAGGATCTTCAATTGGACCAGACGGAGTCGAGCCGGTATAGCCACCTCCTTCGGAGAGGAGAGGGCCGATTGCCAATCCTCATCATCAAGTTCCAACCCATCTCCCACCCACTGTTCCCGAAGTCGGGCCAATAAGTCAGTCCGATTGTTGATCAACTTTTTATAGATCAGGGAGATAGTGCTATCAGGAAGATGTTCGTCAAGGATACGGTCTTCAAGTGGGGAAGAGTCAGGCGGAATCTCACCAGGAGCAAATACCGAAACCAAAGCGTGCCTGACCTGTAAATAACGAAAGAATTCCCGACTACTCAGGCCGTAGTCAGCCTGGAGGGCCTGAAACGGGCGCACAGAACCCTTAGAGTACACATCCCCCACTTTAGAGATCCCAATCAAGTCCCAACGGTCAAAACCCTTGGAAGACCAAAGACCGCCCAGACGTTCTGAAGCATAAAGCGGCGTCGCCAACGTCAAGCGATCCTCCCAGCCCAGGCTCACATTCGCGGCACGCCACACCGTCAAAGCAGTCAAAGTAGGTCCCACAAGATGGCGTCCAGCGGAGCGAGAGTAGAGCACCCTGTTAAAGTCACCTCCCGGAAGCTGAAGTTTATCCATCTCAAACGCCGGATTACGACCTGGCGAGAACATAGCGTGATTAATAGCGGACAGATGGGAAGCCCAGTAGTATCTCTTAATATCGGGGAGCGCCATGCCCCCATCATACCACGGGATGGAAAGTTTCGCGAGAGCAATGCGCGGTCGCCCATCCCAAATAAGTTGCCTCTGAAGGCTCTCAATCTCCCGAAAATAGGTCTTAGGGATAGGATCATAATAATTCTGGAGAGCGTAGAGAAACCGCGGTAGTGACATCATCTTAAACAGGGCCGCCCGACCCAGTGGAGACAAGGGAAGTTTGCGCCAACGGGCAACGTCCAAACGGAGCCTAAGCAACGGGGGAAGGAGATTACGATCAAAACGAAGAGACGGGTCCAAGGTAACAAAAACCCCCAAGTATTTGAAGCCATCCCGGACCACCTGAAGAGGAAGTCTACTCGGCAACGGAGGCAAGACACCAGATAAGACGTACACACAGGACTTAGACCAGTTGATGACGAGGCCTGAGTTAGCGCCAAAGGACGCAAGAACGTCAAATAAAACAGATAAAGACTTGCGAGGGGAAGTAAGATACAAGAGGATGTCGTCCGCATAAAGCGAGACGCGGTCTTCAAAATCCGGGGCCCAACGAATCCCTTTAAGGGACGGTTCCCAACGGAGCCAGGCCGCCAACGGTTCAAGAGCGAGCGCAAACAACAGAGGGGACAAGGGGCAACCCTGACGGGTACCCCTGCCCAAGGAGAAGGGAGCCGACACTCTACCGTTCACTACAACTTGCGCCAGAGGTTCCGCGTACAACAGTCTAACCCAGCTAATAAACTCGCACCCGAATCCGAATTTCTCAAGAGTCGCCCATAAATAGGGCCACTCCACAGTGTCAAAGGCCATGGAGGCATCCAGGGACGCCAAAATGGCCGGTTCAGTCAAAAGCCCCGCCCTCGCCAGCGCGCCGTGGAGGCGACGTAAATTCAGAGCAGTGTTGCGATGCGGGATAAAGCCAGATTGATCCGGATGGACCAAATCCCCGAGAACCGAAAGGAGACGGGTCGCCAAAAGTTTAGCCAATACCTTAGGTTCAACATTTAATAGGGAAATGGGCCTATACGAGGAACAGAGGTCACGCGGTTTACCCTCTTTGGGAATGACGACGATCGTCGCCAGACGCTGATCATAAGGAAGTATGTTCCGCTCACGAGATTCTAGAAACATGGCGCGAAGATACGGCGCCACCTTATCGGGCGTAACTTGTACAACTCAATAGGCAAACCGTTCGGGCCCAATGCTTTGCCCGAACGGAGCGAACAAACTGCATTGGCTATCTCATCATTCGTAAAAGGGGAGTCCAAAGCAATACGGTCCAAGTCGGCGACACAGGGCAAAGTGATATCACGTAGAAGAAGGCGGGAGTCGGTAACATCCCTCACAGACACGGGAGCATACACCACACGGAAATATTCCGCAAAACGATCAACAATGGCGGTCGGATCAATCACATTCTCACCACTCGCAGACTGAATCACGGGCACCACACGATTAACTCTTTCTTTCTTGTCCAACCACGCTAGGAGTTTGCCCGCCTTGTCACCCACATCGTACAATCTGCCCTGTTGCTCACGAAACATCACCTTTGCAGCGTCAGTGACCAGAGATTTATATGCAAACTGTTTTAGACCCAGGGCATGGAGTTTCTCAGGCGTGACACCAGATTCCAACTCGTCTTCCAAAGCAGAGATCTCCCCCTCAAGGTCCACCACCTCCCTCCTCCCAGCCCTCTTAGCTTCAACAATCAAGGAAAGGGCCTGTCCACGAATCACAGTTTTAAAGGCTTCCCACAGGGACACAGCCGAAGAGACCGACCCCTCGTTTTCCAGGAAGTATGCATCCATGGACTTGAGCAAGAGGGTACGAGTCTCAGGGGAGGAAAGATACCAAGGGTTAATGGGAGCCACCCGGCCCGCCGCCTCTATCCCAACCTCGAAACGAAGCCAGAGCGGCGAGTGATCAGAAATACCCCTTGGCAAATGTAAAATCTCACGAACCGCCGACGATTGGGCTGCGGGCATCAGGAAGTAATCCAGCCGAGACAGACTGCCATGAGCCCCAGAATGGAAGGTGTATTGGAGCTGAGTAGGATGCAACAGTCGCCAGCAGTCCACAAGGCCAAAGGTATCTAAAAACCCACCCAACCACTGCTGAGCCTGCGGGGTATCTCTAGGGGGATGGCGATCGTGAAGGCCGGAAAGCACCGAATTAAAATCACCGGCCAGAAAGAGAGTACTATCAGGGAGATCTAACAAAACACGGCCCAAATCAGTAAAAGTAGAGGCCTGCAAACCCGGGGGAACATAAACATTGAAGAGAGATAGGGTGCGGCCTTCATACCTACCCACCAGGACAGTATATCTCCCACGGTCATCATGAATCACCTCATCGATCGCCAGGGGGAGGGAGGTTCGAACAAGAATACCCACACCCCTAGATCCGGAGGTAAACCCCGAGTGCGCCACAAGGCGGTAGCCCCATCTATTCATTGCATAACAAACATTACCAATCAAATGGGTTTCTTGCATGAAAACAATGTCCGGTGACAAACGTCGTATACATTTTAAGACAACACTGCGCTTAATACGATCTCCCAGGCCATTAACGTTCCAGGAAAGAAATTTCAACCCTCTACCCCCCATCCCAACCGCCCGATCCAAGACCCCTCGTCCATGAGCTAGACATCAGAAACAGCAGCAAACACAGGAGCAACTCGCCTTGAAAACAACACACAGAAAAGAAAAAACTTCCCAACCCCCCTCCCCCAAACTGAAGAGAAACACCCCCCACCCTGCACCCCTGCAAAAAGCTAAAGAGCCACCCCAACCTGCAGTGTGCCTGTCGCCCAAGAACCCCTATTCTACACAAAGACCCCGGAGGAGGAAAGGTCTCCGTTCCACCCTCCCCCGACCTCAGCAAGAACTAAAATAACAAACGAAAGACAGAACGATCACAATGTAGAGGGACGCCGGCCAACACTCCTGATAATGTATTCAAAATAAGACATAAGAGCCGAACAGTTAGATCTCCACACCACCTTCGGCACCACCAGGGTGAGCGGCGGAGTCAGTCTCAGGAGGACGGTCAGGCAATGAGTCCAGCCAGTCATTAACAGCATCTGGCCGATCAAAGAAAAGGGTACGCTCATTGTATTCGACCCGAAGTCTGGTGGGAAAGAGCATGGCATAACGTAGGCCCCGATCCCGAAGACGTTTCTTGGCACCACGAAACTCCATACGTTGTCTCTGAACCTGTTGGGAAAAGTCCGGGTAAAAGTTCACCGTAGCATTCTCAAAGGCCACCGGGCCCTTCACCCGCGAGGCCTGCAGGATAGCGTCCCGGTCTCTATAATGAAAAAGCTTCGCTACAATGGGTCTCGGCGGGGCTCCCGGCTTGACTTTGCCCCCTGGAACACGATGTGCGCGTTCCACCGTGAAAAATTTTGTGAGACCAGAAGGGGCCAGATGGTTCAAGACCAGATCCTCAACCAGGAGATCCACCGAGTGGGGTTCAGGGTTCTCCGGTACACCAACCAGGCGAACATTGCAGCGACGCGCCCTGTTTTCAAAATCCTCCAGGCGACGGGTTATGAAGTCGTTCCCCCGACGGAGATTTCCGATCTCTGTCTGGAGCTCCGAGACGTCATTCGTAAGGCTAGACGATTTAATATCCAATGATTGTACCCTCTCATTCGTCTTGCCGAGATCAGCACGAATCAGATTCACCTCAATAGCCACGGTGTCAAGTTTATGGGCCAAGGCCTCGTACTGTAGGCCGATGGATTCCCTCACACCCGAGATGGCGCCCATGATATCCTGTAGGGAGGGCTCCGCCGACTCTTCCAAAACTCGTTCGGACGCTATACTGGAACCAGGCAGGGCAGCTCCGGGGGACCCCTTAGTATGGGTATAACGGTCCATGACATTTGATTGAACTGGAGCTCCGCGCAGAGGTGTTTTCGTCTTGCGCGTCTCTCTGTCCCCTCTGCCCGCCATTTTGAAGATGCGTCACAGGACAAGCCACCAGGTTCGACGGGCCCGACACCCAAAGTACAGGATCAAAAGTACACTAAAAAGGGGGCACAACTCGGGTAGAGGTCGCCAAGCCAACAAATAGATCACATGAAAGCCCAACAGCCGATCTGCCTCCAAGTCTCAGTCGCAACACGACATCCACACCCGTGGCCCAAGTCGGAACAGAATCGAAACCGAAACTTAGGAAGGGGGGACCCACAAGGCCAGATCTCCTGCCGTTGTTGTTCAATTGCAGGACGGCTACAGATCCGCACCCCGTCCCGGGCGCACCTCAAGGGCGGAGCCCAAAAGTTCAGAGCACCATATCTCAGGAATACGAGATCCAAATCAATTTCTGAAAAGTGCCAGGGTAATCAGCCAAACGTCCCCCACACGAATTCTTGCAAGAAATCAGGATTCAGCCAGGATAAAATGCCGGGAGCGGCGAGGGTCCGGAGAGCGCTGTGCTCAAGCGGCCATCTCGGATGCCCGCCAAGCTCCTCCTCCTGTAAGAATAATATTAATACTATTGCTCGTCCATGAACTGGATGCTCTCCCATGTTGGTCGAGTCCCAACATATATTCAGGTACCATGCAGCCCTCAAGATGAATGGAGTTTGAGTCTAAATGGTGTGTAGAAAAGCAAACTACATAAAACAAAGTTCACTCTTTCATCCAAATCCACCCTTTTCTTTTACGGAATAAAAAAAATCATTGAACCTCAAAAGCTTTAGTCAACCATGCAAAAGATTACACATATCACCATATATTTGGTATCTCAGGCCTTGGGTGCCAAGGTGCCATTTACTAGAGACTTACAGAGGGTGCTAAAGGTTTTACCAATTGGTAGAACAATTGTACTTTAGTGAAAGAGCTCTGGCACTGGGGACCTGGTTGGGGGAACCCAATTCACTTTCAGTCGAAATCACATTTACCAGGCAAAAGGTGGGGGTGACCATATCAAGATGGGGCACTATCCTACACTTAGTGAAGTGATTCATGAAAAGGTGCTAAAAGACTGTTCTCTGCAAGGTCAGCGCCTACTCCTCAGTGGAACCTTAATTTAGCAAAGTTAATGAAAAACTTTTAAACCCATAGACAAAGCTATGTTCAAACATCTCACTTTAAAGACTTCATTTCTAGTAGTTATCACATCCTCAAAAGGTGAGCAAGCAGCAAGGAATTAAGGTACCAGAGCCCTTTATTTCTATATACAAAGAATAGGTGGTCATGAGAACTCACCCACAACACCTCCGAAAAGCTATATCACTTGTTCACGTATATCAAATTATGCTGCAGTTTTATTTTTTCTAACAGCTGCGAAACGCTGGAGAAAGAGTGCTGCACAATTTGAAAGTGAGATGCAGTCATGTACTGCATTCAAGCCACCAAAGACATAAAAAAAAACACATAGGTTCCGGAGTACTGTGCTACTCGCCAAAAAGCGCTTTAACTCCCCATCAGGGTTAACAAGCACTATATGAAAGCAATCCTTTGACCCTCTTCTATCCCTCCACTATCCTTTTCAATCCAAATAACTGACTAATTTCTACCACGCAAATTACTTTCATATTTGACTATACTAATTCACCACTAATCCTTTATGGGTTCCGGAGTAGCATGCTACTTGCCAAAAAAGCGCTTTAACAACCCATCATGGGTAAAAAGCGCTATATAAATGCGACCCTTTTCCCCTCTTCTATCCCTCCACTACACTTCTCAATCCAAGTAACTGACTAACATATCCACCACTCAAATTACTTTCATATTTCAATATACTCATTCAACACTAATCCTTTATAGGTTCCGGAGTAGCATGCTACTCACCAAAAAGCACTTCGACGCCAGGTCCGGGGTAGTAAGCGCTATATAAATGCAATTACAGTACAATAAAATACAAAAATTTTTATACTCGCACTTTATTTTTGCCAGCAAAACGTAATGCTGAATTGATTAATATTTTGAAGGCCTCCATTGGTCTCTTCATCTCTGAAACATATCGTTTACGAACATGGATGCCTGGACTGCTCAAAGGCTTTACATTTTTCCTGTATCAAAGATCCATCACCAGAATTGCTCTGAAGATATGGGCTGAGATAGTCTCTATTTGGTCTTCATATGTTATCAATGCCTGTTTGAGAGGGTGTTTACTATCTAAAATAGTAATTAAAACCAGAGACACCTTAAGGATTTTTGGGACTCCTGGACAAATTGATTTTGGGGTCCCTGTTCCACGCAATTTAGTATTTAGGACCCATTTTCAGCTAAATCATGAAAATGTATCATACCTTAAAAGTTAAGTGATAGTACAAGAAAGAAGAAAAATGATAGGTAATTGCTTATTTAAAATCAGATGCCTTTGGACTGCCTTTACCCACATACAGCATACAACTCGACATGGAAGTGGACCATGTGGCAGCCATGTATGAGGATGTGGTACACTTGCCAACATTCTATGACCAAAAGAGATGAAGGTGGATATTACAGCTTGTCAATTTGGATATATTAATGAGGGGTCCTGCCCTCACCAATAACAATAGTCCCCCTTGAAAAGTGTGGCCCCAGGCCACAGCCCACTTAGCTCATGCCTTAAAACGTCTCTGATTCAAACCATAGCAAATTTATTGATTTATTTATACGTTTAACCACTTCCATGCTAATGACAAGGTCAGCTCGTCATGCAGTTTACATTAATTTCAATGGAAATTCAATGGAAATCCCTGAGGTGCCTTAGCACTAAAGGGGTTTTAATTCATCTCATGCATGGTGTGAACCAAACCATCTTTTGTAGTAAGTACACATAAAAAGATACAAGAACAGAAAGAACTTAACAAAATTATCTTATGCCATTCTGAACTGCATCATTGTGTGAATGTACCAATGTCCGACATAAAACTCCTTCAAGGAGCGTGGAGCCCACGGAAATAATCAAAGGTCTTCCAATGTTTACATTTTGTCTTCGAGAATACCAAGAGACCTATATAAGCTAATTAGAGTGCATTTGTTCGAGCATAAATGTAATTTTCCACATCAGATAAGCTTCCGAATGAAGAGTTTCTGTTTCACCGCGATGGCACATGGACCGACTAATTACATCATGTAGGATATAGGCTTTCTATATTGATCTTTTAAAATCAAAAGGTGCATGATTTCATTTCCAGGTGTGACCGCATGGATGTAAAATACTGAAGGCCAGTCCAATTGCTAGTGCAATGTTTCTCTGAAAACAATAGGATAAGTAAAATGTTTCAAACTCATCCCAGTTTCTGGACGAAACCAAATGCAGCAATCTCATTTGTGGGATTAATGTCTCTCTATTTTTTCCGCTGAACATAAGATGTGAGCTCCCTGGAATCGATAAAGTTGGTAAGGTGAAAGAACTAAGAACATAATATTTATATATTTATGCATATAATTTACTAAAGTCCTGAATGCTATTTTAATATGTACAACATTAGGTCTTATTTGATTACTTCTTAAAGCCTAAAGCAGATCCAGAGCTGCAGTCACTATCTAGGAATTCCTTCCCAGATCCAGTGCTAAATCACCCCCAAATCCTCCTCATAGATTTTCTGGTGACTGCACAATCAGGAATTAATTGGTCTCATGGGATAAAGCCTTTGATGAGGGACTGAACGGGCAACATAATCATAGATTCATTCAGCTTGAAACTACTGCCCAACACCAAGGTCATGTAGGAAAGGTCCACATTATTAGGCCAATAAAGACATCCAAGTATTTCAATGTTCATTTTGAATTGTGTCACAATCTGTACCCAAATGTTAACATGTGAAGAAAAGCAATACAAATTTAAATATGCATTTAAATAAGTGCATGCAACATCCGACAATTAATGGTTCATAACATGAATAATAAAACTACTTTTTTCAATCTAATGACATATTCCCTTTATCATTAAATAAGTCTGACAAAGATTGACATATTAGCAGTTACATGAATACACTAGATTAAACATTTATTTACAAATCACTAATTAGAGTCTTTACAGTTCAAAGTAGTTAGATGTCACTGCTTGTACTAAGCAACAAGATTTCCTTTAATATGCAATCATTGTTTCCAAGTATAACAGCCTATGCAATATTAATTTTGAGGCCTATCCGTGCTCCGACAGAGTAGAATCGCGATCACATTCATAGTCCCATTTGTCTTCAGGACATAAACACAAAAAAGTGGATATTATCTTCCACCGAGCAGTATTGCACATAATATGGACAGTGGCGCTTCTGCCAAGTATTTGTAAAAATTCTTTATCAGCAAGGACCCCAACCCAAATTTAAGATCAACAGCAATGAAATTGAGAGGTGAATCATATCATGGTATGCCCCACTGAAATGTGTAGTCTTAAATTATATGAACCATAGTGTGAATGCATCTATTGTTTCATAAATGCATTCCCCATAAAGGCCTTCATTATGACTGGCCTCTTAATTTCAATAGTAATTACCAGCCTCATTGAAATTATGAGATATGCAAAAGCATAGCTGATATATTTATCTTCACATGAAGATTTCATCTGCTGAAAAAGCTGTCGCTTTGTGGAAAGTCTGCGTAACAATCAGGAATTTAAAGGGGCAAATTAAGCAGGAATTACTGATACATGATATGCAGTTTCTATTGACTTAGTTTGTCAGTTTTTGATTTATTCCTCTGTTATCAAATAAGAATCAATAAATGGTGTTATCCAGGGAACAGGCAGAAGCACCAATGTTCTGCTCTGCACATTGTTCTCACTATGTCATTGCATCCTAAATTTGAATTACAGCAAGCAGGAAAGCTACATCTAATTCAGAAGTATAGCCCTGTAATGTTTGAAATATATTTGTATAAAACAATGAACCTTTTCCACATCTTTGACCCAACGTTTAGCTATGCTGAATGTGAAATCCAAGTAGTCAAAGCATCTAACTTGTCTTAAAGGGGTTCCATTCAATGTGACAGGTCTGTTACATTATGTATGATAGACCTCAAACACTATGCATTTTTATCCGTTGCGTTCAATATTTATACATTTATATTGCTCAAATTTATGTAAATCTTTATTGTTGTATGCTAGGTAACAGTATCATATGCTAAGCAATATATAGAAGTACTTCTTAAAGTCGACAATTACTCATACTCCAGGTGACTATATATACCATTTAAAAATATTGAACAGAGTAGGAGTCATATATAACCCACCAATCCCCTAAATTGCAGGCCAGGATTTAGTATATTTACACTGCATCACAAACAATCCTCTTGCCAATCGAGTACAGAGAGATAGATAGCTTTGACTAAGCCAGTTCCAACATCCTTTATTCCTAGAGACTGAAAGAATGACTCTAAAATTGTAATCAAAGGTGATTGCAGATTTAACAAGTCACTACAAATGTGAATGTGATGTTTCTTGATATACCCAAGTGTAAACTCAGTGAGTGGCAATCAAAAATAATTTTCAGGGGGCGTGGCTTGGACGGCAAAGAACATGGGTGCCTTGCTCACCTAATACTCCACTGTAACTCATTGGTTCCTGTCTGGGAACAAGTTTTCTCTTTTCTCTCAAAACTGTTTAATCTCCAAACGAAAACAGAATTTCCCTTCCTCATTAAAGAGTTCCTCTTTGGATCAAACAACCCTCTGATCGCACTCTACTAGACCTCCTACTACACATCAGAGGTCAAAATAATCCTATCTGATTGGAAGAATACACACAAAGCTTCCTTTCACACCTGAATCAACTGGATAACATTCATCAGAGGGGCAGACAAAATCGCACTACAACACTTTACCTGGAAATTGCAATTCAGACCCATGTGGGACTTTGTGGGTGACTACTTTACTACTGACAAACTACCATAATTATTTTGGTTTTGAACCATATTTATATTTTGAATTCAGTACCAAAAGCAGTGCTTAATTTGAGCCGGTGCTTTCCGGTGCTCAGCACCGGCACTAAATTGGTTTCCAGTGCTCGGCAATGGCACCTAACTGTTCTGAGTATTGTCTTAACAGTCCACCACATGGTGGTGCGGCTCATCTAATTTAGAGGTGAGAAGAACAACAGTTGTTTAGGGATACAGTATACATTAAAATAGTGCTAATACCTGCCTCCCCAGCCTTTCTTTTAGCTTTGGGGGCCTGGAATAAACTGAACTGTCACATTTACATGTGAGAGAGATGGTTAGTAGTTGTTTAGGCAGCGAGGACAAGGACGATGTGTTGTTGCAAGTTGCAGCGCCCTCCTGGTCAGAGCCCTGGCACTAATTATTTAATAAATTAAGTACTGACCAAAAGCAATTCGGTTGAATTAAACTAGTGATACTGTCTACTGAAAAAATGTGTCTACAGACACTGTAACACAATTATTTGAGAAAAAGTGGAACAATGCATTTGAAGGCTTTTTGTGTGTAGCTTCCAGAAGAAGCAACAGCAGGAATTCAATTCAGATAATTCCCTGCTGAGGCATCACAGCATTGAACACACAAACTGGTCTTTTAACCCTGTGATGTCACAAAACAGGAATTTGGCGACTTCCTTTGTCTTTTCCTGCCTCTCCTGAATTGTGATCAGTGATCTTTCTCTTTGTCCCCCACTGCCCTAAGGAAAGCAGTGGCATTTTGGGTGATACTGCTATTTGGTGTTTTCTCTGGCTCCTGGGAGTCAGTCAGTACAATCTCATGAGAGTCAGCAGATGTCTGCTGTATTGGTAGCAGCTCTGTGTGGCTAAGTTACAACCGAGCATTGTGCCTTCATTTCTACTCACTACATTAAAGCAGTAGCAATGTGCTGATGAAGTGGGAAGTGGTGAAAGGTGATGCAATGGTAAGTAAATTAAATGAACATATATGTGAAAACGTAAAGACTGCTGAAGGAGGGGTGAGTTTAACGGAAATCCTAACAAATTAAATTAACATATATGGGAAGGAGCAGAAGTTAGTGTTGGGGAGAGCAGGCAGGAGGCCAAGTATTTATTTCACATATTTATTGAAGTGAACTGTGGGGTAGAGGTAGAATGTTTAGGTTTGGGAGCTGCAAGAAGGTCATATTTTGTATGAGTCACCCATGACGTTGCCATAGATAGCCTATATTATCATGGTTGAGAAGAATTATGTGAATGCATTGAAAACTTAAAATTAAAGATGGGTATCCATTAATAAAGGAGTCACATAAATGAGTGTGCACCAGCAGTCTGAGAAGCAGGTCACACTAACACATGCACCAATGAACCCATCTCCTCCGTCAAGAAACCTCTTATGTAGTGCGGTAGGTGGTGTTAAAAGTAAGATGACAATCGTGAAGATTGCCTGCGCCATCTTGTTTAGTGGACATTTCTATGTGCAAATAAGCTGCAGCCATTGTATCCATCACAGGCATTTTTGTACTCTGTTGGTCACCTTTGTTTCATCCTGCCCTTACTAGCATCCATCTGACCCTCTGACCAAACCGGATATGTGTGCCTGGGGCTATAAACCCTATTGTCATGACAAACCTCAGCGTCACTTGCTGCCACAAACTTGTTTTTTTTTCTACCCCTCACCGCACTTAGTTACTCAAACAGGTTCCAGACACTAAAATGACCCTTGCAAACATGATTTATTGCACTACAAACAGCGAGATTTGCTTTTACCAACAATGGGACCTGTTTTTATCAAAAGAACAGACTCTTAGATCTGGCCGGTCTCACATATTTTAGACCCTGAAGCAAGGTCCAGCTGCAAGATAATATTGTCTGTTTGACCTGGGTAGGAAGAGAATTACTGTTGGGGTTGTGTGGAAACCTGCCCGGGGCGGGGACTCCAAGCTTGTGTAACCATGTTGATTAAACAAATGCATTGTGTAAAACCTGTATAAAAGGAAGAGCCAAAAGAGATGCCAGCAGAACACCTCCCTCAGACATCCCGGTGTCTGCAGTTGACGTGGTCTCCTCATGAGAAATAAACCTTTTTCTTGTCTTCTAGTTCCCAGCGCTTGCCTCATTATTTTGATGGCGAATCCAAGGTGAATTAAAGGTGAACCCTGCACCGGGCAGGATTGGAGGTCTTAGAAGACTCGCTGCTTTTCACAAATTGGCGCCCCAACGTGAGGGCCCATCAGCGACACGTGGGTCCGGTAAAGAGGTCCCAACGACGGAGTGAACGTCTAAACGATTGGGGTATACCTTCCTGAGAAGACCCTTGTCTAGCTGCTGATCGACTGAACGTCACCGGTTCCGAACGGACCTCTCTCGAGTGACCTGCGGTTCTGACTGGGACCTTAGAGGAATGCCGCATTGATTGTTGGAGTGAGAGGACAACCAGGTGCTGGAAGGGGAAGACGAAGAACTGTCCATACGGTCCGGGTAAGGTCGTGAAAAAGCGACTTAAATTGATTGATTGATTGATTGATTGATTGATTGGATAGTTTGATTGAAATACTAGTATTCCTTTTTGATATTGAGTTATTTGAGACATTCCCTGCTTGCAAGCAACAGAGAATAGGAATATTCTCTCTCTTTGCAGACAGCGAAGGACAGGTAGTGCAGACTTTTTGTCTAAACTGATTGATTGAGATATTCATTGTGACCGGTAAATATGTCTTATTTCTCCAGATTGTTTTGTAGTTGTTTTAGACCGGACCATTTGTTAGAGGTCAGGGAGCCGGCGCCGCCGGAAGGCACCCCTAACGATGACATGTACGTAAAATATGGATTAGCCACCGTAGCTTATAGCAGACTATGGCATAAATACACTAGGAAGGACCGGGTAAATCAGTGGCCACTGACGGGATCTTTCGATCCCGCTAAAATAGAAACATTAAAATTAGCTCTCCACAAAAAGAAAATGACACCAGCCACGCTTGACAGTTTTGGTCTATGGCGAAAAGAAGCAGCTCAAAGAAAGAAAAGAGACGAAGCTAGACAAGATAAAGAAATGCAAAAATCAGCTTACCAAGCCTGTAAAAAGTTAGAAGAAGTACTAAAAGAAAAAGAAACTGATAAAAAGGAACAGGAATCAAAAATATCGGATCAATACCCTGTTAGAACGCCCTCGACTCTTTATCCCGAGTTACCGGCGAAACAAAGAATAGATGATGATCTATTATTAGGTGTCACGATCGCAAGCGGACCGAACTACAATACCCGGCACGCCCGGGGCGGAAACTACCATTCCCGTGATCCTCTGCGTTCTCGGCGTTCGCACGAGAAAGACGCTAAAAGGAAGCCGGCGACTGAGGTCGGTGTCGGGAATTCATACAGAGAATTCGGACCTGCTGTTTCTGAGTTTGTTTGGTTCTGGTGGGGTAAGGGTGCCTGGCACCACAGCGCTTCTCAGCGGGATCGCTGAGTTTCTAGATTCTAGGTTTGTGCTGCGCTGCTCGGTAACGGCTGTTACCGTGACTTTGGGTTGCTGTTTGTTTATCTTGGATTTGGCTCGGTTGGCGTTTTCGGCCAACGGAGCAGCTCTTAAGCTATAGTTTTTGGTGTACGGAGAGTACTTTAACCTGTGGGATTTCCTTGGGATGCATTTACATTGGATTGGAACTGAAACCAGATAAGAATCATTATCTGTGTTTAATCGGATTTACAGGGAATTCCAGTGTTTGTTTTCTTTAGACTTTACACTGCAGGCAGAGGTGGCATCGTGTTTATACTTTGTGTTTCTGGTGTTAACTTGTGTATGTACCCTTCTACTTAACAGGGGTTCAGGAGGTGTATGGTTACACTCTATCCCTGTGAGGTACTTCATAGGGGATACTTAGGTAGGTTCTTAACTAATGGAACATGTTATAGCAAGCCAAGGAAGGAATGTATAATGGTCTTATATCAGTTCTATGTTTTTGTACTTTCTATAGTTACACCGCAACAATTCTAAGCTGCCATATACCTCTGCACATCTTCAAGAGCGTTATTTTCCTTTTCAGGTATATCTCCTATATGATGGTTATAAATGTGTTCTTAGGTCCTGTGCAAACAGTGTCTGATACATATGCTCTGTTTATGTTTTCCAGATCTCCCTCCCTGCTGTCCCCTTCCTTTCCTTCCCTGTTATATTCTTCTTTTTTCCCCTCGCTTGATCTTCTCAATGCTCTGTGCCATTACGGCTATCCAGGCGTTGATTAGATCTAGAGGTGGGCATACTATACAACAAACCGATCCTGAGGACGTTATCATAACAGAATTCCCGACCCACGAATACTAGTCCTCCTGGTCGGGTTGTGCAAGTATGGCCACATTAGAAGATGTGATAGAGGCTCTAGGTAACTTACAATTGGAGGTATCTGCGTCTCGGTTGGAGACTGCAGATCTGAGGGCCCGTTTAGACGGCATTCAGCGAAATCCTTTCGATGCGGGGACTACTCCTCCGCCGCAGCCGGTGGTATTAGAGATGCCTGTGGCTATACCATTAGCATCTCCAGAACGTTTCCATGGGGATTCAGACAAGGTTCAGGTGTTCCTCACTCAGGTGGCTCTACATTTCACCTGTAAACCTAAAGCGTTTCCTACCAACCAGGCAAAAGTGGCCTTTTTGATATCATATTTAGTGGGCAACGCTGCTCAATGGGCTGTCCCGTTGGTGCGTAGCAATAATCCTTTATTGCACGATTGGGAAGCGTTTCAAACTGAATTCCTTCGAGTGTTCGACAGAAGGGCTGATTCCTACACAGCAGATAGGGAATTGTTGTGTTTGCGACAGGGTAAAAATGATCTGGTTGTTTATTTGAATGCCTTCAGACGTTTAGTGGCAGAAACCACCTGGCCCGAGAATAAACAAGCGTCTTTGTTCCATCAAGGGTTGAGTGATGAACTTAAGGATGTCATAGCACAAATTGATCCTCAACTAGCTACATGTGAAGGTTTGATTAATTTGGCCCTGCGGTTAGATCATAGACTGGGTGAACGGAAAGGGGAGAACCGTAGGAAACCCTTAGTTGAGATACATGTAGCCAAGGAAGGCAGTTCGGCCTCCACTTCTGAGCCTATGGAAATAGGGGCGGTAAGAACCGCTTTGACACCTGCGGAGAGGGAAGCAAGGCGCAAACAAGGGCTTTGTTTGTATTGTGGGAAAAAGGGCCACTATGTGAGAGAATGCCCGGTGAAGCCCAAAACTAATCGGTTTCGAAGTAACCGAGTGGCTTCCATTGAGGCTGACAAGGTAACGGAAAACTGATTGACTCTGGGAAACAGGAAGGGGTTTCTTGGAGTCCTGCATATGTCCCTTCATTATGTGGCGCTCAAATCGGAGCAACCAATCATCTGTTTACCTCCATTGTGTTACTGCTGGCCGGGGAATCTGTAGTCACGTCCGCCATGGTAGACTCAGGGGCTACAGGTATGTTCATTGATATACAGGAAGCACAACGCTTGGGGATCTCTTTAGTACTGAAGGAAAGGCCTGAAGAAGTGTATGCGGTGGATGGGAGGAAGCTTAGTATGGGTCCTATAAGCTACGATACAGAAAAAGTGGAGGTGTTCCTAGGAGACACACACTCAGAGTTTCTTACATTTAGCGTGATTCAGGCTCCGCAATACGGTTTATTTTTGGTTTACCTTGGTTGGAGAAACACAACCCTAGTATTGATTGGGACACCCGTACAGTTAATATGGATTCCGACTATTGCATGAATAATTGTCATGTGGGGGCTGTGAAACCTGCCCAAGCCTTGTCGGGTGGGTCTTGTGTTGCCACGGCTGCAGAAAAAAGTGTGCAACTGCCTGCCGTATATCAGTCCTTTTGCAAGGTGTTCAATGAAGTACAGGCTGAAGAGCTCCCTCCTCATAGGCAGTATGACTGCCAGATCGATCTGGTCCCGGGAGCTACGATTCCTTGTGGGCGCATCTACGCCCTTACTGAGCCAGAGAACTTACATCTTCGTGAGTACTTGGACAAACTGTTGGGGTTGGGCTTTATACGTCCATCTAAATCTCCGGCGGCCTCGCCACTTTTCTTTATTCCTAAAGCAAATGGCGAGCTACGCGCATGTGTGGACTTCAGGGCCCTGAATTCCATTACTGTTAAGAACAGGTATCCTCTACCGTTGATCAGTGTTTTGTTGGAGCAGGTGAAAAGAGCTACAGTGTTCACGAAACTTGATCTGAAAGGGGCATACCATTTGGTCCGCATGCGTAGCGGGGATGAATGGAAGACCGCATTTAAAACTCGATATGGGCTATTCGAGTACAGAGTGATGCCCTTTGGACTCTGTAACGCCCCTGCGGCCTTTCAATTCTTTCTCAATGACGTTTTTCGTGACATCTTAGATAGATATGTGATCGTCTACATAGACGATATCCTGGTGTACTCGGACTCGGAGGATATGCACAGTCAGCATGTGGCTGATGTGCTTGCCATTTTGCAGGCCAACAATCTTTACTGCAAACTCAGTAAATGTGACTCTCATGTCCGTACAGTTGAATTTCTGGGGGTGATGCTGAGTCCTGATGGCCAAGAGATGGCGGAAAGAAAGGTGGCAGCGGTGAGGGATTGGCCTGTTCCATGTACGGTTCGGGATGTACAATGTTTCCTTGGATTTGCCAATTTTTATAGGCGTTTCATCAATCAGTTTTCCCGGTTGGTGGCGCCTATCACACCGCTGTTGAGGAAAGCGAACACCTTTGTATGGTCCGAAGACGCTCACGCTGCTTTTACTGCTCTCAAAGATGCTTTTGTGTCGGCACCGGTGTTGGCCCATCCGGATCCTGATAGGCCTTATGTGGTGGAGGCGGATGCCTCGGATGTGGCGATCGGTGCTATCCTGTCTCAACGCCATGCAGATACGGGTCAGCTACACCCTGTGGCATATATGTCGCGTAAACTGAATCCGGCAGAGAGGAATTATCACATTGCAGAGAAAGAGCTGCAGGCTATTCGGGACTCATTTCAGGAATGGAGACATTTCCTCATGGGTGCCCGCCATGTGGTGACGGTCTACTCGGACCATAGGAACTTATAGTTCATGGCTGCCGCACGTCATCTTACGCCTAGACAACTCAGGTGGATGATGTTTTTCTCTGGCTTCAATTTTATCATCACGTTTCGCCCAGGGGCAGACAATCGGAAGGCGGATGCTCTTACTCGCCAGTCGACGGTCACCACGTGGGGGGAGAAGGACAAAGCTAGTATAGTGGAGCGGGACAGAGTGGTATGTGCTATGCAGCCTGATACATTCTTGAGAGATGTCAAGAAGGGGGTGAACTCCTTCCTCTGGAGGACATGGCTTGGGAGACACCCGGAATGGAAGGTGCATGAGGGCCTGCCGATGTCTCATAACAGGTTGTTGGTGCCTACGTTGGTCTTGAGGAAACGTGTCTATGTGTGGTGCCATGAGTCGCCATGTGCGGGCCATCTGGGGTATGCTAAGACATTGGAGCGCATACTGCGGCAATTCTGGTGGCCTTCTGTGAGGCCTGATGTTAAGCAATGGGTGTCCACTCACGGCCGCAGGGCTTGCTGCAGCCACTCCCTACTCCCTCGAGTCCTTGGGATAGGATTTCGGTGGACTTCATTGTGGGTCTTCCTGCGGACCGGGGATGTACGGCAATTCTGGTGGTGGTTGACTACTTGACGAAGACGGGGCATTTTGTGGCCTGCAAGCAGGTGCCTTCGGCAGGTCAACTGCCACTAATTCTCATGAGCAACGTGGTGAGGCTACATGGCTTGCCGAGTGTTATAGTCTCTGACCGAGGCTCACAGGTTACTGCCCAGTTTTGGAGAAAATGGTGTTCCTCATTACATATCGACACGGCCATTTCCATGAGTTTTCACCCGCAAACAGATGGCCAAACTGAGCAGTTGAATCAGACCCTCAAACAGTATTTGAGGTGCTATGTGGATAACAGTAAAGAGAACTGGGTGGACTATTTATGGTTAGCTGAAGTGGCCTACAACAACGCCACACACAGTTCTACCAGGAATACGCCCTTTTACTCTGTGTATGGCAGACACCCCCGGTTTCTTCCCTTTGTACACCGGAGAGCTGAATCTATGCTTCCTGCGGTGGCTCAAAGAGTGGAACACATCAGAGATACGTTGTCCAAGGCACAGGAACAGTTGCAAGCTGTGAAACTCAGGTACAAGGCTGCGGCTGATAAACATCGGAGAGAGGGACCATTGTACCGTAAGGGTGATGAGGTGTGGTTATCCACGAGAAATCTGCTCTTCAGGAGACACAGCGTTTTCAACCCTAGATACATTGGGTCTTATACTGTGTTGAAACGCGTGAACCCGGTGGCGGTGAAGTTGAAACTCCCTTCCCATTTACGCATTCATCCAGTGTTTCACGTTTCGTTGTTGAAGCCTTCACACTCGAAGGGAAAGCATCGTCCCCCTCCTATGGTGGTGCAGGGAGGACTGGAGTATGAGGTCAGAAGAATATTGGATTCCAGACATCGGAGGAGTAAGTTGTGGTATCTGGTGTCGTGGAAGGGGTATGGCCCCGAGGAAAATTCGTGGGAACCAGCTCTGGGGATTCATACCCCGGGTTTGGTCTCTGCTTTCCATAAGAGATGCCCATCCAGGCCTGGTCCGTGAAGTCCTCTGTTGAAAGGGGGGATGTACTGTCACGATCGTGAGCGGACCGAACTACAATACCCGGCACGCCCGGGGCGGAAACTACCGTTCCCGTGATCCTTTGCGTTCTCGGCGTTCGCACGAGAAAGACGCTAAAAGGAAGCCGGCGACTGAGGTCGGTGTCGGGAATTCATACAGAGAATTCGGACCTGCTGTTTCTGAGTTCGTTTGGTTCTGGTGGGGTAAGGGTGCCTGGCACCACAGCGCTTCTCAGCGGGATCGCTGAGTTTCTAGATTCTAGGTTTGTGCTGCGCTGCTCGGTAACGGCTGTTACCGTGACTTTGGGTTGCTGTTTGTTTATCTTGGATTTGGCTCGGTTGGCATTTTCGGCCAACGGAGCAGCTCTTAAGCTATAGTTTTTGGTGTACGGAGAGTACATTAACCTGTGGGATTTCCTTGGGATGCATTTACATTGGATTGGAACTGAAACCAGATAAGAATCATTATCTGTGTTTAATCGGATTTACAGGGGAATTCCAGTGTTTGTTTTCTTTAGACTTTACACTGCAGGCAGAGGTGGCATCGTGTTTATACTTTGTGTTTCTGGTGTTAACTTGTGTATGTACCCTTCTACTTAACAGGGGTTCAGGAGGTGTATGGTTACACTCTATCCCTGTGAGGTACTTCATAGGGGATACTTAGGTAGGTTCTTAACTAATGGAACATGTTATAGCAAGCCAAGGAAGGAATGTATAATGGTCTTATATCAGTTCTATGTTTTTGTACTTTCTATAGTTACACCGCAACAATTCTAAGCTGCCATATACCTCTGCACATCTTCAAGAGCGTTATTTTCCTTTTCAGGTATATCTCCTATATGGTGGTTATAAATGTGTTCTTAGGTCCTGTGCAAACCGTGTCTGATACATATGCTCTGTTTATGTTTTCCAGATCTCCCTCCCTGCTGTCCCCTTCCTTTCCTTCCCTGTTATATTCTTCTTTTTTCCCCTCGCTTGATCTTCTCAATGCTCTGTGCCATTACGGCTATCCAGGCGTTGATTAGATCTAGAGGTGGGCATACTATACAACAAACCGATCCTGAGGACGTTATCATAACATTAGGTCCCCCAATCATATACATGCCACCCCCTTACGCCCCTATCCTTCCCGTAGGACAACGCCAGGAACCCCAAAATATAGCCGCAGATGGCACAATCGTCTCGGTCTCCACCGCCTCTGCTCCCACAGAGTCACTCACACCAAATGCCTCATCAAAGGCTACAGTAGTAGAAGTAGGATCAAAGGAAAAAGGAGTGCCCAGGGTCCCGCGATTGAGTAAAAATGAGCGAGCAGGCATTGATAAAATAGTTAAAACCCTCATGGATAGGAAGGAGACAGAAGACTATGTAACTGACAAATGCAACTGCTAGGTCGAAAACCACAAATTACACTTTATTGTACATCTCTGTTACCACACTCTTACTGCATATGAAGAGAAGTACCAGGATGTAGGGCCCGAGCGACTAGTGGCTCTCTATAGGAAGGTAGACACTGGAGATGACGGCGACAACAATGTGACAGAACTCTTTTCATCCACACTAGAAGTATTCCGTCACCTCATAGAACAAGGACAGATAGATAAGGACAGGACATCTAAAATAGCAGGACCCCGGTAGAAAAACCAGATAGCATGATGCTGATAAAAGAAGCTGCCCCTTATTGGGTTCCTCCTAGAGGACATGGGAATCATGACGATATAAACCATCAAGACGCTAGAGGAAGGGTGGTCTACAATTGGGTGTATCAGCCATGGGACAGACAGGACATCTTGACGTTCCGTAAATCTTTGCCGGATTTACGAAAGAACCCCACCGCCTTTTACACAGAGCTAGGTACCGCTTTGGGATCAACAATGATGATATTTGCCGACATAGACTTGTTCTCTGGGTTATGTTTGCCAGCTGATGTGTGGAAACAGATTAGGAAAATAGACCACACAGAACTGCTCGGTCATACCTGGGAACAACTAAACACACTAGATAAACAGCTGAACCCTGGTCAAAAACCGGTAAAGCAATATTGCACCTCCCTGACAAAATAGTGCAGAAAGTGAAAACGCTAATCCCAGATGAAAAGATAGACTGGTCTATAGTAACCACGTGCCGCCAGAAACCACAAGAGGATGTCTCAGAGTATTTCTCCAGATTTGAAACAGTGTTCTCCAATGACAGTGTACAAGACATGTCCACCGCAACCGGACACCACTTATTTATGCAGAACTATGTCAAAGGACTACTGCTAGAGGTATCCCAGCGAAAACCAGCGAAAGTAGTTGGGCAGCATCTAAACCTGCGGCCATACTCCAAATGGCCCAGTACTATGAGCATCAGAAAACAAAAATGACAGGGTTACAGAAAGGAAAAAGAAGGACTTGAAGGAAAGGGTGATGATAGCACAACTCCAGGGGGTGAATACAGGAAGGGAGCAATATAAGGCAGGATACCAGCAGAATAACCCTAGAGTACAGCCACCTAGAAACAATTCATCGACATCATATGTAGGACGCCAAGACCTAGGACAGGATCAATGCACATTTTGAAAGGAATATGGACACTGGAAATCTCAATGCCCGGCTTTGTTAGGAGCTGGTAGGGGCAGAGGGGTGAGTGAAATAGCAAGTGGACAGAGAGGAAGAGGACGTGTGAGAGGGTACGGGAGTGAAGAAAGCGAGGAAAGGCCAGGATGAGTGAACGCATTTGACCATCGCAGACAGAATCAGTACCAACAGACAGATTATGACAATACGTATGACTTTGCATAGGACAGCCAGGGAGGGATCCAGTTGGCCTCTATGTTGATCAGCAAGGCCCTTATGTTACCGCAGAGGTCCTGGGCACAAAGTCAGCATTTTTGGTAGACACTGGAGCACTATCCAAACGTCTGATTCCAATGGCACCCTTGTCTGGCTCACATGTGACCTCAATAGGATTTGATGGTATGCCCTCCACCAACCCTTTGTCCCGACCAATCCCTTTTAACCTTGACAACAATATCGTCGAAATGACATTCCTCCTCTCTTCTAACACCCCAGACGACATTATGGGTCTCGACCTTTTGAAACACTTCCATGCGACTATCAGATGCTCACCGGACGGAGTATATGTCATCCTGTATGACAACCGCCAGCGCCATAGAGAGAACCCTTCTAAGCACATTTTTCCCATCTCTGAGACTGACGCATCCCTACTGGACAGTTTAACATCACACTTATGGGCTAGGGCTCATTCAGATGTAGGACGAATGATGATTGGCCCAGTCCAAGCACATAGGAAAGTGACTGATCTCATTGGACAGGGAAATGCGCTAGCAGACGTTACTGCCCGAGCCACGGCAGAAGACAGAACTATGACACGAACGTATGTGACCAGGTCACAAGCTGAACAATCAACGGATGCTAGGACTACTGTAAGGGACATACAGACTACAGGCACACAAGACAAATTGACCGAGTGGGAAAGTGTGGGACTAAAAGACAAGGAAGATTGCTGAAGAACTAAAAACAGGAATACATGGCTGTTACCCAATGCCTATCTCATTCCCATATTGACCATGGCACATTTACCAGCACACATAGGCTCCACCCCCATGATTGAACTAATCACCAGAGTATGGCATAATGTCAAGATAACAGAATCTGCAAAGCGCCTGGTACAACAATGTATAGTCTGCCTACAACACAACCCAGGGAAGGGGACAGTAGTACCACGGGGAGGGTTTGGAGTCCCTGACCACCCCTTTGAAATCCTTCAAATGGATTACATCCAACTAGAGAGATGCCATGGTCTAAAATATGCCCTGGTGGTTGTGTACGCTTTTAGCAAATGGGTGGAGGCATACCCCACCAGTGACAATACCGCCTTAGCCACTGCAAAAGTATTACTGAAATAATTCTTCCCCCGATACGGCCTTTGTAGAATTTTATGGAGTGACAACGGCCCTCACTTCGTAGCCCAGGTGATACAGAACATACTGAGAGGGTTGGGGGTAAAACAAAAGTTCCATGCTGTCTTCCACCCCCAATCAGCAGGCCTGGTAGAAAGACACAATGCAACATTGAAACTAAAACTAGCCAAAATAGTTGCCACAACCGGGTTGAAATGGCCCGACGCCCTCCCATTGGCATTGCTATCGATGCGCTCCAACCCAACCAAACACAGACTGACCCCGTATGAGGTGGTCTTCGGCAGGCCTATGAGCATTTGGGCGGCGCCAAGACCCACCTCCATTAATAATGTCCTGAACATATTAATGTCGGATTATTTGTTTAAATTGACAAACGAGCTAACAATTATCCACCAACAGGTGCAGTAGGCCTTGCCTGACGTATCCAGGGGCCTGGGATATGAAATAAAACCTGGAGACTACGTCCTAATTCGAAATTTCCAAAGGACGAAGAGTCTGGAGCCTAGGTGGACGGGCCCCTGGCAAGTCCTGGTCACCACCCGAACTGCCCTCCGGGTGGAAGGAAAACGAAATTGGCTGTACGCACACCACTGCAAGAGAGTCCCTCCAACACTGGCAACCTGTGAAGAGGTGGAGGTGCAATAGGAAATACTCGCAAAAGACCGACCAACTCTGAGTTGCTACCCACAAGAAGACACCCTCGAACTGTCAGAATTTCCCGACCCCATGGTGCCATCTAAGAAAGGGTACAACCTAAGATCGACAAAAGGAGGGTGCTCCAACTACCAGGCCACTAACTGAGTCAAGGTCTCAGATCGGTAGCACAGTCAACCAACGCTACCAGGAAAACGCTAGACAAAAGTCTGTGGTCCTAATTGTTGTTGAGCCCCTCGAAGATGATGGAAGAAACTGAGCACCTGAAGAGCAGCCATAAAGACACCAAGACCGCCAACCTGCACAGTACAAAGACAATTGCACTTGTAGCAGCATTTCTTACCTGTCTTCTACTAATGGTCGCACTCTGGATCATTGAAGAGAATGCTCCTGCATGCAGAACATTGTCACCCACCATGCAACAAACCACCAAGAAAGAACATTACCTGCTATCACTACCGCCACATCTCAGAGAACGATGCCAAGAATTCTGGAATAATTATTTCGTGCAGATGCTGCACCAGCACAATCTTGCCACCAATGATACCAACTGTTGGGTCTGTGGGCTGTTACCACATGCTACTGAACATTCTATCCCTTTCATCCCTTCGCCCTTTTCTATTCGCGGATCTTGCCTTGCCTGGATGATGCTCCCACAAGAAAGTTACAAAGACAATGCCACTTTTGATGGGACAATCGCTCAGTTCTACAACGAGTTCTGGCTAAACAAAACAGGAAGAACAGCCGCCCCCTTCTGCCCTCACACCTCCAATGCGACATTCCAGATGAATGTCCCCTCCAAAGAACGAGTGGAAATACAAGTGTTCAATAATCCTGTCAGAGCCACATTTTCCTACCTGAAGAAAAGAACTGCTGCAACACTGACTGTGGCCCTATCTGTGGTGAACGTCTCTGGCCTTGTATGCATTGAAGGCCGTGGGTCTAAGAATGTGGGTCACAGCACTTGTAGCATTGTAAGGACTTTGAACACTGCCAAACCTCCAGCCTTTGTTGCATCACCCAATATGTACTTTGTCTGTGGAACCAAAGCCTACACCTGGCTCCCATGAAACTGGGGGGGGGGGGGAGCACGTGCTACATCGCCTTTGTTTTGCCAACAACCTACACAGCCCCTGCAGAGCATCATAGCGAAAAGCGTTCTAAACACACTGATCAAGCAGACTCTGCCGCATCCCAGTTCCTTGACGAAGCAAAAGGGCTCATCCCGCTATGGAGTCCGATGGCAAACAGCTGAGCCATCAGACATCTGTCTTAAGTGGTGGAAACCGAACTGAACGTCACACCTTGCATCCTCACCAACAATACTGCTGAGCTCCAAGGGGTCCGTCTGGTTGCCCTACAAAATCGCATGGCCCTGGACGTGGTACTAGCGGACCGTGGAGGAGCATGCCTCATCATCGGTGCCAGCTGCTGCATTTACATTCCTGATAATTCACCTTCTGTCTATGAAGCAATGGAACATCTCCATAGACTATCTTCGGAAATTCATCAAGGATCAGAGACTTGGACAATTGGAAGTTGGCTTTGGGGCATCTTGAAGGAGTGGGGTTGGAAAATATCAATGATTCTCTTGTTTCCAGTATTGACAATATTGTAGTGTAGTTCCTATAGTCCCAATAGGCTCTGCGCAAAGGAATAATATATTCAGTAGTGTAGACGTAGGACTGAGGTTAACTAGGTCTCTACTGACTATTTTAGACTTAAGTTTTTTGCCAGCTAGCTCAGAGTTCACTAGAAACTTTCTTGAATAGGAGAGGAGTTTTAATCTCCCTGGATAGACAAGAAGGGATTTAGTTTCTGACAACCATAAAACATGACAACTTTGCTCTCCCTGAATAAGAGTATATCTCTAGAGTCGTGTGAAAACAAAAGACAGCTATTTCACTCAGTCAATAAGTGCGTACTTAGTTTCACCAGATTGCAGAGAAAAAGAGAGACGGGCGTTTTCAATAAAAGGTGTTATTTATTGAGCAGTCTCTTTCCTCATACAAGAGAAATGAATTGCTACAATTGCAATACTTATAGTTAAGTAAAGTGCATACAGTAAAAGCAGGATTATGAAATAATACTGTAAAAGCATTGATATGGTTTCTTAGCCATATGATACTTTAAAATGGATAAAATAGATACATGCATATATACATTGACTAATCGTACTCAACTGGTGCTTTTAACTACGCCTACCCCGGTGTACCTGACCTAAGCCTAATACGTGGGAAGGAGTAAGTAAGTAGCAGTTTAAGTTAAGTTTGTTTTGCCAAGAATCTGACTCAAGAATTCTCTGTAAGGGTTTAGTCAGTTCAGTACCTGGGTATTAGAAGGCAGGAGGTCTGGTATCTCTCTCTCAGGACTCGGTATCCCAGTCACCCGCAAGGGTAAGCTGGAAACGCCGGAGGCTGGATTTCTCGGCAAGAGAAAAGACAGCGTCTTTCTCAGCGCGTCAAAAGGGAGGGGCAGCGTCCGTGGGCTCTCGCATCAGCTGGGCTCTCGGGCAAGTAGTAGCTGCTCCAGATTCATCACCACTGTGTGTTTGCTTAAGGCAACGTTGGTATATTTATACCTGAAAGGTGCCGGGTTTGACGTAAGGCTGGACATAAGACGTCAATAAAGATGTCACTAAGAACTGGTCGTTCTTACAGTGCTTTACAGGAGTTCTCGGACGAAATCAAAACAAAGCAGCGGGGATTTCCCATGTTGCTGGAGGCTTGGATTTGTTTAAGAACTCGGTGTGCTTGCTAGGGGGCTGGAGGAGTAGGCTTGCTTAATGTGACAGCATGCACTATGACTGAATTATGAAAAGGGTTTCTATGCCGTTGTAGGGATATTATTGATTTATAACCGGACAAGGGCAAATAATAGGAATATCGATTCAGGTACCTAGATAAACACACTACACCCACTCCACGAATTCATGTCCATAATTACTAAACTAAGCAATAGTAAACATATCTAACGGTGCATGTGTATACCGATCCACCCCAAAATACATTTTTTTTTGCATCTGAAATGGCATATGCGAAATACACAAAAATGAGTATAGGTACAGTATTTCAAGCAGAGTAATCATTCATAAAATAAGATTCATATATATCAGCGGAATGATTTTGCGAAAATTACACATGAAATGGCTCTTAATACAGAAAAGAAAAGTGTGAGACCATTTCATCACATATAAATTCATTTATTTGTAAATATGCTAGAGGCTGAGGTAATATATTGTCTCTAGAGTTCCTAAAAATAGAAGCTCTGTTCTCTAAGAATAGTTCTACTTTAGCAGAGGATGAGTGCCAAAAAAAAGTAAATATTTTGGAATCAGGGAAAAAAATAATTTCGTTTTTCAAGGGAAGAAGGCAAAACAGTTCCAAATATTTCCAGAAGCTTTTGTTTTTCAAAGCTGAAGGCCAAATTCAGAGTTCCAGGAACGCTGAGTGCTCGTTTGCTTAAAAGTTATTCTTTTTGTTCAGGGGAGAACATCATTTCAGACAGACTTTCAAAAAAGCAGTTTACCGCTTAAGGTGAAAGTTCGACCAAGTTGGAAAATGCCGCAACTGTGCAGTCGTGAGAATGATTGCTATCATCGATGTATTGATCAGCATTGCTCACAGAAGGTCGTACCTGGTTGATGCTGCTCTTATCTTGCACTTCACTACCCTTTAATCGCAGTGGTGAAGTTTCCACGAATGCCGTCATCAGGATGGGTAACCGCTGGGGACAACACGATGCATGAGCCGTTACAGGACTAAGCAAAGTATCTGTATCCAATGGTACTTCTGATTGTAGTGTAAGACAGACGTCTAACACGCATTCTTATCGGCACAGCATACATCTTAACACAGGTAAGATACAATTCTGCCAGATGGGTCTAGATGAAAGAAACCAGGTCATATTCAGATCTCTTAGCCGGGCTAATCCAAGGACTTTAGTTATGCGGTCCCGATAGCGTATAGCTAGGATCGTTTCTTCCATTGTTGCTGGAGTCTTGTCTGTGACATGGCTTGCCATAATGAAGCAGGAGTATCACAAATAAAATGCCTGCTACGAGTCCCAACAGGAGTGGAAGGCCGCCAAAGATCGAATGGACAAAATTAGGAAAGATGCCGAGGACTGCTTTAAAAGGTGACAACAGTCCCGAAAAAATTGTCTTAAATACACTCTGGATACCATTCGTATATGAAATGTTTAAGATTTGGTTTAGCATTTCTGCGAAGTGTAAGGGGCAATTTGTTGATAAAAGGTTATGTATCTCTGCCGTTGTCCTTGCAACTTGGAGATCATACGTTTCTTTTGATGACGTCAAGGGCACAGGCGTCTGTAGAAGAACAGACTTCATTCTGCTTAAAGTATCAATTCGAATAGAAGAGATTTTCAAACTGGGTCACATTTTTCCCTCCCTGTCTGGAGTGTCGTTCGGATACAATACTTGCATACAACAGTGACCATGGAAGAAACGCTTACTAGATAAGCTTTTCCTGGCACCAAGCCACAACATCTGTGGTCCACTATTAGAATGTAGCTCCCGTTCGAAAGCCGTCTAAAGAATGGCTCTATTCGAGTTGCAGGTGTGCCAAGCTGGTGACATGAATGGTTATTTGAAGTCCCCTCACAGGCCCCATGTAGATTTATACCCTGACACAGAAGTATACCACTTAGTGATTTTTCACAATTATTACCACTAAGAAATACATTCTGCCCTTTTTCACTATAACATGTGTGTGTGTAAGGTCATTTCCATGTTGACTTAATGTATCCTTTACCCAACCTTTCATACTGGCCTGCCTGTACATACTTTTGGCAGTATCGAAATTGGAAAGTTGTTATCGGAATAGTTATTATTCCGTGTATTATCCTTTCGATGACAGGTCGTTCTGACATTGTCAATGGTAATCTCTCAAGTTTTTCAATGCTCAGAATTGTATATTCTGCTCCTTTTTGTGCCAAGCTGATTTGTATATCAGTAAGGTTAAAGATAGAGAATAGTGACGTTGTGTTGATTAAACGCCAAGGCACGTAGCCTGAACGCAGATTTTGTAACGTCCAGCCAAGCTGTACAATAGAACGCAATTGGGATTGACCATGTTGTAACATTAGTAAGTCCTGCTCTATTATATCGATTGCAGATGATACAATACTGTCCAGTGAATATATTCTGGAAGACAGAGTCATTAACCCATTGTCCACAACAGAAAGTGATTTTTCCAAATTAATACGGTCAATTTCCCGTATTTTCTCTGCTGTTTCAATTTGAGTTTCTTTCCAAGCTTCGTTATAAGCTGCATATATAGAGGCCACTATGAAACGTTTTTGACGCTGTTTGCGTGGTCCCATAATGAAATCACGCAAGTCAGCACCTTCTTTAAGTAAAGTTAAGTGTTGCTTAATTTCTGCCAGTGTGGATGTCTGTAGCCATTCGAGGCAGAGTTTTCCTACACTGTATGTTGTCACTATCCCTGGATGTTGTCTCTGGGAGTATCTAGCGTCTGGTCTGGTCAATTTGAATCCCTGTATTTTGTTCAGGAATCTATCTTGACAGTTATTTGTGTCTGTGGGCCAGATCAACCATTTTTTCCAATCAGGATGTGTTCTGTTTTGGTTTAAAATATGGGATACGTCTATCTCAACATCTGTAGTGCTATTACTGTCATGTGTTGGCTTTGGAATAGACGGTTTGTTTAAGTCTTTAATTTTGGCTAGGCCAAGACAGGTTGTTTGTTGAATTGTGTCATTCAAAAATATAATTTGTTCTGGGATCATGCAGGCTCTGAATAATGATTCTATACCTTGGACTTGCCAATCTTTGGTACCCCAGATGGTTTTTGTTTCAATGTTATTTTTCCAAAAATCAAAACTAAATGTATTCATTTTTTCAAAAAAAATTTCTGAATAGATTAATTTTGTATTTGTCAGCATGGTTTTCATTCCTGTCTTATTTAACAGTTTGAAATAAAACGTTTCTGCTTCACTTGTGTTAAACCCTGAGAAGTATGAGAATTTCTCATAAAATGTTTTTGAACTACCTTTTGGTGGAGTTGCACAATGTTCCCATTGATTATAATTTAAAACATTTCTAGGTTGAGCAGATTTATGCAAATAATGGTTTGCAAAATTGTTGTAGCAGTACATCTGTTCATAATTTGATGAACCTTGTAAATAATCATGTTCTGTAAATTTTGCTGACATAACTAAGTCTGACATCATATCATTAATACTTTCAAAGTCCCAATCATCAGAGAATGTGCTCGGTTTTACAAAGTCACTTAATGAAACCTTAAATTGATGAGGATACTTCAAGAGCTCGACCGGGCCATATATTTCGTAATCTGTTTTGTCCCATGCTACCCCACCGGGTATCGGACTGGCTGCGAAGTTTACTGAAGAAAGTTCTCTTTTCTCGATGTGTGAAGACTTGTGTGGCTTTAGGACCAGGTTGATATTCTGGCTTGCTGTGTCCATTGTAATATATTTTCCCTCAATGAAGTGCCCCAAGCATAGCACCAGGATGAGCCAAAGCAGGAGGAAAAGTACACCTAGCACCACCCAAAATTCAATCCATGGGGAAATCAGATAGGTTTCTTGTAGTTGATGAAAGAGTTCTTTAGTTTTGTCTTTAAAAGTTTTTGTTGTTGTTGGCTGTTCCTCAGGTTCGCTCGGATCCTCAGAAAAGTCATCGAAATTGATGAAGTAGCCTGATGCAGTTATGTCAATTGCTGGAATTGCTTCTGGATTTTTCTTTGTTTCATTAGCATAGTCTGTGGCTACATCGTTGTAGACAGGTGTTTCTTGACGAATTGTTGCAATTTGGGTTTTAAGAGGCATAAGTTCCATGGCTTTGTTGCATAGTCCTTGTTGATTCACTGTAGGTTTATCAAATGTGATTAGCCTCTCAGTTTGAACCTCTTGATTTGTAGCAAACTTTGGTGTTCTGCTATTTCTTGGGAGTCCACTTGGCCTACTACTTATTATTGGCCACATGATTGTGGTTTAACCAGGTCGATGGATACAACTCGGTTCTCCTTTTTACCAGCAAGGGGCGGTAGTACAACTGATCTTGTTCCGTTGACAGCTAAGACAGGTACTGCTTTTCTGTAAGAAGGCCCAAATTCCTTCTTCACCACGATTTTTTCCCTGACCAGATGCCCAATCTTTGGAATCCAGACAGGCCTTGCTGGGACAGGTGGTTTCTCTTCAGTGGCTGTTGGCTGTTGTTTCAACTTTATGTTGCTCAGGTCTTTTCTTGTTTCATTTAAGTCCTGTAAAATAGCCAAACGATCTTTGATATCAAAGCATTTTCTTTCTACCACTGAAGTCTGACTATCGAGATCCTGGATATGCATTCTAGTCCCGAACAATAGTTCGTACGGACTGAAACCTTTAAGAGAATTTCTTGGCAGATTGTTAAGACTACGTTGGACACTTATTAAATGTTTGACCCACCCAACCCCCGAACCTAATACCTTTGCCGTTATAGATTGCTTTATGTCTCGGTTTTTTCTTTCCACAATCCCGTTTCCCTCAGGATGGAAGGGACAAGAATACCGCAATGCAATGCCCATGCTGGTCATGGCCTCCTTATAAGCTCGAGAGCTAAAAGCAGGACCCTGGTCAGAGTGTAGCATGCCAATTGCGTATGTGCCGATAAAGACTTGCAAATCTTTTATAACCGTTCTGGCGTCAGCCGAGCGCTGGGGCCACATCCAAATGAATCTCGTGCATGAATCCACTGCGACCATGATGTATTTATAGTTCCCATCCCTTTGTAAGGGACCACAGTGGTCCAGGTAAACACACACTAATGGTTTATCTGAGATCAGAAGGGGCGTCTGTGCTGGTCTTTTCACTGTCGAAACTTTCATTTTTTGGCATATTTCACAATCTAGAACATAGTTCCTAGTTTGTCTTCTCATTTGTGGCCACCAGTATCTCTGTTTTAATAATGATACTGTGGCCGAGACACCAGCGTGTGCAGAGGCGAGCCCTTCGTGTGCCGCTATAATTAGTCCTAACCTATGTTCCATGTTTGGAATTGCCCTATCCCCCACTCCAGGGATTCGATCAAATGGAACGTTATTCGCATCCGTTATGTATGAGTACTTTACTGGAAAGCCTTTCGGGAGTATTTTTATCGCATTTTTTATTGTAGCGCTGACAGCTTGCAATATCTCGCTGTCTATTTTTGTTTTTGACCGGGTGATAGCAGCTACGGAAGCCGTTTGCACAGCTGCCTTCGCGGCCTCATCAGCCAATGAATTCCCTGCAACGTGAACGCCATCACGTTGATGACTCAGTGTATGTATCACGTGAGTCTTTTGTAGTTCCTTTTGTAAAAGAACTACTTGTTCCCAAAGCGTTTTATGCTTGATTGTGCCACCCTTTGCATCTTTGAAACCATTTAGAACCCAATTCTGCAAGTATTCATTATAAGACTGAACGCAATAATATGAATCACACACTATGAGTGTGGGGAATTCGCGATCAGTATTTTCAAGCGCCATCTTAAATGCTAGTAGTTCAGCTCGCTGAGCTGTACAATCTCCGAGAGATTGTGTTTTAGTGACCAGTGGTCTAAATTTTCCTTCGTGCCAACGACCTTTAACAATCGCGCACGCAGCACTGTAAGCTTGTTTACCCCCAACTGCGGGCTGTGCTGATCCGTCTGTATATATTATACAGCCGTAGTGTTCAAGAGGTAAGATTTCGGTCGGCAGAGGACATTCAAATTCATATTGGAGAAATTCTTGTGTTTTTAAATTAGGATCAAATTCGTAGACCACGTCTGTTGCAGCAAGAGAATTAACCCATTGTATCCATCTCGGATGTAGTGCTTTAGCATTTGGAATGATTGCCTTTGTTACTGCTTCTAGAGCTGGTACTGGTGTAACGATGATTATTCGTTTACCTTGTGCTAGGGCTCTTTCTTTTGCTACTGCAGTCTGAACCGCGGTTAGAGTTTTTTCAGTTGAGCTAAATTTCATTTCAGCTTTTGTGTACAAATGTGATTTGTATGCTATTGGTACCGTTTCCGTCCCTCATTAGAGGTTAGGTATGTGAATCCGCATTTTCCTGGGATGACCCGGATCACAAGGTTGCGTGTGTTATCGCGTGTTTGCAATTTTGTTTTAGCTAACATGTCTGTTTGCAATGATCTCAAAATTTCTGTGTGTTTTTGAGTCCAATTGATTGTTTTAAAATCTGGTTTTATTAGTTCATAGAGAGGTTTAACCCTCTCTGCATAATTTAGAATGTAAGTTCTTCCGAACTTCAGGAAACCTAGAATTGATTGTAAGTTTTTCAGCGTTCTTGGTGCTTGGATTACAGCACATTTCTCTAAGAAATTGTCTGCCAGGCTTTTGCCTTCACTTGATAATTCATATCCTAAAAACAGGACAGTTAGATGGGCAATTCTTGACTTTTTAAAGTTGAATTTGTAACCCTCTGCTGCGAACCCAAGTATTATGGTGTTCACTCTTTTCAAGTGAGTATCCAAGTCATCATCTGTTAGATAGATGTCATCGACATAAGATAATGCCTCATCATCATACATTTGTAGTAACTCTGTTACTCTTGCTGAGAATAATCCTGGGATGTTCTTGAACCCCTGTGGGAGTCGACAGAATTTTTCTGCGAGCCCATTATTGAGAAAGCGGTCAAATACCTGCTTTCAGGTGCTATATTTTGACAAAAGAATCCATTAGAGATGTCTAATGTTGTTTTGTATTTTTTGCGCACGATGTTATTCATTAGTGCTGCACTATGTGAGTTTTGTACTGCAAACGTTTTGCAACATGAGTTTAGATGTCTGTAGTCCAAAACTAGACGATATGAATCGTCTGGCTTGGAGACAGGAAACAAAGGATTGTTCATTTGTGAGGTGCAAGTTTCAATCACCCCCTGGTATTCAAGTTGATCTAAGATCTCCCTAACCTGTTTTTTAGCTTCTTGCTTAATTGGGTACTGCCTCTGTGCAGTTGGTTGACTTTTTAACTGGATTTTGTGAGGAGGAGAGTCCTCATCCCATCCTACATGGTTTTTATACAATGCAGGAGCTTGGGCTACTGCCCACTTTCTTGCAAGTGTATATTTTTTATGAATTGGAATATGATTTGAGAAGGCAGGCATAATCATTTGTTCGCCATGAGGGCACTCCCTGACAAACTCCGGTGACCAGTCTTTTTCAGCTAAAAGGATGTCATAGCCTTTTGAGAGGTTATCCCAAAATAGACCCCTTATTTTCCTAGTCTTATCTCCATCTATACGTAATGTTATTTCGTATATTTTATGAGGTTTGCTAACTCTGGTATCTGCAGTTTCCACCTGAATGTATTCATTCGTGTGCACTGTCCCCAGATGATTCATCAGGATCTTGCGAGCTATGCTCACTTCTGCTGCGCTGTCTAGCATTGTCTGAGCCCACTCTCCGTTTTTCAGCTGTGTCCTCAGGATCCTCGGCATGTTTGATTATTTTAATACTGGCTACCTTCTTTTTTGGAAATTGTAATTTTTTACTTTGATGAGCAGATTCCTTGTCTTTGGACTTGACGTGCTCTTCCCTGTGTTCTGACCGTCCTCTTCTTTCCGATTTCTGCGAGGAAGTCTGAAAAGATCGAGAGGGACGTGTATCAGTATCTTGATATCTATCAGGTTTCTTCAAATTATCCCTATTTCTAAAGTTGTATCTTTTCTCAGAGGGCTCCCTCTGGGGAGACTTGTGTCCTTGGTCCGGATATCTTTCTCTCCGCCGAGGAGACTTTCCTCTGGACTGGAATCTTTTTTCTTTGGGAGTGGATTGTTTATTTCCATCCCAGCTCGTTTTTGGAGTGTTTAAATTATTTTTAATAAATATTTTTTCAGGATTTTCCGTTAGTTGGGGTTTTACTGGTTTCCCACCCAAACTATCTCTTCCTAGTTCTTCATAGGATTTTTCTATGATTCTGGCCAGTTCAAATGGTTGTTCTGCTATATCTGTTTCTTTCAATTTCTGGAGGAAAGTTATATCCTCCGTTGCCAATTGAACCAACTCTCTATATGCCTTTGTTAATTCTTTTATTTTAACTAAGAGTTCTTCGCTAGACATTTTATCAATGTCAGGTTGTGGTGTGTAGCTGGCTAGAACCGGCCACGTCGCTCCTGGTCTACCTAGTGGACCGAGCCTGGTGATGTGATTATTATGTTTTAGGGCGCCTTTAAACCAGAGCAGGTGCTCTTGGTATTTTAATGGGATTTCCACCTCCTCTAAAGGGGTGTACTCATCCGGTGGTTCGTCTATTTTGTAATAGTGGAACTCATGTGTGACAGCGTTTGCTGCTGGAAAGTTTATCCATGAATAGAATACCTCTGTCTGCCGATATTCATGTGCCTCAATTACGAATATGACTGTACCACCTCTCGATGTCAGTCCATTTTCTATAAGTTTAAGAGTTATAGTTTTTCTTATGTTGACCGGGATGAGTATTGCATCCGGGTCAGTCTGCAGGAGACTATTGTCATCCTCTAGGAGACGAGCTGCTATTCTAGCTGTCTCCCTCTCTTCTTCAGTTTCTGACATTTTTACTGACAGAAAGGTTTTTGTTGCAGATCAGGTTTTCAAGGAAGCAAAGATTAGGTGCACACTATTTTGGAACACTGTATCTTTCAACGTTGAATAAACCAAAAACTATACATAGAAATCTCTTCCTACTAAGTTCCGGCGGATTTTAACCTTTGACCCACTCCAGACGTCTTTGGAGTATTTACGGGAAAAAAGGGTCTGTGTGAAAAAGCACGACTGAGTTACTCTAACGTCTTGCGTTAGATTTATCGCCTTACCAAACGCTGGGCGCCATGTAGTGTAGTTCCTGTAGTCCCAATAGGCTCTGCGCATTGGAATAATATCTTCAGTAGTGTAGACGTAGGACTGAGGTTAACTAGGTCTCTACTGACTATATTAGACTTAAGTTTTTTGCCAGCTAGCTCAGAGTTCACTAGAAACTTTCTCGAATAGGCGAGGAGGAGTTTTATTCTCCCTGGATAGACAAGAAGGGATTTAGTTTCTGACAACCATAAAACATGACAACTTTGCTCTCCCTGAATAAGAGTATATCTCTAGAGTCATGTGAAAACAAAAGACAGCTATTTCACTCAGTCAATAAGTGCGTACTTAGTTTCACCAGATTGCAGAGAAAAAGAGAGACGGGCGTTTTCAATAAAAGGTGTTATTTATTGAGCAGTCTCTTTCCTCATACAAGAGAAATTAATTGCTACAATTGCAATACTTATAGTAAAGTAAAGTGCATACAGTAAAAGCAGGATTATGAAATAATACTGTAAAAGCATTGATATGGTTTCTTAGCCATATGTTACTTTAAAATGGATAAAATAGATACATACATATATACATTGACTAATCGTACTCAACTGGTGCTTCTAACTACGCCTACCCCGGTGTACCTGACCTAAGCCTAATACGTGGGAAGGAGTAAGTAAGTAGCAGTTTAAGTTAAGTTTGTTTTGCCAAGAATCTGACTCAAGAATTCTCTGTAAGGGTTTAGTCAGTTCAGTACCTGGGTTTTAGAAGGCAGGAGGTCTGGTATCTGTCTCTCAGGACTCGGTATCCCAGTCACCCGCAAGGGTAAGCTGGAAACGCCGGAGGCTGGATTTCCCGGCAAGAGAAAAGACAGCGTCTTTCTCAGCGTGTCAAAAGGGAGGGGCAGCGTCCGTGGGCTCTCGGGCAAGTAGTAGCTGCTCCAGATTCATCACCACCGTGTGTTTGCTTAAGGCAACGTTGGTATATTTATACCTGAAAGGTGCCGGATTTGACGTAAGGCTGAACATAAGACGTCAATAAAGATGTCACTAAGAAATGGTCGTTCTTACAGTGCTTTACAGGAGTTCTCGGATGAAATCAAAACAAAGCAGCGGGGATTTCCCAGGTTGCTGGAGGCTTGGATTTGTTTAAGAACTCGGTGTGCTTTCTAGGGGGCTGGAGGAGTAGGCTTGCTTAATGTGACAGCATGCGCTATGACTGAATTATGAAAAGGGTTTCTATGCCGTTGTAGGGATATTATTGATTTATAACCGGACAAGGGCAAAGAATAGGAATATCGATTCAGGTACCTAGATAAACACACTACAATATGTGGTTGTTGTTTGGGTATACACTGTATACCACCTTTGTGTTCTCTTTACATAACCACCTTGCACCCTAAAACTATGGACACTCAGCTAACAAAAATGAGAGTAATGTATGATCAAGAGATACAGGACATTATGGAGATCGAAATAGACTGACAAGCTGGCTAAGTTATGTTCAAAGGGGCCACTGTTAAAAGTAAAATGACAATCGTGAACATTGCCTGCTCCATCTTGTTTAGTGGAAATTTCTATGTGCACATAAGCTGCAGCCATTTTATCCATCACAGCCATTTTTGTACTCTGTTGGTCACCTTTGTTTCACCCTGCCCTTACAAGCATCCATCTGACCCTCTGACCAAACCGGATATGTGTGCCTGGGGGCTATAAACCCTATTGTCACGACAAACCTCAGCGTCACTTGCTGCCACAAACTCGTTTTTCCTTTCATCTCTGTTTGCAGGCAAACCTTTGGACAATCTACCCCTCACCGCACCTAGTTACTCAAACAGGTTCCAGACACAAAAATTACCCTTACAAACATGATTTATTGCACTACAAACAGCGAGACTTGTTTTTACCAACAATGGGACTTTTTTTTTATCAACAGAACGGACTCTTAGATCTGGCCGGTCTCACATGTTTTAGACCTTGAAGCAAGGTCCATCTGCAAGATAACATTGTTTGACCTGGGTGGGAAGAGAACTAGTGTTGGGCTTGTGTGGAAACCTTCCCGGGGCGGGGACTCCAAGCTTGTGTAACCATGTTGATCTAACAAATGCATTGTGTAAAACCTGTATAAAAGGAAGAGCAAAAAGAGATGCCAGCAGAACACCTCCCTCAGACATCCCGGTGTCTGCGGTTGACGTGGTCTCCTCATGAGAAATAAACCTTTTTCTTGTCTTCCAGTTCCCAGCGCTTGCCTCATTATTTTGATAGCGAATCCAAGGTGAATTAAGGGTGAACCCTGCACCGCGCAGCATTGGAGGTCTTGGAAGACTCGTTGCTTTTCACAGGTGGCATTAGTCTGATCCAGGTGCAATTTAATTTCATCACCACTCTCCACGCTCTCCCAACTACTGTTTAATACGTGATGCAAATTTGTGGTGTGGACTTTGCACCCATTCCTTCCACAGGAATGTTGGTTAAGAACACATTGCAGGAACAACCATTTTAATTCCAGATTGACTATGTATGACAGCTGTCATACTAGATACTTCATTTGTATGCATTCATTTGCTAAGTCCCTTTTATCTAAAGTTATCCTTGTTTAAAGTTCTGTTTCAAGCCATGAAGATGATGAGAAGCATTAGGGCTATGGTTGTTCAAAGGGAATCAGTGTTTCTTTGTTTAAAAATTGAAATGTAAAGAGAACAACAAAAAGAGGAGTTCAATAAACTGGAAAGTAAAGAATAAAAGGACTTTAAAAACATGTTTATCCTTGCTTATGTTTCCTTTTATTCCTAAGGCAGTTTAATTTTCACTTGAATGAAACAGAAAAGACATACTTTGTTGCCTTCAAATCTAATTTATACTAAATCAATAATCAACTGCCTGGATTTAAGATCACGTTTCTTGATACTATGCACATCACACCTTCACAGCAGGGAGCCAGCGAAAGTCAATACCATAGACAAAGGCCGAGCAACAAATTACCCCAGACCAAAATAGGCCTGCTTTCTCAATGATTTACAATTGAAACCGTTCGACCGACCTTTGCAGCAGTGAATGACAGTCCCTCCATAATAAGAAGACATTGCTTGACCGAAGAGTTGATGTCCTCCAAGTATGCATTTTCAGTCAAATGCACAAAACTGCATCTAATTATTAAAACATATTCTCCTGGCTGCCATCGCAGTCATTTGATATATGTCACAAACATTGCATGGTATGTATTTTTCATGAACATTTGCATCCAATTAAATGCAATCTCTATCACAGCACCGAGCACCTCCCCAGGCATTTTTCACAAGTGGCAGAAAAACAATGTTCAACAGAGTACAGTGCCTGAACTGTAATCCACTACCATCATCACTGTTCATGTAGAGGACAGCAGCAAAATTGAGAAAAAATAGATTACAGGGGTCTGCAGATGTACCACATCTACCTTTGCAAGCCAGGCTTAAATAAAACAAGACACTAAGGGGCAAATGCATCAAGATAAGGAATGGCGATTCCTTAATAGCGATTTTTGAGGAATCGCTATTTAGAAGTTGCAATTCCTTATGCATGCAGGTTTCGCAGAAATAATAGCAATTCCTACTCATTCCCTAATAGTGAATCGCAAATTGCGATTCGTTATTATGGAATGCTTTCCCATTCATTCCCATGGCCCTGGAGGCCAACAGGAATGAAGGGGAAAGCATTTTCAATTTGGGATTACCAAATAAGTAATCGCAAATCGTGAATGCAATTGCATGGGTGCTAGTGGGCCTAAGGCTCCCCTGATGCACCCCCCAAAAAGGTAAGTGTGCACATGTGGCGCATACACATGCCCTAATGGCATGTGTATGCGCCACAAGGCACTTAAATAAATGCAATTTTGTGTATTTTTCTAAGGGTTTGCAAATTAACATTAACTTCAAGTTGCATTTTGAAAATCCTTCTTGCATTGCATTTAGGGAATCGCAAATTACGATTCCCTAAATGCATTAAAAAAATAAGTAATTGCAATAATTGAGATTACCTATTTTGCGAATGCATTTTGGGTTGATGCATCGGAAATGGCTTATTAGCGGTCACAAAAGGGCCGATTCTGCAAATCGGCACATTTGCAACCGGTAAAAAGCTTGATGCATGTGCCCCATAGTACTTGTTTAAAGTCAACATTTACAGTAAGACGGTGGGATGTCAATAGAAAAATTGGCTACATTAGCCCTCATTATGTGTGACCCAGGAAATAGGCCGGTATTTTCCTTCTCCTGAAGTTATTGATACTATTGGTACCAGTAACTCTGGGGCTGGAGAAACCCTGTCCCTGTACAAGAAGGAACCTGTGGGTGCGCTAAGAAATATGGAATTACTAAGTGACTCTGTGACTCTGGGACCAGTTTTTCTGGTAATTACTTATTTTGGCTACCTGTGTTTTCATTTTCAGCAACTTAAATCTACAATTGAATGTAAACAGATCCAGCCACGGCCCGAGGAGGGAGCTTCTGTGGGGCAGTGAAGCGGGGTGGGGGATAGTAAACACCGGAATATGGATGTACGGAGGTAAGTAAACATTTAAATAAATAAAAAAAAATTGTTGCGCGCGCTGCATTGCATTTTGCGATGCAGCGCGTGCAACGAAATTTGTTTTATTTATTTAAATGTTTACTTACCTGCGTACATCCATTTTCCGGTGTTTACTAACCTCCACCCTGCCCCTCCACCGCCCCGCCTCACCGCCCCACGGAACTCCCTCCACGGACCGCGGCTGAACAGATCTGCTGTTCCTATGAACTTTCTAATTCTGATAGGGCTGGTAACCGGGTCACATAGGGCCATATATCATGTTTATAGGCAGCAAAATAAGGTGTGACATGTTCTTGCCCTCTTTCATCTGCCCTTTCTAGTTTGCATAAAAGCTTCAGGTCATCATGGTTGTGAATTAATCAGCTTCAATTCTCAGTGATTTATTTGCACAGAATTATACCCATCAATGCCCATTTATCGTGTAACTTTTGCCTTTTTGTTATTTGTATTTTGAGATCCAGATCAAGTAGTTACAATACAACAACAAAAAGAACTAACCCATAATTGATTTCATACAGTTTCCTTTCAATTGTGTACAAAATCATGCAATTTTATAGAGCAGTTAAAACATTGTATAAGATATTATTCAAATTACTGTTCTAAAGTCATCCGTACGAAGTGTATAGGAATGGTCTACCTACACAAAACATGAATCCACCATTAATTGGGCCCCCTTTTTGTTAAATCTTACAATCGCTCGACATTGAGTAGTGTACAATAACTCCTGTTCTTACTTGCTTCATTTTCCCCATCCACTCTCCAATAGAGGGGGGTTAGTTTTGTTTTACATCTTTGCAGCATCAAAGGTCGGGCACAACAATGAAACATAGAGAACCTTTTAATGTCTAGAGGGTAATCTCAAGATAGAATTATAGCCTATCAGCACCACGGAAACACTAGGTACCAGCTGTATTTGCCACACTTGCTCCAGGCACAGAAATATTGTTTTCCAAAAATCTCGGATAGCTGCACATTGCCAAATGACCAGTTTGCTACTTCGATCAATTCCTATCTGAAACAGCAGCCTGACAGTGACAAATTATTCTCACTGAGAAACTGTAGGGTTCTATAGAGCAACCGATTTAGATAAAACTGTGTTCTACACCAGTTGGCTCCTCTCAACACCCTAAAGATCAATTTATTAACTTTACCCCACACTTCCCTTGTCAGTGTTAATCCTTCATATTTTCCCCACTTACTGGTAGCTTTTTGACAGGTATCAGTTCGTCTCCTTTATGCCAGAAACCATTTTCACACATTCAGTCGCTTCAGATCTGGGTTCTCAATTAGATCTGTGACCACGTTCTAGCTGCTCAATAATAGACTAACATCAATTGTCTCTAATTTTTAAACCAGGATGTTATGAGAGGACTGCGGTCAGTAGTCCCCTGTTAATGCTTTACGCCGGTGCCCTATTAAAACATCTAAAATCTCATATAAAATCTCATGGAAAACCATTCGGGCGATAGACCTTAAAGCTTGGTAAGCTGCT
The DNA here is from genome assembly GCF_964261635.1 of Lissotriton helveticus. NCBI lineage: Eukaryota > Metazoa > Chordata > Amphibia > Caudata > Salamandridae > Lissotriton > Lissotriton helveticus. The sequence goes on from NC_136070.1 coordinate 1,121,527,750, forward strand.
AACCAACTCCTCCTATGAAAACGGGCTAATCATTTTTCGCCTATCTTCCTCTGAAAGCATGAGAATGTCTTGCCCCCCCTCAAGAATGTCTCCAGTGATGACTTATCAACTACCTGAGAATAACTGTAGATCCGATTCTATTGTAATAATCAAGAAAGATTTAATTAATCTTTCCGTGTTCCTTACTGCGTTGCCCCATTAAGGGACATTTTAAATTGTGTGTGGCATTCTAAGCTGCTTGTTCACAGGCCTGCCAAGCCATAAACCTCCCAGCATAATTACTCTCCTCATAGGTCTTATGCTTATAAGCCATTCTGTTTACATAAAACGTTGCCTAATGACAGTCACTCAATGCACGTTTAACTTTCTGGAGCCCCCATCTCTTCTCTTCTTTTCTCTTCTCTTTCATATATTGCCGGGAAAGTGTATAATTTGCTTGTTGCACAAGTGTCTCCAAGGCCACGTTTTGGTAATTGACATTACTTTTAATGGCCACATCTTTAGATATCAGCTACCCCATAGATACGCATTTAAAGCATCCCAAACAAAGTTTGGAGGAGCCAACCCATGCTTTCTTGTCAAAAACTCTGGAATCTCATTCCTACATAATCTAACTCATCCCCCCTCCTTCAGATATTGCTTATTGAAAAGCCACCTCTTATGTGTCGCTTCTCACCCAAAATATCCAATTCAAGAATAGAGTGATCCTAAAATCCATTGGGAAGTATCTGGAAACATTTAAAACCCAGGTCCTAAATCTGCCCGTAAAGCATCTAAGACCCCTCCTTTCTGGGAATGCGGATCAACACTAGAAGGAACCCTTCAATAGTTTTGCATGGTTTTCGCTACTTTGGGCTTCTGCTGCCTTTTACAACCTGAAGAGGAGATCACCCTTATGTTTTGCAGAAAAATAAAAACTCCACCAATAATATTGTTGCCCGGGACTTGCATTAAAGACTCGAACAACTCTTCATATGGCCTAGTATTATCCTCCACATGGGATAAAAACGGATATACGTGAACCGCACTAAGGAAACTGAGCGGTTAACCCAACACCAGAGGCCCTGTGTGTCGCTCGCCCATTCATGAACTTTCACATTCAAATTTTGGGCTATAAAAATTACAACTTCACAATAGGTAACTGGGGTGGGTGAAAAATCTCTATAACCAGTCAATTTCTTAAACAATGGGAACTTCGCTAGCCTGTCTAACGAAATATTATTTTCCTGCAGTAACAGTACTGACAGATTATGATCCTTTATCCAAGTTTCAATAGAGCGCTTTTACTTTCTATTACTCGGCCCATTAGTATTAAATGAAATAATCTTCAATGTATTCCTTTGAATCCCTGCCTCCCTCCTATGTCTGCCAGCAAGCATATAAAGTTAAAGTACTTAACGTTCTAAAATATATCATAAAGTGCATCAGGCTACTAAAGTGTGCCTTGTGCTTAGCTAAAGTCAGCAACTCATATATACCCATACACACTTTACTACCTCTCTTGCCTTTCCAGAAAGTACTTAAGCATGCCTAAATGTGGCAGAAAATGCCAGAAAGTGCTAAAGTGCTTAATGTACAACAATATGACGATCCCAGAGCATGCCAGAAACACTCCCTCATGTACTTGAATATTTTGATACCTTATGGTGCATAAAAGAGCTAAAGTGTATCATATACTTGAAGACAATCAGGGCAGGAAAATGCATAAAACACCACTTCAAATGCATCATCGCAGCCTAGGTGACTTCCCCTGCTTTCTTCCCCAATGGCGTATCTTCACTAGTTTAACTAGTTTGGATACCATTTTAAACTCCTATGCAACATCCCCTTCCCCTTCCCCCATGCCATGGTGGGAGGACTGCCTTTTCTCCCACTCCTCACATCTTTCCCCTTTCTTGAATCAATTGGCACCATGTAAGTGCCAAGCTCCCCTACTTCTCCCTCCGGCCCGTCTCTTATTTATATGTGAGACCATAGCCAGAGATTTCACATTAACTCATTGATTTCTAAAACATAGTGGCTTCTTTGACGGTGCTAAATGTTTGAAATACAATGTTAGACAGTACTTTAAGTCTAGAAAACTGAAGTAACAAAGCCTGTGCTCTAGCTGCTTGAAACCTTGGGATCATGTTCTTAAACTCTTTTCGCCTCCAAGCTGATTCTTTTGTCAAATCCAAGAAGATTTGAAACACAAAGTTATCTGGTATCCTGGTAGTGCTGAAGGAGGATGTGATGGGCCCTCGATATATCCATTATTCCAGGTCAGCAGGAATAGTATCAAGAGTGGAGCTAAAGCTGCCTGGAGATGCCAGGAAGAGTCTCCTCAGGTCCAGGTACTGAATCCCACCCAAGAGAGATGCCAGAGTGAACTATGATCCTGGCACTCAGTGTACGACAATTACAACACATATGTTGGGGAGATTACCTTGTCAGACCGGCTGGGGGGAGAAGGAGATGCCTCAGATTTATTCAGCATGTTAGAAGAGGTATTAAGATAGATTAAATCAATTAAAACAACACAGACAAAAGCGAATGAATTAAAAGAGTGGCTAAACTCAGTGTGTGTATTCAATTAGGTAACCTCTCTATCAGAGTAATAAGATGGAGCAAAAAGTGTCTGAATGTGAGGATAAGGTTCAGTCACTTAAAGAAATAACTAAAAATCTGGAAAAGGAGATATTATGGCTCAAGGATAAACAGGAGCAAATAGAGAATAATGAAAGCAGGTACAATTTACGGATAACTGTAATTCCAGAACACAAAGCATATGCAACTGGTTGTTTACACTTGGTTGAATATATGCTTACATGAGTCCAGGTTACAATTGAGGCTTGATGATCATGCAGGCTCACAGATTCCCAGATCAGGTTGCTTACCAAACTAAGGGGCCCATTGGGATCATGGGCAGATCGCCACCGCCCGCATGGTGGTCGTGATCCGTCCATGATCCGACCCCGCCCGGCACCCATTTCTCCCCGCCATATTACTATGGCGGGGGGACAGCGGTGGACTGAAAGACCGTCCTCCACTTTTCCACCCGGTCAATGAGTTGACCGGGCAGAAGAGGGTTTAATATGGTGGCGGTGTCTGTTAGACACCGCCAGCCATATTAACATGTTTGCGGATAGATGCCTTTCCGTGGCAGCATTGCCGCCATGGAAAGGCATGTGAGAATAGACTGCAGGGCCTGCCATGTTGTGCATGGAAGTGCACGACATGCCTTCCTTGCATTGTGGCGGGCGGTGCATTCACAATGACAGGAATGCAGGATGCGCCCGCCACTGTGGCAGGCGCATCCTATTGGCCCCCCGCCCTTATGGCGGGCAGTCCCGTTTCCCGATAGGGTGGTGGGCAAATTTCATCCTAATGACCCCCAAGTGTCCTAGGACTATGTTGGTGAACTTTGCAGACTACAGAATCAATGAGAGGATACTGGCCAAAGCAATTTAGGAAAAGTCATTTAGGATGCCAGATAACTTTGTATTTATAGGGTACCTTTGAATATCAAATCACATCCATTAATCATATTGAGATGGCCCAACATATTTTGTTCTCTTGAAATATTTCTATATTTCTTATTCAGTTCCTTTCTCAATGCTAAGAAAGCTCGTGCTAGACACAGCTCAATTGGCAGTGAGATACAAAACAAAGATCCTGGGTCTTAGTTATACTTGACCTACCAAGGAAGAGCATTGAAACCTAACTGGGACCTAGGGCAAACCTACTACAAACTAGAAGAGACAGAAGACTTGTTTTAGAGTTTGGCAGAGAAGGTACTCTAATGCAATAGGGACTGAGTACCTTCTTTACCAAACTGAGGGCCCGATTACGATTGCGGGGAATCCACATCCTCCGGGCCGGCGGAAGCCACCGCCGGCCCGGAGGATGCAGATTCACCGCTGCAGTGTGTTGGAAGACCCCCCGCCAGATTAGGATGGCTGGGGGGTCATCGGCGGATGGGTAGACCGTCCGCCGCTTTTCCGCCGTGAGACCGCGGCGGAAAAGATCTAATATGGTGGCGGTGTCTATCAGACACCGCCAGCCATATTAGGATATGCGCTGGGACATGCCTTTCCGCGGCGGCAATGCCGCCACGGAAAGGCATACGGTCTTTTCTTTGGGGGCCCGTTGCGGGCCCCCAGGTTGAAGGGGGGTGGGGTTGCACATGGGGGTACCTATGGTACCCCCCTGCATTTGCATGCACGAAGCGGCAGGCACCGCGCGGTGCCTGCTACTTTGTGCATGCAAATGCACTGCTTGCATTTTTAACATTGCGGCGGGTGCTGCTTCAAGCAGCACCTGTCGCAATGTTAAACATACAGGATGTGACCGCCAGGGTGGCGGTCACATCCTAATTTGCACGGAGGGACCGCCGCTGCCCCTGCGGATGGTCCCTCCACCTCTGAGGTGGCGGACGGATGCAGGTCTGTCCGCCATCCTAATAGGGCCCTTTATTTGCAGATGAGTAAACTTTCACTTTGTTGATGGCGAGGGTGACTTTGTCTCTGCTTCCTGCATGCCCCTCGAATGGCTCAACAGAGTAACGGCCGTTGGAGGTTTGGCCATGTTTTCGACGGTCCGATTTAGAGGGGCAGACACATTGCTAGTTTTGACATTTATAAACCGCCACCACAAATGTGACAGTATTTAAAAGTAAAAACCTTTCAGTGACCCCCATGCATGGGAGCAAACACCCATGGCGAGGGGGTTATTTTATTTTCAAAAACAAAATCCTGCTTTAGGATTCTGTTTTTAAAAATAAAACGAAGGTGTGCAGTGTGGCACCATCATGTTGACTGTGTAACATAGCAATGAATTTATAGGATCATGGAGGTTCCTGTAAATACAAAGGATATCCACTGGGGCCGGCAGACATCTCTGAAATTGGTGGGTGGAATACCCTTGCAATGATGTGAGTAAAGTGCTCTGCCAAGGCAACGGTACTAACACTGTCTACCAAGTTCAGAATCAGGCCCAAAGTCATTCATCTCTCGCCCTGGGGCGAAGTGAATAAAAGGGGCTATTAGGACATATCTAATTAAAAGAGCTTCAAATAACTTAAGCTAAAGTGTTAAACAAAATAATAACACATACATCCAAGTCACTGATTTAAACATAGGAATACATTTTTACAAGCACAAAACTACTTTTCTATTACATAATAGTGGGTCTTTCATTTGTAAAAGAATTTACTCAGTGGGCCAATTCTGTGTGAGTAAATCTCCTATAAGCATAATACATTATCTAGATATTTATGGCCGTCCATAAAATGTACTTGATAACTGAGAAAGAAACAAATCTAAAGGAAAATACTGGCATCACAGCAAGGAACATAGTTAGGGCCTGATTTGTGTTTTTGCTGATGGAGTAAAGGAAAACAGGGTGGTGGAGGACTTTATGTCCACCACCCTGCCTTTGCTCCACCTGCCAAGTTTAGAGATGTCTGCCAGCCCCACAGAAATCTGTATACTAGCAAGAAACACCATCATGGTGGTTCCTGTCAATTTAGAAAAAGTTTGATGGATGGCAATATCAAACATGGTGCCTGGCCATCAAACTTTTCAAACTTTTGTTTAAACAAGCTGCCAGTTTTCTCCCATGGTTTGGGGTTAGTGTTTTATTTTTACTATCCCTTGGCAACAGACAGCAAACAAAAGCCATCCAACTGCCCTCTCTAAACTGAGCAAACAAAAGGATATGTTACATCCGACTGCCAGGATTATATAGGGCCATTGGAGGATTATGTAAGTGATGGACCTGGAGTAGGCTCCGTTGTCTCCTTACTGATGGTCCACCCAGCCCTAAATCTGGTGGACAATCCGAGAGTTTGCCAGAGAGTTTATTTTGTTGGATTTGCAATAGAGTACCCTCTCTTCCATACCAAAGTTCCCATGGCCTCCCTGTCAGAAAATGCCATTGGCAATCCATATGCAACCCACACAAAACACTCCAGATGCGTGGCATTACCAAAAGAGCAATGCTTTGCAAATGACACTAGTGATCCTGTTGTTAATTGGTGGTGTGCTGCAGATGAAACTACACTGACCCGTACTTCCATCATGTAATAAAAACCCAAAGGTTCTGAATTTGTCAATCACAGTATTTGACAGATTAACTAGATTACAAACATCTGGTGAGCATGATGGCCTTTTACATTTACTTTGAATAAATACAAGTAGTTTGCTATACAGTGATCTGCACCGCTTATGCACCTATCTAAACCATATTCAAGTTTTCAGAAAAAATCATATGACTAATGACCTCTATGTGCAACAATAAGCCATCAAGAGATATCAGTGATTTAAAGGCTCGCTTCTTAAGAGATATTTGCTTTCTATCTCGTACATTCAAATAAAGGAAAGACCCACTCAGCTTTCCTTACTTCAGAGGTCTGTAGAACGAGTATCATTACGGTGGGTAATAATGATAGTTGCAACGTACAGTGCTTTAAAATAGCTGGAGGGTTGTACGAAGTGCTATATGACATATTAGTAATTATTACATAACCCACGTTGCAATAACACATATTCTCAAGGAACTAATAAATACATTTCATTTTTAGTTAACTCTTGTCAGTACCAAGGGGTGAAAAAAAGAGTGTAAACGCTTTATGCACAAGATGATATAACCGTATTCCCATCAATCCATTTATACGCATTCTGAGGCACACGGTTAACAAATTGATTAATAATATAGTCTTATAGCCCAATTTTAATTTAGAATATTCTACCCTCAGTAGGTATAATGTTGTAAAAGCTTCATAGGCCACTGCAGCAGGCTATACCAGTTAATTCTTTATTGTTTGATTAACAAAAATCATTACAAATAAAACATTGGTATCATGTAAAAAAGCAGTTCCTCAATCATTCAAAAAATGTGATATGTTAATTAACTATGATCATTTGCATTTCCCGAATTCGCTAATTTATATGCAACTGTAAACAAAAAATGCTTTAATGGTTACATACTGTACTGGGACATTGATACCACATATACACATCTTTGTTAAGGTCGTTCATTGGACATAGTAAAAGTAACATATAATGATCAAGTAGTTCCCGAAACAATACAATAGAAACTGCAAACATGATTGTGCAAATGCACAATAATGTGCCTAAATGCTTATACATGGTCTATAGAGTCCAATCATCCAAGTAGCTAAACAACTGAGCATCAGAGGACCATAATATAGAAGGCCATAAAACAATTCAATAAAGCTGCAAACATTATATACCATCGTGCAAATGAACAATAAAGTGCCTCTGTGGTTTCACATCATCTTTAGAGTCTAATTCCAAAGGTTGCCAGAAATACAATCATTGAGTCAAACCGCATAAAAATTCAAGTACCAGTTGCCTAAAAACAATAATCTTCTATTATCCAATCCTATGAAATTTCCCTTTGGAAAAGGCATAAACAAGTGAGTTTAAACTACAGATGCTAGCATTTTTGGCAATTGTTGAAAACCTTATCAGTTGACAAGTCAATGGAATCGACACACCCGATAAACACAAAATAAGAGCTTTGCAAGCATATCTTAACTTGTTTAGAAAAAAGGAAGGTTTTAGTAATGCACAACGTGCGTTAAGCAATTTTTGACACACAAACACACAATGTGTAGTAAAGTTTCAAGCGACCACCTGCACAATCTGCATTCACTAGTTGCCCATTGCTGTATCAACATCGGTGTGCCCTCCTTAGTGGGGTATCTGCCAAGTCTTAATTTTAAAAATGTATCCCTCAACTGGCTATACCAGTTGTTAAAATCCCTGAACCTCAGATATACGCTTGAGCCATAGATGAGAGGTCATAATGAGAGGGACTTTTACAAAAGGTATAGCCCGGCACAGTAGCCTATAAAGCTATTACAACATCACACCTACTGAGGGTAGAATATTCTAAATTAAAAAGGTAAAAACAGAAAGACAAACATTGAATGTTGTAGAAGAAGGCGTATACCAGCCCTGAGCCACATCATTGTCTTCAATGGAGCTCCCAACATTCTAATGTACTAATACCATGTACATTTGTTAATGTGTTAATAGTGTGATCAGTCTTGAAATGTCATGCTATCACTTCAGTCTTTAGCTTGACCTTGTCCACAGATCACCCTTTGGTAATGAGGGTGTCCTGGTTGCGGGCTGGTGTCAGAAGGCATAAATATGACAACAGTTTCCTTAAGAAAATATGTAGAAATGAGAAATAAAATGTTCTTCTAGAACCCTGAATGTTTGTGTTGAGGTGATCTTAGTCAGAAAATTAAAACTGTAGAATGGTATGCAATTTTGTTTCAGAGGATGAAATAAAATCCAAACGTGTGTTAACAGAGCCACTTACAGGAGCATCTTTGATTTTGCAAATTATGCATGTTCAAGAGCATGAAATGAGCATGGCATAATATTAAAGAGATCAAACAAAAATCTGAAATTCTTTGCAGGCAGTAACAATTTACATAATTCGCTCCTTGCATTAGCTGACTCAGGGGTACCTTTCTTGTACTTGTGTTGTAGAAGGGCTGATTTACCTTGATTAGCAGTGGAATTTGCTGCTCATTCCACATCAAATGCTCATTAATTGCAGGCAAAATCTCATCAAAACAGTACCATAGTTTGCTGCTGCAGCCAATAGATTGCAATCTTTTTTTTCAATTAAAATCAAGGTGATAGAACAATTGCATTATTAGACAGATTGGTATGTTAATGCATGCAATGTGGGAGGTTACCTTTTTATTTCTATCTATCAAAGACACACAACATATTTCTTAGAATCCAGCCAGTAAATCTAAGCATTTACATGCAATCACTCTCCATTAGTCAAGCACTCTAAAGCAGCAATAAGCAGGAATTTAAACTCTATGAAAACCATTTAATAAGAAATTGTGTCTTCTTTTACATGCACAAAATGCAATCCGCCATCTCTCTCTGAAAATAGATTTCTGAGGAATGTTACCGGTCTTCCACAGAGTACTCCACTGAACCCATTAAGGTACGATTTGGGAGGAAGGGCTGCTGCAGATATAGCGAGGCTACACCCTGTTCTGTACTGGAGAAGAATTTGGACTACGCCGTAGCTCTCACATTATGCTGAAGGCCTTATGGACGTCATTAATTTGGACTTCTTCCATAAGATTGGCTGGCTAGAAAAACTTCGTGAGACCCTGACTGGGTATGCGAGACCTCTGGGAAGACCCGGTGGTAGCTTTGTTTCCATCAAAACAGATATTAAAAGAGATCTATTGGGAATGGGTGGCGTTCAGTGTTTGGAGTAACGCAGATTCCTCTGGAATCACGGGGTGTTTTTTAGAGGCAAAAGTTATTCCCAAATTGGAACCATACTGGGATTCCATCACTAAACCCGGTGATAGGAAGCTTTACTTCCAGCTTAGAGCTGGATCATTGCCACTAAAATCCTTTACTGGAAGGTGGGCTGGAGCAAGTGTGGACACTTGCCCGGCTTGCCAGAGACACTCAGAAACAGTTGCCCATTTTATAGAACAAACACTAAATCCTGAGCTAGAAAAGTTTGACAATATCAATATACAAATATCCAGTCCAAGGTTTTAGATTCTCTTCATTATTCTTCATTTATTTTCATTTTTGATAGAATCCAATCTTCACCAATACAAAAGTAGACAACCGCTGCCAACACGTGTTTCGTCTAGGTCGTGAAGACCAAAAGACTTCGTCAGGGCATATAAGTCAAAAATGAGGAGTTGCACAGAAACAATGAAAATCGTTCTAGTCCATAGCCAGCAACAACTCATACACTGCACGCCGCCTGATTTCTGAACACTTTCCTTTTGTCTCTGCACTCGGAGGACAAGAATTTACTCGTGAAGAACTAATAAAAATTAAAAAGTGCTTCACTCCTTGATATTTTGAACAAAACTATTGTAAGGACTGGAAGTTTGAATTTGACACACTTATGTACTTGGATGACCTCTGGAATTGATGTATGAGTTGTTGCTGGCTATGGACTAGAACGATTTTCATTGTTTCTGCGAAACTCCTCATTTTTTATTTATATGCCCTGACAAAGTCTTTTGGTCTTTACGACCTAGATGAAACACGTGTTGGCAGCGGTTGTCTACTTTTGTATTGGTGAAGATTGGATTCTATCAAAAATGAAAATAAATGAAGAATAATGAAGAGAATCTGAAACCTTGGACTGGATATTTGTATATTGATATTGTCAAACTTGTTTAGCTCAGGATTTAGTGTTTGTTCTATAACTTTACTACTGTGGCCCATTTTGAGTCACAGTGTTTCTTTCTGGCTGGGTGACCAGAATCAAATCCTTTGAGCTTATCGGATATTGTATTTCACTAACTATTATTTCTTCTCAGCGCAAACTACCCTCACTCACCTGCTCTCTTAGTTGCCCATTTTATGTTCGTTTGCCCTGACTATGAAGGTCCCAGACGAGTTTGGCTAACCCCAATGTGTAGAACCATGGGTACAAAAAGCAGTGCAGTAGCACTAAGAATAATATGCACCAGCACTTTGCCATTAATTTCGATGGCGGTAGCCAAATATCTGGGGTGGGCTTGGGCTATAAGGATGAAGCCCTTGCTGTGATTTTTTTTTTTTAGGCTGAGCACAAAGCTGGAAATAGGCTCCAAGGGTGAATTTTACATTAACGCTTTTTAATTGTACCTTGACGGTATTTATATTTTTTATTGTGTACAATGTATTTTTATCATGATCTTTTAGAATGTATACATTAATCAGTTTTAAAATGTTTTAATGTGCAGCCCAGGAGACAATTATTCTTTTTTACTGTGTGCTTTTATGAGTGTAACTCGAATAAAGCTGAAATTGACTTGACTTGGTATTATTATGGGCCCTGATATAGCCCTGAGTTGTGGCAAGCCTATCCCCAGAACCATCACATCTTTCCCCCACCACAGCCAGTTGCTTTAATTGCCCCTGATTACAGTAGTAGCTGGGCCGTGTCTTGATAATTACAGAGCAGTATAAGGTCCATATAGTCACCACATTGCTGATGTCCCTGTATCTCTTATCAACAATAAACCCTTAGAACTCCTGAGTATTCCCAGTGGCATGTCGGTAAAAACGCCTCATGACAATCCCTAGGACAACTTTGCCTGAAGTGCGCAAGCACGGCTGAAAAGTCAGTGAATATCCACTCTAAGATGAGTGCCCTCTGCAACCCTGTGTATACATAGGTCCTGATTCACAAAGGTAGATTGAGACGAAATTCTAACTTTACGACTTTAGGTATTCACAAATGGCATTTATGAGTAGTAAAGTTAGACTTTTGTCTCAGTTTTGTTCTCAGTTGAACTTAAGACCAAAACATAAGTTTACCTGAGACAAAAGTCTAACTCTACTACTCGTTAATGCCCTTTGTGTACTGAAATTCTTAAAGTTAGACTTTTGTCTCTGTTTACCTTTGTGAATCAGGCCCATAGAGTCTGTTGACTGCAAAGAAAACTCACAATCTGCCATTTGTAATGTTGTCTCCAGTGGCCACCTTAGGCAGACTGGTAGGAATTCAAATGCTGTTCCTGACCTGCCTTTGAATTAAGCATCGATCCAAAAGGAGCCTCTCTGCCTTAATATAACTGATCTCGCTGTTCGTACTAATTTGCTAAAACAGAAAATGTCACTCATACCAGACTCTCTGAAAGTGAATCATTGCATTAAGTAACATGCTACAAAATCAGCAAGGCAAGCAGCCAAGGAATTAAGGGCCAGATGTACAAAGCCATTTTGCGATCACAAAGCCTGCCGGTTCACAAAATCACACAGCATGAGAACTCAAAATGGCTTAATTTCTTATCTACCAAACCCATTTTGCTGTCCAAATAGCAAAAACGATTTAGAAGGACGTAATCAACGGCTTATTCAAAGGGTCTTGTTTAGGGCATCTCTTTCAAATAGTGACTCATTATGTAACGTGTCAATGTAAACTCTAGTTGCACAAAATTGAAAAATAACAGACTCCCTAGTTGGGATGTGAAAACTTTTCCAAAGGGAAGGGGTCACCTAGTCATCTCTTCCCATTTGTGAATGTAAAAAAAGCTGCTGAGTTGTAAGCAGGGATGCCAACTTTCAAGCAAAAAAAACAATTTTCTTTTTAAATGTAGCTCTTTTCCTGCAAGGAAATGGGCTACATAAAAAAAAAAAGTTTATTTAAGTGCAATTATAGACATTTTGGGGAGCTTACCCCTGTAGGCTACCATCCTCGTGATTGCATATAAAGTGAGTCACAATTTTTTTAACATCCTTCTTAATATGTAGGTCGGATTACAACCTTCTATGATTCTGAATTTTGTGTAGTGACATATTAGTGTATAGGTCGCTTTGCAAAATCCTCTTCCATTCGCAAAAAGTCAGTGCACAAGTTACAGTCATTTATTGCAAATGGAAATTTCACACATCAAGCCCCAAAGAAATAGTGAATGTTAAAAAGTACAAACTGACTTTAGAGAGCTGTATATTTAAAGGTTTAATTGTATACTTTCCTGTACACTGCATTTTCTTTGAATTATGAAAGAATAACAGTCTATAAAACTCTAAAGCAGCAGAGAGAATGGTCCCAAATACAATAGCATGCACTATCTGCAGCCATCAAAACACCAATTTCGAAATGGTGCAGACACAAAGAAAAGAGCAATCAAGATAACACAAGAGGTGGGGCAAGTTAGGGTGGGTATTATGTGCGTTGCTACCTATAACTGGTGGTTTGAAGTGTTTGAGCCTGAACCATAAGTCATGAATCTCATTGATTTGTAATGATGTTCTGTATCTTTTATCCTGAAGCCAGGCTCCACCCCCAACCATCTGTGTCTGCCCAATCTACAATACCCAGGGTTGCCCTTAGGCAGCCGCGGCCCGTGGAGGGAGTTCCGTGGGGCAGGCAGGAGGGGCGGGGTAGGGGCAGGGTGGGAGGTGATAAACACCGGAATATGGATGATTGCAGTTAAGTAAACAATAAAATTAATAAAGCGAATTGGAGATCAACAACTAAGTTCTGGGCATTGGTGAAAACTACATCAAGGGGATGCCCAGCAATGTGCGTGGGAACTACTACCAAATTTCTGGAGTCCAAGGGATTCCGTATCTGCAAGAGGACAAATGGAGTCAGATTGAGTGTCCATGTGGTAGTTAGGATCTCCCAGGAGCAGAAAAGTAACTGCTGCTAAGATATGAGTGGCTAGCCATTCCATGATCTTCGAACTAAAATCTTTGTTTTCGCCTGGTGGTAGGTAAACCAAAGCCCTCCTCCAGTTTCAATTGGAGGTGTTTTCTAATTGAAATATTATCATTTAAAGCCAGGGAGTGCAGCAGGAGACCAGGAGTTTAACCCTTAATGGATTTTGAATAGCAATAGCTACTCTGCCTCCTTTTTTCAACTGTCTATCAAACCTAATTAAACTATAATCTACAGGGAATGCCACTGCAATAGATGGAGAGGCAGCCGTGTGTAACCAAGTTTCAGTGCTGAAACATAGATCTGGCTTGGTTGTATTTAAAAGGTCTCAGAGCTCAGAGGCATGCTTTGGAATAGAGCGCGCATTAAGATATATACCATGTAACTGAGGGAAAATACACTTGGCAGTATCCAGGCAAAGTTAAAGGGTTACTGCTAGTTAAAGGGTTGCCAGTTAAGGGATTGCATCTCATGGGCCCAGAGGCCTCATACTTGATTTGGGGGAGGAAAAGCAGGCAGGAGAATTTGCACATATTGCAGTGCCAGGGACCTTCCTTATCGAAATGGGGTAATTTCCCACTACAGGAGGCACTAAAGTTATGATTCACTGTCTTTATAATTCCCAGATTGATATAAGATAGGAAACACATGATTTACCTAATGAAATATGTAGCCTTTCTGGTGGCGTCCAGGCACGGACGGGCACAGACGGGCTTGCCTTTGGCACGCTTTTGGCGCGCCAGCGGCATGTCCGCATCGGGTCTCCATTTAAATAGTCAGGTAGGAGCCCGGGAAAGAAGTATGCAAAAGACTAGACCATCAGTTTCCCAAGATGGTGGCAAACGATGACCCAGAAGTTACCTTCTGATGCTTACGCTCTCCGCTCAAACAGCGCAAGCCACGGTAGAACAGAGAGCAACACCGTTGTTTAAAGGGTGAGTAAGTGCGATTAAAATTATTCTTTAGTCATGCCAATTTATATCTGTGCTAGAGAATAAAAATCTATCCTAAGACTGTTTCAAGTAAAATATTAATACAATTGCAACCTGTCTTTGCTATGCTGAGTGTCCGCGTCGGGACTTCGTTTGAATAGTCCGGCAGGAGCCCGCTAAAGAACTATGCCAAAGACTAGACCGTCAGTTGCCCAAGATGGCGGCAGCCGACGACCCGGAAGTTACCTTATGATGCTTACTCTCTCCGCTCAAATGGCACAAGCCGTGGTGGAACAGAGAGCAGCAGCACCATTGTTAAAAGAATAAGTAAGTGTGATTTAAATTATTGTTTAGTTCTATTGTAATGCCAATTCATATTAGTGCCAGAGATTAAAAATCTATCCTAAGACTGATTCAATCAATTGCGACCCACCAATTTAAAAAAAAAATCTATATCCCTGGGGACTAGTAGACTTTCTGCTACCCACAGTGGGCAAATTAGGGATATCGCCATATCTGTCTCGGGGGGGAAGAAAGATTTGATTAATTTGAGGGTAAATGGGGGTAGCACAGGCCATTTCTCAAGGGGGTGCTCCTCCAGTATAATCAATGGTGGATAGATGGAAGTGGATCTCTGCGTGGGGATCACCTTCTTAGGGTGATCCCCAAGCAGGTTTCCACTATGGAGAGACAGTACTGGAAGCAGGATGTTCTCCCCTTTCCAACGCTGCTTCTCTCAAACTGATTGGTGCAGGGAAGCAGAGTTATGCCCCCTGACTCCAATGAAGAAGTGAACCATTGGGCACTACTGGTGCCCACTGGTTTAACTTTCCCATCTGCGAAGTCACTGAGTCATACAGTGCACGAGTATTACAGATGGGCTAGGTTGGGGGCTCAAGTGGAAGGAGGTCAGGAAAGCCTCATGTGGTTGAACCGGAGGTTCTCCTGAAACCCTTTCATCATCAGCCAACACACACACTAGAGGGATTAAAATGGTTGTGTTATTTTTGAAGCAACAAATATGACATTACAACATTTTAAAATAATGAATAGATTACATTATGCCACTCTGAATTTGCTTAAAGTGAAATAGTGAAACAATTCTAAATGACACATGTGGGAGGTTGTGAGGAACATTCATATGTTTGCCAATTGCAGTGCTCTGCCAGGATTCTATGATGCAGTGACAAAGAAGTTAAGGATTATTAGGCATTGTGAGGTTGACCTCGTAATACAGGCAATACTGATGGGTATTGATGAGAATATCCCACACTTAGCAAGGGGTCATGTCTTTTTGTTATCATAATTCCTTGCTTATGTATTGAGAAACAATGCATTAGTTATGACCCACATAAGGCAGAGCATTGATGGACACTATTCTGGAACACCTTTGAGACAGGAAGCTGTAATGTATTAGGTGAAATATATATGTGTGGTGAAATTTAAGGTCTATAAGGGACAAAGTTTAAGATTCGTGTCAACCTCTGTGAGGATGCAAACCATTTAATCGAATAGCATCTGATAACTCGTGAAATATTGCATGATAAACTTAATGTATAATATGTTTTTCTTCCTTTTCTCTCCCTGATTTCACTTGAATTTAAAATAGGATGAACATTATTATGAAGAACTGTGCATTTATTGTTATATGTGTGATTCAAATATTAGACATGATGAACGTTTTCTGTATTTATTCTTTACCACCAATAATTTAAGGAAGTATGACGTTTTCATAAGTTTTCCAAAGTAAGGTGCTATTGTGAGATTTTGGTCAATCAATCAATCAAACAAACATTGATAGAGTCCAGCAAATCACCTGTGAGTGTCTTGAGGCACTGGATCTGTTTGCTGCTGCGTGGAGGTCTTTAGTGCTCTTCTGAATTGCTGGAGTGACGGTGCTATCCTAAGAGGCAGGGGGGGTCGTTCCACAAATTAGCTGACAGGTGCGTGAAGAAGTGCCCTCCGCTGTTGGCTTTGCTGATCCGTGGGGAGTCTGTGAGGGAGAGGGAAGCTGAATGATGAACTGGTGAAAGGTCAGGCATTTGTTGATGTATGCTTATCCTTTGTTGTGCAGAGCCTGGATGGATGTCAGCATCTTGAGCTGGCATCTCCCTCTGACCACGAGCCAGTGTAGTTTCTTGAGATGAGGTGTGATGTCACTACTTTTTGGCAAGGTGAGTATGAGTCTTGCCGCTGAGTTTCGGAAGGTCTGGAGACTGTTCAGAAGGCGTGCGGTGATCCCTAAGTAGATCGTGTGACCATAGGCCAGTCTGTTGGTGATGAGGGCCAGCATGATGGCTCTTTTGGTGATTTTCCGGGGAGCCACCTGAAAATCTTTTGGAACATGCGAAGGGTGAATGAGACTGTGCTGACTAGTTTCTCCGTGGATAGCTTGCTATTCAGGATGATTCAGAGGTTGTGGCATGGTCTGTTGGGCTGGGGGGTGGGCCGCCATGTATCATTCCATAGTGAGGTGTTGTTCCTGCTAGTGAAACCCAATGATCTGACAAATGGGACCAATTTGGGAGTGATTCCAAGGAGTTTTAGATGAAGGAGCCTTTTTTAGACTGGAGGTCATGATTTCATGTACATGTGGAGGTGAATTAATATGTTGCAGTATTTAGTGTCAGAGAGAAAGAACTCATACAGTTTGTACGTTTCTAAGTAAGGATTCTAGGACTGTAATGTCAAATGGGTTTAATCAAGTTGAATATCGTCCGTGTATCAGTGTACAAGGATCTCTTTTTTCTAGAGAAATTGACGAACAGGTTTCATGTAAAGAGTGAATAGTCAGGATGAAAAGACAAATCCTTGGTTACACTACAATTTGTTGGCACGGTAGGAGATCTAAAAAAATTGTTTAACAAACTGTGATCTCTCAGAGAGGAAATGTGCAAACATTACAGTACTAGGATGCTGACTGCCATTTTAGTGAATAAGGCAGAGCATAGCATCTTATGGTCAATGGTATCAAAAGCCACTGACAGATCTTTTAGCACCTAAAAGGCTCTCTAAGCAAATGGAGTGTGGAGACTGAGTACCTTATTTTGGTGTTGGGAGACTGAAGCTCAGGTACAATTCTGTAACAAAGAGATCTTCGTAGACAAGACTTGATTTGTTATAGCCAGCACAAATTTTGCAAGATGGGTGAAATGTTTCACATTTTTGCTTCAGTTGTTTATTATGAGTGATGAATCGCGTGGCTGCTGGTTAAGGTATGGCACTTTAAGTAACAAATAAAGCACATTTCTATAGTCCAACCAATGAAAGTACTTGCTTGAATATCTCTTTTTCACCAGTGGTTGCAACATAGAATGTACCTTCTAACTTAGATAGAACTTTCTAATAACACTTACATATTTAGAGACATTCTTTTGTTCTTTGCTTTTCTATAAAGAAATAAGGGACTAGTTAAATTGAATGTCTTAAATGTATGCAGTGCTGGACCAAATAACCAACCATACACATGTATTCTAATGATAGGTTTGCTACAGTATATTTGAATTCTGCATCATGATAGCTTCTCTACATCACTTAAGGAAAGGCCATTGGCTTCCAGACAAGGTTTCCATTACAATATAGGGGGTTTGAAGTACTAAGCATTCTTCCCTTTTTTTTCTCTCACAGGAAGAGTAACAATCAAGTATCATCAGCACATTCATGAAAAGCACATGTTCTAGATGGTACGAGTTCATGTAGAAGTTGCATTATAACAGAAAAACACTCAGTGGACATGAACGTTTATGTAGGATCCCACAGACATATAGTATTTTCTGTCTAAATTAGTTTAATGCAAACTTTCAAAATGCTTTTTTTCCAAAGAAAATGACCAGATATTGATTTTTATGAGTGCATCAAGAACAAACCTGAGCCTCTCCTACAGAAAAGCATGGTTGGTAGTACCAATGAGAGCAGACTGATCACGGAACATGATGCATGATGCACTACTCCAGCTGTAAGATATTACTTTACAATGAACCAGGCTGATTTAGGGCTTCTACAAAGTCAAAAGCATGATTTTCCATTACAGAGGGAGCCTTTTCTTGTTAATGCAAATATGCTGCAACCACACACCAGAAAAGGAGCTACGATATTGGTCTGCAGCTCGCATGATTCAATGTGTCCCTATTTAATTTGAATGAGATCCATGCATGTGAGTTGTTTGTGATACTTGGTTGAATAGGTAAAATATATCAGAAGTAGAAATAATTATCTTCACCAGCATTGAGTCCCCTATGAAAATTGAATGGTTTAAATTTGCAGATAAGCTTTTTCATGCTCTCTGCTGATCTAGGAGTCAAATGAAATTAAGAAATTATAATCCTGCTCTCCTGTGTCAGGATAACCCCCACCAGCTCAGATTTTATTTAAATTCTCACTGAAAATTCCTGGTGCAAGACTAAGGTTGTGCTAAAGGCTTTCTGTGGGAGCTTGTGCTACATTTTTTGCTTCTGATGTGCTTATGTATTCCAAAAGCGGAAGAAATGGTTGTTCATCCCCTTCTAATATACCCTTTTGTGCAGGCTCACATTTCAAACCAGCACAATGTGAAGGGAGTGTTCCATCATTTATTTAGGATCACTGTTCCATGAAAGTGTGATAATGAAATGTGACTCTACTGGTCCCCCGCTAGTAGCATTTTACTTCTGGTAGCAAAGACAACAATGTACCTGGGCAAGTTCGGCAGGGACTCCAAAGTGAAGATTGTTACTGTCTAGCAAAGGGGCTGACTGTGTGCCTGGATGGTTGCACCCTACAGTTTCTCTCCGGTATAACAACTCTCTTCTCTAGACCCAGGACTGTTTGATCTTTACCACCGGCACAAATTTAAAGATAAAGATTCTGCCTGATTTTCATCTTGGAACCTTAAACATTGCCCTTTGCAACACACAGTATATTGAAAGGAAAGTCCTTTTGTATTGAACTTGTTCTTTTTAGTATTGAACCTGTTCTTATACAAAGTGTTTACTAAGTGGTATACTGTCAGCTTGCCTCCAAGAGTCTCTTTTTTATTACTATGATATGTTGCAAGTCCATGAGCAAATTCATATCTTTGTATTTATAATGCTTATCTTTGCATGGAGGTTGAAAAATAGTTATGCTACGAATTCCAGCTGCTATTTTAGGTGTGTAGGGATTTATGATGGCTGAAGCGGGTCGGTGGCCATTTTTAATACCATGATAGCCATGATCAAATTTTAGAGTTATCTGCAATGCAAAAATTGAGGCTTTCAGGGGCATTGTAAACAAGCACTGGAGACTGAGAGCAGGTGATCTCAAACTCAATGAACAGCCAATGCATTCCTTCAATAAGGGAAAAAGTGTTAGAGACCATGTGGCGCGTTCCCTCTTAGAGACTCCCACACAACCATCTATTTGCACATTATGGCACTTACCTGAAATAGTAGGCCACTACAAATGCAGTCACTGTAAAGCATGTAACATCACGATTGAGACTGAACGGCTGAATTATAAACAACACGACTTACAGTTAAAAACTCACACAAACTGCAACAGCACAGATGTGATCTATGCTATCATCTGCCCCTGTGATTTAATGTCAGAAAGTCTAGGTGTGCATTTCACAACACTGCAATAGGGTGAGATGTAATGTCCAAGGTGCCCCTTTAGTGGAACACTTCCAAACACTGAAACACCCACCAGAGAGTCTCAAATGGATGTTATTGGAAAAGGTAACACTGGGACCCAGGGGTGGTGATATTAACTCAATTCTGAACATTCGCAAATGTAAATGGATGCACTCCCTAGACACCATACAGAATGGGCTAAACAAATTAGATGAAACCACTAGGCCATTGTCTTGCATTAATACAGAATGATTTCAGCTGTATGTTTGGTTTTGTTCCGAAAATGTCATATCATTGCATGCTGTGATATTTTCTGATGAAATGTCTAACTCTTTTCTGTTCTGTTGCCGTCATTGTCTAAGTGTTGAAGATAACCCAACAAGTGTTCTCACAACATACTTGTATTATGGTTATTTTTGTCATTTGACCCCTAACATACTGAATTGAATAATACAACACCACACGATGTGCTATCAATTGCTGGCTTGCTTTATACTCCTTTATGTCTTTAATGTGGCGAATTATCAAGAGAGGTATACCATATATGTTGTGCCTCACAGAGGTTCAAAATCCTCGTAGGCCCACATTACATAAGGTTTGTACTTATTTCCACCCCTGACAGCACCATCGCGGATGACTCCTTACATGATTTTAGATATATCTACCACTTCTTCCACACACATGGACTGAGTACCTATTTGTTGCAATTTTATAAGTAACTGTATCAGGCATAACATAACTTTTATTGCCATCTCAAATAACATCTCCCAATTTCAATACAATCTGACCCTAGTGATTAATGCACCAAATTAACTCGTCAGTGTCTATTGCTGACACTTACTGCTCACGGCCATCGGTGTTAGCATTCAGTGACTGTGCTTCTGATGTAAGCACATCCACGTGCATGCCTACCTGACCGTAATCTATTTTTAGATGTGAACCTGCTGGCATGTTAGGCTACACATCTGGAATTGTCCATGCTTCAAGGTACGAACTCCTCCTTTTTCCTCTGGCTATATCAATACGTTGATTTTCGGAGATTATTTTTAAACACAGTGGTTGAGCCAGTGAGCAGCCTCTTAAAATTATTTTGTCCTCTCCTTTGTTTAGATGTTCCCGGATTATTTCCACCAGATGCTCACAGCCACAAAATAGACTGACGCCTCACAGTGCATTGTTTGATGAATTCATTTAATGAGTACATTATTCCGACGGGCCCATTTTGAATTATAAATCACTCTTGGCCCAGTATACTAAGAAAGAGTTGTTTATTTCTTTCTCAGCACCAACACAGTCTACTAAAGGACTGGACTGTTGTTACTTGCCTCTCTGCCATAGGAGCCTATGGGCCCATTGGGCAATTCGGGACTGTCTAGACGGAGGTGGCAGAGCGGTCCTTATTTTATTGGACCTCTCTGCCGCGTTCGATACCGTCCCCTATGAGCTCCTCCTCCGCCGGCTGTCGGCCATTGGTATTGGGGGGGTTGTTTTAGACTGGCTGTCCTCTTTTCTGTCTGACAGGACTCAGCAGGTCTGGATGCCTCCTCACGCCTCTGAGCCTAAACCACTGCTTACAGGGGTTCCGCAGGGGTCTACTCTTAGCCCCTTGCTGTTCAATGTCTATATTACCCCCCTGGTTTTTTTGGCGGAACAGTTTGGGGCTAAGATCATAGGGTATGCAGATGATACCCAACTGCTGTTTACTTGGCCGGACGATAATTTGGATACGTCGGCTGTTCATCTGTGCTTGTCCTCCGTATTTCGCTGGCTAACGCAGGCCCAGTTGAAATGCAACGAGGAAAAATCTGAAGTGCTCTTCTATGGTTCCTTCCCCCCCTCGTTCAAAAACACACTGTGGCCTCCTAATATTCCCAGCCCGAAAGAGATGGGGAGACCTGCAAAAACCTTGGCATCTGGTTCTCAGAGGATCTCAGATTCGAGGTCCATATTAAGAAACTTACAGGCACCTGCTTTGCCACTCTGAGAATGCTCCGCAAATTCTTCCCCCTGCTCCCCAGGGATGCTAAGGAGACGGTTGCTAGAGCACTCATACTGGCAAGGCTGGATTATGCGAATGCACTGTTTAGTGGCATTCCGGCCTATCTGGTGAAACGCCTGCAAATCATCCAGAATGCGGCTGTCCGTCTTTTATTTAACATCCCTAGATGGAAGAGTGTCCGCGCAGAGATACGCACGCTCCATTGGCTTCCTGTTGCACAACGCATTTTGTTTAAATCTCTGGTGCTTGCGTTTCGTGCCTCTCACGATCAAGGCCCCCTGTATCTGAGGAAGAGATTCACCAGCTATGTCCCTGTACGCACCCTCGGATCCTCTACTCTGTTCAAATTGTATCTTCCCCGTTTTAAACGAGCAAGACTCGGTGGCCAATCGATCTCCGTGATCGGGGCTCGGGCCTGGAATGCTCTCCCTCTCCATCTGCGCTCTATGCCTACAGTGGCTGAATTAAAAAAACACCTGAAAACACATTTGTTTAAGAGTGTAAGCTAAGATGCCTTCTCTTTGTCTTACTGTCTGCCTCTCCTGTACCCGCGCCAGGATACTCTCAAGTAACGGAGCGCGCTATAAAATGGTTTATACATACATACATACATACATACATTGACATATCTCTCAACGTATTGTTCCGGTGGACTTAAAGTGAACATTCACTGTCTTTTTGTTATCACACTTGTGTAGTTACATACATCCTTCATCCCCAATAATTATTTGGTTATACCTTTCACTTTGTATATATTCGTAGGTGTATCCCTATGTCCTGATGAAGACCCCAGTTTAAGGACCTAGGGCCAGATGTAGGTAGAACTTATTTACCGATTCTTAATTACCGAATTTTACCGATTCGGTAATTAAGAATCGGTAAATAAGAAGGGGGGTATGTAGGAACATCCAGATGTTCCATTTACCGAATCGGTAAATATCTGTATTTACTGATTCGGTAAATACCGACCGGTAATGCTCCATTCATTCCTATGGGCTTTGAAGCCCATAGGAATGAATGGGGCATTACCGGTCGGTATTTACCGAATCGGTAAATACCGATTTTGACAAGGGTGCAGGGGGTGTCACTTTGACACCCTCTAGCACCCCCAAAAAAGGTTCGGGGCCATGTGGCAGGCATACCTGCCTTAAGGGCAGGTCTGCCTGTCATATGGCACAGGTGTGCATGCACACATGTGCATGCACACCTGAATCGGTATTTTACCATCAAATTGAATTTGATGGTAAAATACCGAATTTGTAGGGCTTGTGGGACTCAGAAGAGTCCCACCTACATCTCAATTTTACCGATTCTGTAAAAATACCGGTCGGTAAATTTACCGACCGGTATATTTACCGAATCGGTAAAATTACCGAAATGCCCTGTTGCAATCCCCCTACATGTCGAAAGCCAAATACCGGTCGGTAACGGCCGAATTCGGCCGTTACCGACCGGTATTTGGCTACCTACATCTGGCCCCTAATGTACCTCCTTTTGTCTATGGTGTCGAAACATCGACTATGAATATGTACCTGTACTGATTTTGATTCACAGCATTGATAACAGCAATTTCTTTACTGTATCTATCTGATGACTGTGTATTTCGATATATTCTCAGCCAATCAGTCAACCAGACAGGTCTTCTTTTAAGACACATTGTTAATATTGTCTAAACAGCCCCATTCCACACATCCAAACCCTCACAAGAGCACTACTTCAAGCACGATTTCCCCTTGGAGCACCTGTAATATGAATGTACAGTTCATATGCATGACTAAAATGCTGATATAAATGTACTTGATTTTGTGAAATTGTCTGTTTAGTTGTTTATATGGATGGTGGGATTGTTCTACTGGGCTATCCACTGTGACTGCCTTGTTTTTTGTACTGGTATTACCCAGGTCTGGTGGTATTTTGGGTCTCCCCATTGTAGTGCAACGTACTAGTTATGTTATGGCTTCAATGTGTAAAGCAGTAGTGAGACCACATCAAACATACTATGCTGAGTAAAATAAAAACATAATGCCGTAATTCAAAGAATAAGGTTAAAACTTATTAAAAAGACTCCAGTGTGTATATCGAAGAAACACTATAATAAGAGTGTGTTAAAGGGAACAATGCACACTTATCATCTGTATACAGGAGATGTATTGTATGCTGGGAACTGAAGCATCCAATCCCCCACAATATTTAAGATGGCTATTTCTGGATAGTAGAAGCACAGGCCTTTATCCTCTTAGGTGGTGCGCACGATCAACGGCCGACGGCACCACTACCTCGGTAGTGCTGCCGTCGGCCGTTGAGCGTTCGAACTGCACCTGCGCAATGGAACGTCCAGCACTGGAGCTGGACGTTCCATAGCAGATAAGGTGTTAAGATCCCTGACAGCTTTTGTTTTCCCCTCACAGTTCTGGAGCAACAATCTTCCATGATACACATCAACAATATTGAGGGATGCAAACACCAGTGGTTAGTAGGGTTCCCAGAGGCACCCATCAATGGCTTTGTGCCATTTGTAGGGGCCTGATCTCTAGGATCCCTATACCCATTCTTCAGTGTCTCAAAAATTGCTTTTAACACCCCCATACCCACTTCCAATGAACTCCCTTTCAGACAGACTGATTTGTGATTCTCCACAGGTCTCAATAAAAGCTCCTCACCCAAATTATTCATGACTTTCCACTCACTATTTCAGGCAGGCAATCTCTAACTATTACTTTAGCTTCTTTTCCCAACAATTTACTGCCCTCATTATTCTCATATTGTTCCTAATTCCATTTGCTTCACCACAACATTTTCTCTAATTCTCCTGAGGGAGGGCTATTATGCTCATTTGCCTGCAAAAAACGCCTTAGACAGCAACCTCTCAATCACTAAAGTGCTACTGTCTCATCTTCAAGCACCACTGTTGTTACATTCTTCCTCACTTCTCAACTACACCCAGAACTAGAGGAAGCGATCTAGAATCAACTGTTACAATCCCATTGTTCACCTTTTGAAGCAGAAGGCAAAAACTGAGCATCATTTCATTTATGTATTTAGCACTCTCCTCTTTCTTTCTCCACCAGCTCAACTAATTTAACAAACCCATGGTTACGGCAAGCCCCATTGTGTAGAAAATGACTCTGACCCATATAGCCCTTTACATTTTCTTCTTTTTGGATTACCCAGTCTTCGAATCTCTGCTGTGAGTGAGACTCACAGATTCTCACTCACTTTGTTAGCTAGTAAAATTGCTTTGATTTCTAACTGCAATGTCTGACTTTTAAAAGGCATAACCGGGTTAAAAGACTCAGGACTACATATGATCATGTTTGCACATGTCTCTGCACATTTGTGAGGGTTGAGTTACGGCAATTGTTGTCTAGCTGAGCCCTGTATTTAGGCAGACAGAACCCACACTAGGAGTGTTTATGACCTTACAATTCAATTTGACGTTCAATGTTCAAATTTCTATTTGACTGTAGTGTGAATCTGTAGTGCTTCACTGTACCTCTGTGGTGTTTTATTGCATTCGCACCGTAATTGAAGCTGCACCAACATAACAATTTTGCAATAGCTCAACCTAAAGATAACTTAACATTCAAAGATATCACAAGTGAAAATATAATACTAAGCTGACTTTAATTTGCACTCCTTCTTGTACTTTCGATGTTAGTCATATTTCTTTGAGTTAGTTCTAAATTAGATTCCTACTTTGAAATAACCTGCTGGGCCAGGTTAATTACTCTGCTGCCCACCTGGTAGATCAACTACATTTCCACTAAATTAGACTGCTCCTGGGAGAGGAAGAAAGTGGGCTCATAATGTGCATATGTTAATTACATTCACACTGCCTGGCAAGAATTGGCATGCCGTTCCCATAGACACAATAAGAAAGCAGTTACATCTCTCTGCCCATTCTGTTTATGAGACCCCTTTGATTCTTTTAATGGGAAAGGTACCTTTTTGGCAGTGACAGTTGGGACAAACATAAATCTCTCAAGACTTGTGACCATTGACTACTTAAGGTCACCATTTTGAAAAGTCCTGAGATGTGCAGGAGGGATGGGGCAGGGCCAGAGTAGTGACGTGTCATCTGTGTATTGGACAGAGGTTCCTACTTTTTGCAACTTTCCACCCACACTTTAAAACTATTCAAGGAAGGGGTCTGAGAGAAACATTGGAATCTGCATGAGTCAAGGACAAGGGGACCTCTTGAGGATAAACCCTTGTCTTAATGACTTGGACTCTGTGGTTCTGTGCGTCTAGTGTCAGTGGCACTGTTCGTCTCACTCCCTCGAAGAAACATTAAAAGGCAGGGCTTGCAGGTGGTCCCTGGAGCAGAGTGGTTCTCTGTAACTTCTGTGGCCCGGTCCTATAGGGGGTGATCCCGACAGGGGCATCCTTGACTCCTGTGTTACACACAGGTGCCATTCAAGGGTTCAGAAGGTTATTAGACTGATGGAGTGCAGGCAATAATCTGTTATTCTGACACATTTTCGAAGACAAAACAGGAGTAAGGCAAGAAGGGGAATCAAGGGTTTGAAATAATGGAGTAATTATGAAGAGTGAAAAAAGGGAGTACATTGGGATAGAAATGGGTTTAAAAAGGGAGTAAAGCAGGAGTGAGAATAAGGTGTTTATATAAATAGAGCCATTCAGAAGTGGGAGAAAGGGGTTTATAAAAAATGGAGTTAGGTAGAAAGGGGACTAAGAGGCTTTAAAAATGGAATCAAGGGGAAGTGGGAGAAAAGAGTGTTAAAAATAGGAGTAAAGCTAAGAGGTTTGAAAAAGAAAGTAAAATAGGAGTGGGAGTAAGGGGTTACATTAAAAGAAATAAAGCAGAGGGGAGTTAAGGGGTTTGAAGAAAGGAGTTAAACAGGAGTGAGTGTAAGGGGGTTTGTAAAAAAAGGGACACAGTTTGAGGAGGAGTAAGGGGTTGGTAATAAAAATGAAAGAAAGCAGAAGGGGTTAGTGGGGACGGTGGCGTGCTGACCTGCCAACACACGGTATGGCCTTGTGCAGGTAAGCGAACGCAAGATACACATACGCACACAGTATTAGTGTAAGGACCAAGACCACAAGCTGTAATGCGCCTGTTTATTTATCCCCTCGTGCACACCCGGCCTCTGGGGGGATTGCATGGGTCAACAATGTATGGTTTGGGCCGGGTGGCTCCAACACTACATCCTTCCTTTCCATTAGGTTCTGACTGTCTCTTGTTCAGGGATGCTTCTTACGGCATGCAACACACAAAGTCTCGGAGACTGTGGCTTGGGGCAGGATTAGGCCGAAGATCATAAGTCTCGCTCCAGGAGTTGTAACTTGGCCCTGCCCTGTCAGGGCTGTCGGGAGGATGTACCCATCTATGAGTTGAGCAAACTGGGTCCTACTGCAGGACTGGTCTTTTTAGTCTTTCAGTTGGGAGTAAATCCCCAATCGCCCTGGGAGAGTGTAGCAATGACACAGCTTCTTCCTCTAGCGTGTCCTTCTCTGAGTTTCCTTCCGCAACTAGTTGGGATCTGCTGACCTTCTTGAAGCATTAGATGTTTCGTGCAATCGTGCATGAGCCCCTTTTGGCAGACACCATTGTTCCTCGCACATCCGTGACATCCCATACATCAGGCTCATACAGTGTATGCATTTTCCAACAAGTTTGCCGATCCTTGAAAATCACGTGGTTGCCCATGAGTATGTTGGTCACATGCACCGTCCTTGCCACGCTTGCCTGCAGATTGGTGGCCATCATCCTTGCCTGCAAGGCCTCAGGCCCGAGCTCCCCAGGACGCCAGGCGGGGTCTGTCAGTATGCTGTCTCGTGGGGCCCACCGGAACAGTAAGTGTGGTGGAGCGAATCGGGTCAAGCAGTGTGGGGTCTGGTGGTACGTGTTCAGAAACCATTGTAGGCATTCTTCTGCCCCTTCACCTCTGTCCCCACTGATCCTCAGTGCCCGATTTAGGGTCCTCATAAAGCGCTCCACCTCTCTGTTGACCTGCGACCACTGTGGCGTTATGTTGCGGTGTCGGACAACGTGGGCCATCAGATAATCTTGGAATTCCTTTCCTTGGAAGGGCTGTCCATTGTCTCGCCATATTGCTTTGGGGAGGCCCATTATTATGAAGGTCTGGTCAAGGGTGGCCTTGACTTGTGGGAACGCCGTGGATGATGCAACTTCCACAATTGAGAATTTAGAGTGGGACTCTATTAGGACGATCGTGCTGCGTCCTTAGGGGAAGGACCCAAAGTCAGTGCTGACTTGTGACCAAGGTTCCAGACACGGTTCTTCAGTGAGAATAGGGTGAGGTACCGGATTACTGATGGTGATAGCGCAGGAGTGGCATGCGTGATGGTATGGTCAACCATGGTATAGTCAAACATGGTATCCATCCCGGCAAACCACACCTTGCTGCAAAGGTGGACTTTCGTCTTGGCTATTCCCTGGTGTCCCACAAGGTTGACGACTCACTGCTGTAGACTACTTGGGACCACAATGGTGGTGCCTCTCAGGACTATCCACTGGGGGCCTTCGCTGAGCTCACTGTGAGCTCTCCATAGTTGTTGTTGCGTCGTCTGATCTTCCACGTTGAGCCCGTCCGGTAGACCAGTGCTTCCTTCACCCTGCCCAGATTTTCATAAAGAGTTGTCGTGGATTCTATTTCTTTCAGCATTAGCGCTTTGGGGCATGCTTCCTGCGATATCATCCGCACAAGTTCTTCTGTGTTTTCCTAGTCAGTAGTTGGTTCCAAAGGTCTTGCTGTGATGGGGTGACATGACAAGAAGTCCAGGGCTGTTGATCCCCGGACAGAACACCACTTCAAAATGATATGCTTGAAGCTACACTGCCACTTTTCAATCCTCAGCGGAGCCAGCCGGGTCGTTCCTGAAAATAGGGGATCAATGGCTTGTGATTTGTCACCATTCTTTAGTCGCGTCAATAGAGGTAGAGGTAGAAGTGGTGGCAGGCCCACTTAATGGCGAGAGTCTCTCTCTCTATCTGGGTGTACCTCATCCCAATCTCCCTCAGTGTCCTTGCTGGCTGTTTCTTGTAGGAGGACTGCTACCAGCCCTAGCAGGCTGGCATCAACGACTACTTCCATGCGGCTGGCGTGGAATTACGGCATCACGGTCTTGTCCATTAGAGCCTCCTTGATTGCTTGAAACTACGCGATGGCTTTGTTTGTCCAGTTCCAAGGCTTCCGCTCATTGTGAGGGCTTGCAGGGGTTCTGATAAGGATGCCAGGTTCAGAGTGAAATGGACGCACTACGCGGCGATACCCAGAAAGCTACGGACTTCAGTCAGGAATGTGGGCACTGGCGCTGACCGGATTGCGACGGCCTTCTTTGGATCAACGTGTATCTCCTCACGGGAAAAAATGTATCTGAAGAAGATCTACTGATTTCTGGTAAAATGAGCATTTTGCCCTGTTGTAGGTTAGACCACTGTCTACAAGGCCCTGGAACGTGCTCCTCAGGTGCATGTAGTGTTCCTCGAGGTCTTTTGAAAAAAGGAGAATGTTGTCGCTAAGGTTGATGACTCCTTGTAGTCCTGAGAGCGTCTCGCGGATGGTATTCTGGAACAGTTCAGCGGCTGTCGACACCCCAAAACTCAACCGTTTGTATCTCTTTAGCCCCACGTGCGTGGAGAAGGCTGTTATGTACCTGCTTTCTGGGGCGAGTTTGAGCTGGCGGTATTTAAGTCGAGTTCGGAGAACAATTTTGCTTCATTGAGGTCCACCACAATATCGTCCATTGTGGGCGTTATGTGTTGCTCTCTCTTCACCGCCTAGTTGGGGAGGCGTATGTCGACACACAGCCTGATTGCCCCAGGCTGCTTTGGGTTGGGGGCAATGACCAGAGGAGACATGGTGTGGGGCCAGAAACCTTTTTAATTACTCCCAGTTGTTCCAGCTTCCGTAGCTCTTCCTCAACCTGTGTGCGCAAGTGGAAGGGCACTCTCCGATGCCTCAATGTAGTTGCCTAGGTTGATGAGTCAATATGTCACTTGAATTCTTTACCTTTGAGTCGTCCGAGGACTTCGTCCAACATAGGGAATTCTCGCAGGATAGCGTCCACATGTAGGCTGTGGACTTAGTTTGCGAAGAAGACCAATTCCAAGTCTTCCAACGCATGCAGCTAAGAAAAGTGCCTCTCTTCTCCTTTGTGTCATGAAATCTGGCAGGGAGGCAGTGCCCCTCACTGGCTACTTCTAACTCGATCACTCCTCTCAAGGGAGGCTGTTCAGTCCCTCCGTATGTGTGGATATTTGCTCTGGAAGGCGACAACAGCGCCCGTGGTGGGAGGTGCACATATTGTGCACTGTCCATGACATTAATGGAAGCTCCCGTGTCAATGAGTGCTTGAATGGTGGATCGTGCTACGAGTATCGAGCACAGGGGAGGCAGTCTGCGGCTCGGACCAGCGTGGCTTACAAATGACACCACAAACATGTCATCATCATCCTCTCCTAAGCCGTAGCCCAGGCCCTGTGGGGTGGCATCTTCCTGCCCCAGGGGGTCATCTAGGGACAGCTGTCTGACAGCCACCGACACCCCTCATTGTCCGGTAGTGTTTGATCTTGACCTGCCGCTTCTGCACACCTTGGCGAAGTGATTTTGCTGCCCCTGAGGATGTTTGTGGAGCTTGATTGCCTCGCTCCTGCCTCCCTCATGCTTTCTATTACTATAATTGCTTATGTATTTGCCTCCCAATGTGTCTCTGTGGCACATGTGCCTCACTTCTTAACGGGTAGGGTGCACTCTGCCCTCGCCGATCAGGTAGTGTCATCAGAGGGGGCAGAGGAGAGAGGGAGAGAGACGTCCTTGTGGAGCGTCGTGTCTACTGGCTCTCGATGTGAGGGAGGAGGCCTTTTAAAGTTAGGGTGAGCATGGTATGGCAGCTCATGTCATGCTCTCGATGCAACAGTGCCTTGACCTCGAGGGCACTGGGCATGCTTCGCCGCTGCCTGGCGGGAGTCTCCAGGTCTATGCTGCAACCGCGCTTGTCTGCACAGTTCGTCACGAGTCGTATGGCCTTCCAACATCCTCCAGGAGTCCTCCGTTTACGGGGGCTGGCAAGAGCAGAGCCGGGCCTGCAGTGCGAGACGTGCGCGGTTATGCCCCGAAGGCACAGGGGCTGCTGCGTGGGTGACGCACTGACCGCTGCGGCGTCGCTGTGCTGGATTCTTTACCTGGAGTGGTGGAGGCGTCGGTGAGACCCGCCTCATCACCAATGTAGTGGAGATGGTGGCGTGAGACCTGGAAACACGTGGAATGGACTAGTGCAGGTAAGCGAATGCAGGATAGACACACACAGTTTTAGTGTAAGGGCCAAGACCACGAGCGGTCATGAGCCCGTTTATTTATCCCCTTGGTCGACCCTGCCCTCTGGGTTGAATACAAGGTGCAAAAATGTATGGTTTGGGCCAGATGGCTCCGAAACTACAAAGGGGAAACTTAGGAGGTTGAAAAACTGAAGTAAAGGAGGCAGGAAAGAGGCTCTTTAAAAAAGAATGGAGGTTGGAGGGGCACCCCTGCTTAAACAAGAATAAATGAAAGTTTCTTCAAGAATGGCTTTAATGAGGCTTTTCTCATCAACCTGGTGAAAGCCATTTTATAAGAAAAAATTGTTAACAATGGTTTGAAAAGGGGCGTGGCCACGGAGGTGACCAAGATGGCCGCCTTAGCCTGAAGCTCCGCCGGTCGGGCTCAGCAAACTTCAAATTCCCCGATGTAATTGCATTCACAGCTGCAGCAAACACCCTCCATCTGCTCCTATTAACCGATGGAACAACCTGATGCCTGATCGGGACGGCACCAGCAAGCTGACCTGGCGTGGGACGGGCCGGCGCTAGGAGCGGGCACGGCCCTGCGGCCTTTCCCCGACGAAGATCCGGCAGTCTGCTGAGTTGGTGAGTGTCCGGCACAGCCCTGCGCTCCTTCCCCACTGCTCCTGTGGGCTCTCCTCCCCTGTCCCTCCCGCTGTGGCTCCCGGCTTAGTTCCGTAATTGGCGGGGCGCTTCCGTATCATTCTCGGCCTGGTGGGCGTCTCTGCGCCGGGGCCTCGCTTGTGGGTCACGGCGGGAGGTGAAGTGGGCTAGTGTGAAGGCCCCTACGCTCCAACCTGGTACAGTGGCGGCGCTGGGCCTTACCGGGCTTGCTAGCTGCCCCCCCACAGGCCGACTACCGGCTGTGAGATACAGCTGCCTGCTTGGGGAAGACACGCGTGGGTGTGTGGATGGCGACGCAACCTTACCGCCCGATGCTGTTCCTTTGAGGACGCCTGCTGCCCATGGGTGCTGGGATCTTCCCCACTTGCTTCAGCACAGGTGGGCACCGCTGAATCCTCTGCGTTTTGATAGATCCACGAGGCTCTCTATTCTAGCTTTTTCCTCATTTGCCAGCCCCCTCAGATCGTGGTGGGTCATGGAGGCGCTGCTGCATTGTCATCCAGCTTTCTTCTCTGTGTTCTGCCTGAATCCTGCATCTGGGTCGGTTACTCCATATTCTTCTGTGTGCACGCCCGCCATCATTCAGCTGACCGGTTTTGTCGCGGTGGCCTCTTGACGCCATCCACTGCTTGTTCGTCCTGCTGCTTAACACTTTGGCGGCGTCATTCACCCGTGCGCATTCTGCACCTCTCCTCTCTCTGGTTGCCCCGAGACTGCGGCCTTGCCAGTCCACCAGCTAGCCTCCCTCCTCTACCTGAGGAATGGGGAAGAAGGACCCCAACCAACGCAAGTTGCAATTTAACAAGGCTCCCGGTCCCACCACGGACGCCCCCTCTGGCCCAGCTAACGGGGCCATGGGCTCAAACGACGCGGAGGGCTCTGCCTCGCTTATGATGGCCATGCTTAACGGGCCGGTTTCAAGTCTCTCGATAGCCGATTTGATGACCTTGACAAGAAATTGGATGATATGGGGACTAAGATTCAGGTGCACGATCGAAGGCTAGATGGGGTGGAGGCAAGGGTATCGGACATCGAAGATGGCGCATCGTCCTTGCTGAAGTGACTAGACAGGATGGAGAAGATCCTCAAAGACGTAGCCATCAAGAATGAGGACTTAGAGGCCCGCAGCCACTGATATAATATCTGAAACGTTGGAGTTCCGGAGACGACCTCCACTGGGCCTATGGACGTCTTTGTAGAAAAACTTCTCACAGAGCTGTTCGGTAGAGATACGTTCACACAGGGCTTTGTGGTGGAGCGTGCCCACAGATCGTTGGGGCCCTGTCCTCGGCCGGAGCTCCCTCCACGTCCCATCATTGCTAGACTCATGAACTTCAGAGATAGAGATGCTGCTCTCCGTTCAGCTCGCGACATGGGTGACGTCCAGTAGGCAAGGGAACAAATTGGCTTTCTTCCCAGACTTCACCATCATGGTTCAAGAGGCACGGTGCAAATTCAATGGTGTTAAGGCTACCCTGAAGAACCTGGGCCTCAGATACGGCATACTGTACCCGGCAAGGTTGAGGGTCGATGTGGACGGCAGATTTCGCATCTTTGATACTCCCACGGAGGTGCAGGAATTTTGTCAGGAATACAGGAGGAGCCACTCAGGGGCGGCTGTCGTACCGCGAACGGGCTCCCCGGCTCGGGGTGGTACGCAGGGCAGCGTTGAACTATTCTCTGATCCCGGGACTGGTTGACTGGTTACTGCATTTATCACTGTGTTTAAAACATTCATGTCTTTCTTTTCTACATTCTGAGCTTATATTGCTTTTTGCCCAGCCGGCGTGGCATTGCCGCACCCTATGGTGAATACCAAAGTTTCTCCGTTTTGTATTATATTTTTGCGATGTGCTCATTTGTTTCCTACAGTAATGGGAATGTCCGCACTGCTCTCATGTTCAACTAAGAAATTTGGGGTTTGCCTCTTTGGGGTCAATAGGAGGCTGGGTGGTGGGTGGTGGGTGGGTAATTTGTTCAATTTCATTGCTCATTTCGGAATCATTGCTCGGTTTGTTAGTTTGTGGCAGAAGATTTGCATTCATTGCGACTTAAATGTGATTAAGATTTTCCAATGGTTAAGCTAGGGCATCAGCCCGGTCTTTCCGGGCTCTCCCTGATATCTTGTAACGTTAGGGGTCTAAACAACGCTAAGAAGCGTAGACAAGTCCTCAAATATTATCAGACACAACATTGATAGTATTTATGCAGGAGACCCATCTGTCCAACTCCGACCATTCCCTTGTCGCCAGGAACTGGGGTTCTCATAGATTTTTCTCCAATTACAGTCGGTATGCCAGGGGGGTTGCCATATTCATACACAAATGTGTCCCCTTTGCACTGCACAAGACCTTGACTGACGTTGAGGGTCGAACTCTGATTGTTAAAGGTTTCCTGCTGAGACACAAGATTTCATTTATTGGCGTTTATGGTCCAAATGTAGACTCCCCCACTTTTTTCCACGCACTTTAGGTACAGCTCCTCACACTTGATCCTGGACTATTGATAATGGGGGGTGATTTGAATTTATTGTTGGACACGATCAGGGATAGCACTTCCACGTACTCAGATACTAAACCCCGCTCCCGGTAAGCCCTTCACGACATATGCACTCACTTTTCCTTGATAGACATTGAAAACAAACTGCATCCGCATCTCTCGGACTTCACCCTCTATTCAGGGTTTCACAATACATGGACCAGGATAGACTACTGGTTAGTCTCCCTGGAAATTGCAGGCTGGGTGGGTGGGCTACTTACTTTGCCCCGTACACTTTCGGACCACTCTCCGGTTGTTCTTAATTTAAATATTCCCAGGCCGGGTGGTTATGAACGGCAATGGCGCTTTCCTGGAAAGGCATTATCGGATCTGGTTTTTCATGAGGAAGTTCGAAAATCCATTGAGGAAGTTCGAAAATCCATTGAGGAATATTTCGAAATCAACACCGGGTCGGTGGACACCTGGGCAGTTCTCTGGGAGGCGTTCAAGTCCTACATCAGAGGCATATGTATTGCGAAACATGCTGGTGTACTACGGGATCTGCGCACCACTTTGAATCGCATTGAAACAGACATCGGCTCTTTGGACCGTGAATTAATGGTCACCGCCTCCAGTACAGGTGAGACTAGACTCCTGGCACAGATGCTTGAATTTAGGGAAACGGGCAGAACGTGAGTTATTGTTCCTAAATAAGCAAAATGCCGCGCGGCATTATAGTGAGGGCGAAAGACCTGGTAGATTATTGGCTCAGACCCTGTTTCCCCCTCGCGACTCATCTTATATTACGGAAATCATAGGCCCACATGACACTTTGCTACATTCTAACCCAGATATATGCAATTCCTTTCTTTCATACTACAAGGCACTATATACGTCCAGAATCTCTGGAGATCTGCGTGATCAAGGGGACTATCTGGCAGAGATTGCAATGGTCTATTTAGAAAGATACATTTCCCAGGACAGCATTCTGGAGGCCATAGATGCACTGCGGGGCTCCTCAGCTCCGGGCCTTGGCGTCTTTTCCGCCGAATTTTATAAAGCATACAAAGATATCTTGGTTCCACGGTTGTTGGAGGTGTATGCTGAGGCGCTGGAAGTGGGTCGCCTCCCTCCAACATTCAGAGAAGCGGTCATTATTCTCCTTCCTAAACCCGGCAGGGACCTTAAACTGCGTAGCTCTTATAGGCCGTTCTCTTTATTGAACCTTGATTATAAAATACTAGCCAAGGTAATTGCGATACGACTGCCCTTATTAATGGAATCCATCATTTCGCCAGCACAGTCGGGTTTTGTGCCACATAGGTCCACTTCCCTCATTCTGAGGACCTTGTTTACTGTCTTGCATAGGATCGACCCCACCACGCCTGCTGCTGCTGTCCTCCTTGATGCAGAGAAGGCATTTGATTCCCTTGAGTGGCCCTTTTTCCTGTACATCATGAGACGTATGGGCATGCCCGAGTGCTTTGTCTCCACAGTGGCTTTGCTATACACCGAGCCAACTGCTTGATTGCGTCTGAACGGCACTATTTCTAGCCCTTTCACTTTGTCCCGGGGTACGCGACAGGGCTTCCCCCTATCCCCTTTGCTTTTTATTTTGGCAATGGATCCCCTGGTTCGCCATTTTCAAGAAAAACACTTGCATCGTGGCCTGCAGTTACGCACTGACCCCCTTTTAATCTCGCTCTATGCGGAAAACACTATTATATGTTAGGATGCCCCAGCTCAATCTCGAACCCCTCATTTTTGTAATAATTTGCTTCGGTAAATTTTCCGAGCTTAACATCAACTGGCACAAATCAGTTATCTTTCCACTTACTGCCAGCACGACTACTTGGACCTGTGCATTTCCGTTTGAATGGTGCCAGGACTCGGTCAAATATCTTGGTGTCCATGTCCATCTGCTTACCACTACCATGATTAGGCTAAACTACGGTAGGGCGATCAGTTCTCTTGAATCTCAGATCGTGAAATGGCTACGTTTGCCATTGTCAATGGCTGGGAGAGTTGTCATTATTAAAATGGTAGTCCTCCTGCGGTTCTTGTATCTTTTTAATAACATTCCCATCCCGCTCACCAAATCCTTCTTTTCGCAGCTACGTACATTATTTTTGCGCCTGGGGGGATAAGACACCCCTGGTCAGCTGGCGGATTCTCACCCTACCATATACTAGGGGGGGCTTCGGAGTCCCAGACTTTTATCTATATTATCTGATAGCACAATGCTGTTACGCACATGTCTGGTTCCATCCAGACGCCCTCATCCCGTATTTGAAGCCAGAGGCCGACCTGGTGCTCCCTCGTCACCTTTCCACTATTTTACCTACTGGATTCCCTCGGTACCCCCTTGACATTCAAACGGTCTCGACCACATGCTGGGCATGGGACACGCTGCGCAGGCTGCTGGGCCTTGAATGGCTGCACTCTCCGGCACTTTCCCACCTAACCCCTGTCTGTTTCTTATAAAGGGTGAGATACTGATTCAACGCACGCTGGATAAATTTCACATTCACACGATAGGCGATCTGTTCTCCGAAGACCACGCCTTCTCGGTGTCGGGGGATGCCCGATTCTCGGAACGCTCTTTTCTGGACACCTTTGTTCTGACATGTGTTCAAAACATGCTTAGGGCCACATTTCCTTCATTCCCAATTGCCCCTGAAACTACTCCACCGTTGACACTGCTTATCCAAAATCCTACCGGTGCACAATGGTCTCTAAATTGTACAAGCAAAGTAGTGCACCCATGCCTATCTCTGACACTAAGGTGCGTGCTGCGTGGGAGGTGGATCTGGGTAAACCCATTACCGATGACCAATGGGAACAGTGTTGTAGGGCAACAAAAGACATCTCTTTAAACAGTAGGCATAAACTTCTCCATTTTAAGTTTCTTTGCAAAATGTATCATACACCGGAACGTTCACATAGAATTGACCCCAATAGGCCTCACCACTGCCAGAAATGTGGAGCTCCTTTTGCGGATTTTGCTTATCTCTCTTGGACATGCCCTAAAATACACCAATACTGGTCCTTGATGCATACCACACTCGGCGACATACTCTCCATGCAGCTAGTACCCACCCCTGAGATCGCATTACTGGGTTACGTGGCCAACTTCCCTTGGACAGTCAGGAAACTAGCAGCGATGGGCTTTCTGTTGGCCAAAAGGGAGATTGCTCTGCTATGGGGCAGCAAGAGATCCCCAACACTGAGAGCGTGGCTTAGTAGTTTGGCATTCTGTAACGTAAACTGCGAAGAATACTCCCCTTTGATTCCTAGCTCGTCGCGACCTGTGGACATTTGGGGCCCGTATAGGGAATATATTGCCAAGCAAAGATCCGATCAACTCTCACAGACAGCAAACTGTATTGTTCCTAGAGTGGTTGGCTAGACGAGAGTTTTGGTACATATGTTGGTATTAACGATCAACCATCGATGGCTACCGATGGCGTTGCTGTGTTACATATGATATCTCCGTTTCTCTGTGAGACGTTGTCTTCTAATATTGCAAATCTCTGTTTTGGTCACATTTTTCTTGTCATTGATTTACATCATTTGCTGCTATTCTGTACGCTTGGTATGATATGCATGTTACTCTTACTGCTGCTGATATTATGCTTTGCATTTTACTAACCATTTTATTCCTGTATGCAAAACTTGGCATAAATAAAGTTTTAAAAAAACAAAAAAACAATGGTTTGAAAAAATGAATTTGTCCATTTTCTTAATATGCGAGTTTCATCAAATCACATTCAACCGTGCATGCAGGGACAATAATCTGCCTTGAGGGCCGTGGGACCTGCTGAAGAAGACCCCATGACAAGGGGAAATACCAGGAGATCAGACAGACCCTGGACTCTCCCTCATCAGAAGAAGAGTAGTTGAAATCAGCTCCTGTAAACAACATTTCAGAGACCAAGAGGGGCTAGAGGAAAAACAACGAGAGGAGACTAGAGAAAGTAAACAAGACGGTAAGAATCATGTTTTCTTTCTCTCCCTGCCACTGCTTCCTGTTCTATGAGACCCCAGTTATCAAGGGCAAGGCTATACAGTACTAAAGGGCAAGCCAGGGCGAACTGCTGCTACCCTGGTTACCTCAAACTGGCATTTGTACTACAAAGACTTGTCTGGCATGGTCCAAGATTAATACATCAACAGAATAAGGAAAATATAAATTGACAGCAAAAAAGGCAGAACGGAATATCGGATTTTTTTCCCCTTCACAGACAGAATGCAGAGGACCTGTTTTTGAAACACGATTTTTGGATTAATTTTGTGCAGTATGATTCGTAGTGTCTAGAGTTGGTCTTACTGTCTGAAAAAATGAAGCATTTCTAATATTTCTGCAGACAATTGTATTCTGGAATACATACGGGTAAATTACCTCCTTATGTATTTTCCATTTCTGTGGCAGTATGCTTCATGGGAATAGTGAAACGTTTTCGCATTAAGGGTCACGTGAAGATTCTTCAATCCTTCTATGTCAGAAAATGAACATATTGAGAACATGAATAATCTCAATGTTGCCGATTGATGTGGCTTTTTAACAGCAGACTGGAGACTGAAATGAAGAGGTAGAATGTTTATTCTGAAAGATACGTCTTATAACAGCTAGATTATCATGTGCTATCACTATTCATTCTCTGACCAGTTTTGTCAAATGTTACTTAACGATGTCAGATTTGATTTACTACACTCGTCTCTTTATCAGAATATTTTTGATCACCATGACTACCACCTAGTAAATTAAAGGGTTGTGATGATATTTTCTATCATAATAATTAGTAGGTTGAAGGAAAAAAATGTGATGCTTGCTCTCTCCCTCTCCTGAGATAGTCACTCTATTTATTTACCCTTGGTGCGTGCATTGCAGTAAACACAACAGAACGTTCTGGAGGATAGCAGGCACCTTCCCATACAATTTAACTGCAGTACCCCAGTAATCATGTTATTCTGGAGGTAACCTTGTGTGAAGCTTGTGGGGAGAGGAGTTGGCCTAACGGCTAAGGCGCTCGACCTCGGACCTGGGGATCTGGGTTCGAGTCTCGGTAACGACGCCAAAAACCTCCTGTGATTCTGGGCAAATCACTCCCCATCTCCCCGTGCCTAAAAATGAAAGTGTGTGTCCTCGTGTAAAAAAAAAACTAAAAAAAAAATGTAACTTGTGCTATGTAAAGCGCCTGAATACCTGATTCGGTTCGGGTCTAGTTCGCGCTATATAAAACTCTACAAAAAAAAGCTATGGTCATATTTTAATGAGAGCTTGTTTTGCAAATATAGCATTTGCAACCTTCGAAAAATACAATGAGATCGATTCACAGAAGGATTAATGAGTATGTAAAATAGTACTTCTCTAGAACTCTCAAGTATCCTTACGTTTTTGTGAATTGGCCCCAAAACATCGAAAAAGTCAATATTCTTGGAATCTGTGAACACAATTAGCACAAATAGAACAAACTGTGCCATTTTTCCACGTTTACTTGTAAGGAGTTAAGACTTACAGGGAAGATTAAAAGACTCGTGAAAATACGTAAACGAGTAGTACTTTTTCCCATACCCATACCCATAAATGCTTATATGAATCGGCTCCGTAGTGTGGAAAAAAACACTTTTTATATGTTTAAAGTGTAATGTATGACAATGATAGTGCTAGAACTACAAGAACATGTTAATTGTGTCTTTATGCTAGTCAATTTTAAGTCACTATCTACTAAACACTCACACCAACCTTTACCAATCTACACTCAGGGTCCTACACGTGCATACAGCATTGGGATTAAAGATCTTCGATAAAGAGCCCCTTTGAGGGTGTCCATCGGGCATTGCAGCGCCGGCCCAATGAGGAGCAAGCCGAATGATGAAGCATGACACCCACACGGGTGTGTGAAAGCCCTGGTTCCAAAAGGAACAATCCCCCACCTTTGATTTCTGTACGTCTGACCTGATACTCCCACCCAGGAACTGCATACCTTTAATTGATCAAATGTATCCCGTCACACGTATGCTGGACCTTCCTGCACTCTTAGGCCCACCCTTGTTGTGATTGACAACATTTTCAAAGCCACTCAAAGAAATGATGACAGGGAGTTCTGGAGATAGATGAACCACGTGTCAGGCCCTCAGGTGCCCCCTTCATTCTCTAACATCTCGGAAGCAGCTTGAACCACTTATTTCTAGAAATGTTTTGTTGCCCAGAGACAGCCCAGGGAAACCATGAAATAAAGTTTTTGAACCTGGAGGCGGAATGACCTCATGATCCAATTCTCCCAGATGATGTGGAAAAAGCAATTGTTTCTGGGCATTGTGACGGCACCCCAGGCCCCAACAGGCTTCCGCAAGCTATCTTCAAAGAGACCCCCCAATATTGGGCCAAAATCTGTGCTACTTGTACAACCATGTTCTCTCCAATCAGGTTGTCCCTGACTGCCAGTAGGGGTCGATCATAGCCCCTATCTATAAAGCTGTGAAGAAAACGCTACCTTCAAATTACCAGTTCATTGCTAGACGGGGAGGAAAAATACTTCTCCAAGCTTTTACTGGCTGAACTAATAGACTGGGAAAAGGAAGGCTCACTTGTCCTCTAGAACCAAAATGGGGTTGTCAAAAATACAGGCACAATTACTAATATCCTAATGCCCAATTGCTAATTGACCAAGCTAGACTTCGCTTCCCAAATCCACACCTCTGTTTTGAGAATGTCCGTACTACCTTTGATGCATTCCAGCGTAACATCTTGTAATCCAAGTTACTAAACTGGGGTATCTTTCCATCACTCCTAAGTGTCATCCAATTACTTTACACCAACACGTAGACAAGGGTAAGGCTGGGCACAGGTGCATCATCTCAAAGAAAATATTCACTTGCAATGGTCTCAAACAGGGGTGCTTCTCAGCCCCATTCCTGTTTAATCTGTACCTGGTGAAGCTGACAACTATTCTTAACAACGTAAACTCTGATCCTCCTACACCATCCAGATTGAACCCTTCCCACATGCTGTATGCTGACAATGTCGTACTGATCAGCTATGCGAAGGTCGGCATGCAAAGACTAATAAATGCAACAGCCATATATGAAGCAAAGCACCGGCTTTGAGTCAATCTCAACATAACAAAGGTAGTGCTAGTCAGCATAAGAAGAACCCCACCATCGACATTGAAACTGGATGCCTCAGCTCTGGAATCTGTGATGGAATATAAGTACTTAGGAGTAATCTTTGACTAAAGAGGCACATTTAACAAGCACTGCTACTCGATAAAGAGGAAAAAGAACTTGCTAACATCTGCTTTAAGGATCTCCTTAAAAGGCCTGTGTCTCTAACCACTCCTACAAGTCATGGCTTCTAAACATGTCCCCTCTATAGCGTGTGGTGGTGAGGCTCTTAGAGGGAGAGCTGATAAAATAATCAATTACGCTAAAATTGGCACTTATCAGCAGGTGTTCCACCTCCCACACCATGCCTCACCAGCTCAAATATAATGCAAGAAACAAATGACCAGGAGGGTCCAATATGCCAAAATATTTTATCGAGGGGAACAACAAATTACCCTATCAAACGTTCATAGTCCTATTTCAGTTTTTAGGGAACTCATTTAACCATTGCACACACCATGGAACCGTCTTTGAAAAATCAATTAATATTTTCTTTTTTTACACTTACAAAGATATACAAATATATATAAAGACATATTACATTACAAATATTTATACAATAAACCAAATCTTAGTTGCCAATACCCATTCATATCTATAATAATCAGTGTTCGCACATTCAATCTGAATAATACACTGTGAGGTAATCCTCTTTGCACACAGGGTTACGACACCTCCCTAAACAAATAGTAGGTGTGCTTCTCAAATATATTTGTTGGATATTTGAGAATCACACTTACTATTTGTTTAGGGGGGTGCTTCCCCCTCTTAATCATGTGCTGTACATTGGAACTCCATTAGTGGGCTATTTAACTTCCCTATAAGTCCATTGTAATAGTGCCGTAGGTGTGCCTATAGCATAGACATTTAAATGTATTTTGTGGGCTGCAGTGCGCATGTATGTTACCCACATATATAACAAAAATATGGTTCTGCTAGGATTCCACTGGGCTGCAATTTAAATGCACAGCAGTGACAAATGCAGGGAAAATGCCTTTGCCATGTAGGGAAAGTCTATTTTTGAATATTCATAATTCATCAGTATAATTGTCCTTGTACGCCCACATGGAGGGTGCTAATATGTAAAAATAGGGCACAATACATATTGAAGTTAGTGTGCTCTCACAGTAACATAAAGTTCTAAAAGCTACTTCAGTATGTAGGCCAAGCCAGGCCTTTCCCTAGGCATAGGTGGGATTAAAATCTTTATTTCCCAGTTCAGCTTAGGAAAGAGGTAGAAACATGCTTCAAAGTTATTAGCTACTTAGTTTTTGGAATCTGAAATAAAGGTGAAATCCAATTTTTGATAACTTAAGCAGAAAAGTAACTTAGTAGGTAACTCTAAACTTTAGACCGAGCCAGCCAGAAATGGCTTAAAATGAATTTTGACAATCATCTCATCTCTGGAGCTGGAATACACATCCTAGGCTGCAAGACGTAATTATCCTGACTCAGAGGACAGTGCCTTGCCTTTGGGCCAGGGAAGGCTGGTGGTTGTTAACTGGTGACCAGTTAGCAGGGATTCACTATCTGGAAGTAAAAAAGAACAATTGTCGTAACAAAGGGCCTATTCATTTCCAGGACCCTCCTAGATGGCCCACCACAGTCACAGTAGGAGGAAGAACATTTCTGCCAACTAACACACTTTCAGAGCTGGAATACATCTTTGATTGGGAGAGCTGACAAAATGGCTCAGAACACAATGGCTATCTCCTGGGGCCCAAAAAAGCCCAATGGGTATTAACCTATGACAACTTATCTGGGATTCGCTGCCTGGTAGTGAAAAGGAACAGTTGGAAGAACAATAGGCAGATTTAGAATGAACTACTTTGACTTGGATATAAAAAGGCGGGCCTTTTCTGCCCTTCCCCAGGACCCTACTAAACATATAGGCACTAGCCACAGTAGGAGGAAAACCAGCTTTGAAGCTTTGACCCTGTCAGGTAGGGTAGTGGCCAGGCAACACAAGGCAGGTCTTCCTGGTGGCATCTGAGTCCCTCTATCTTGAAACAGTATCTCCTGGGTAATTTTACAGTAATGCAAAGAAGAAAGAAAGTGCTGAAAAAGGTAGAGAGGAACTGCACGAACATTGTTGGAGTTCAATGGTAGAATTCCTCCTATCACTGACTGATGCACAGGATACATTAGGCACCTCCACATCCACCTACTCAAACATTTTTTGGCCTGGGAAGACTCCATTTGCAGAAGGCAATCCTTCTCGAAGAAGAATCCTGACTTCTGACTCCTGAATCTTAGGTCCTGCTGGAGGAAAAAGGCTCACACAAGAGCTCATAGAGCCCTGAATCCTGCTGGCACCAAGGGATTGC
This sequence comes from Lissotriton helveticus, assembly GCF_964261635.1. Taxonomy (NCBI): domain Eukaryota; kingdom Metazoa; phylum Chordata; class Amphibia; order Caudata; family Salamandridae; genus Lissotriton; species Lissotriton helveticus. The sequence continues at coordinate 1,121,571,348 of NC_136070.1, forward strand.
ACTCTCTTCAAGAGTTCAGGGTTTGGCCCCCTGTTTACCTTCTTCAGGGACACAAATGGCAGTAGGACTCCTATCACGTTGGAAACAAGATGCCAGCAAGCTGTATCGGGCTACAATCATAGCCTAAAAGAAGCACGCACTCGTGCCCTACCGGGATTGGGCCGGTTTCTTCCGTACGCATTGCAACACTACATGCTCACTACGGGACACTTATTGGAACGACCAAGGACTTATTTGTACTGGCCTCTCTATCCTAATTGATCTGCCAACTGGCTTGTATTCTGCCGTTTCTGACTTTGATTGCCAAGAGTTTAGTTACCCTTCCGGGTTGAAATTATCACCGGAATTGGGCTCTCTCAGCTTTGGATTCAGCCACTGAGCCCTGAAGAGTTGTAGAACACTGTTTTTCTACAATGAAACATGTGTCGGCTGGCTGTTTGTAACTTATGCCTGATGACTAATTAAAAAGAATAGACTCCATTGTTGGATTGGTTCCATTACTTCAAAAATATCTATCGAGAAGATTTGTTATTTAACATGAGTGAGCAGGACTGTTGTTGACTCTTATCACCATGTCGGTCTGGTGGAAAAACTTAGGCTAGACCCTGCAGGAGATTTGGCTGGAGGAAGACCTGGTGCCCAGAAGCTTGCTGTGAGGACCCAGGGGCTGTAGGACGGACCAGAAGAAGATTTCCCAGCAGTTGAAAACTATGTCTGAAGTTAAAACTATCATTGGGACAATCGTCTTGCTGTATCCGGCCTCCACTCTATCACGGTTGGCCTTAAATTATGCTTACGTCCGGTCCACAGCAAACTGACTTGCTTCAGTAGTGTTTGTCTTTTTCGAGATCTTTTGTGCCTTAACATTTAAAAAACCCATATCCCTCACTTCCCTTAACCTATTCTGATGATATTGGTATCTGTTTGCTCATTACACCTTTCTCTATTTTTCTAAATTGGTTTGGGAATTTTATTGTGTTTGTCCTCTTCGTAATTGTTGGTACTGCTTGAATGTAGCTTTCACTCCTCTTGGATTTGTCTGTTTCTTGTGCCATAGCTACCAGAGTTCGAGAAGAGGTTTTTTGAAGTAATCAGACAGGGTTTTTTGAATTGGCAGAGACATTCCCCTCCCAAATGAATAACCTCTTTTATTACAGTCACACAATTGCAAGTTAGGGCCCCAGTTTTGGCAGTAAATGCAATTACTTTAAGACATACTAATCCTTGTCCCCAGTCATTACTTGTGAGATGAATCTGACCACAAATCAGGACACCAGAGAAGCATGTTTAAAAATAAGTCCCACCACCCTAATCGGGTATTATAAGTGGGTTGGCCTTTCCAGCATCCCTGTGAGGTGTCCGAACTACATTCGGAGACTGCACCAGTCAATAAAGAATGTAATGTCTACCAAATTGCTGATTTCTAAATGTTTGTGAATCAGACACATTGTAAATAAAATACCATTGCATATTTGCATATAAAAAACCATAACTGAATAGTCTAAATCAAAAGTATAATTGATTAAGGTACATGAAAATAGACACTAGGCACAATAAGCCTTATTTAGATCCAGGCATAGATGCTTTATCATGTACAAAAAAAAATTACATTGATTTTAACACTTGTGCCTATAGTGGTTGAGCGTTATTAGTTGAAGAAGGCAGCAGTTTTGTGCTCAGTGTGAATAAAGTGAGCTGTTTGCAACATGGGGCCAAACCATAAAATGCTAAAATAATTTACACACATTATTTCCTTTTTTATTTACAAACCTCCAGCATCAACTCAATACACCTCAATTTTAATGTGGAGTATAAATACCCAATGTTGGTCCAGGCATCTAAATATGCCCTGTGCACCACTTAACACAATCTATTAAGACTCCATGAATAACTTCCAATAATCAGGAAGGGGAAAGCGATGGGACTTTTCTACCTCCAAGCACACTCAGGTGTATTGAAGAAATTGGACTTTCCTTGAAGCAACACTTTGAGCTTAGCTGGGTACAACAACATATATTGGAGTTGCATCAGTTTTTGTTTCACCTCATTGAAGGGCTTACACTGCAGTTGCAGTATAGTCAAGGTAAATTAGCATCCTGGATGAGTCACACCAGAGTTCATTTCATTGATTTAACATTTTGAGAATCAGGTATTGGTCAACATATTTCAGAACCCTGACAATCAGTGGACAAGGAGGGGCTCCAGGTGCCTGAGTGTTAGCAACCGGTAGGCTCATTCCAAAAAGAAACAGGAGTATAAGTATCTCTAGGGTAACTAGGATTTAAACCAGTCAAACAAAATCTGCGTAGGTCAAGGAACTTCTAGCCCCTCAGGGATTCCCACCACCCACTAATTATTTCTTCTGGACCTGTCCTCCTCATCTCATACTCTGAGTTCCAGCTGCATATATGTTTTCTGTCTTTAAAGTTTTTTATCATCTGTGAAGATGCGAGTTTCTGATGAGGGAGGATGAACTAATGGCAATAAATATTCCTAATTGCAAAATTACACAGAGCCACTTTAAGTACTCAGGTATACATATGTATTGTGACCATGAGGGGAGTTGGAGTTTAAGCATCGCACCACTTTTAGCTAAACTGAAACACCAATGAAGGCTTAGGGTAAGCTACCACTTTTTATAATGGGCAGAAGTTCTTTTTATAAAAAATACCCCTTTCACATATCTTTTATATGTTACAGAACTATCCCTACACAGTGCTCCCTGCTTTCTTTAAATCACTGCAATCAAACTTGACCTCTTTCCTGTATGGAGATGGCCATCCAAGGGTGCCTTTTAATAAATGTGTCCAGTCACCTTAGAATGTTGAATTGGGCATTAATGTATACTTCTGAGCAGCCCAAATGATACATTTTACCAGTTGCTTGTAGAAAGGGATGACACAGCCATTAGACTACACTTGCGCTTTTTGGAAAACCAAGGATTATTGACACAGCTGTTCAGCAAGAAACAAGTAGATAGCCTACTCCTGATCACAAGAACATCTACTGAAAGTTGGTAGACTCCACTAAAGTGGACAACTTGGGGAAGAAAACTGACCAGAATAATCCTGCTTTGGTTCAGTGACTGGATTCCTGATGTGACTAAAGTAAACAAGCATTTGCAATGCAATAGGTCTCACATTTATGCAACTTTGAGCTATTGGCATTGTAAATGACAATGCCTTTTATTTATGTTTTGGTTTAAAAAGGCTACCATGTTAACACTGCTTTTAAGTTTATTTAGAGCACATCTCAAGGGCAGTTTTGGAACTGTCTTTTACACCATGCCTACAGTCCATATAATGTATCAGTCTATATTCATGTACTCTCATCAACTCAAACTACTGTGCATACTTCACAAAATATTTACTGTGACTTACTCTTGTCGTACTTATGTCTTGTGTGGGTTACAAAAGTAAGGCAAGAGTACTTTAAAAGTAAGTCACACCCACTCATACCAAAATCTTTATGTATCAACCTTTCTGAGAAAACTACGCAGAGCCTATGATTCTTGCATATATACATATTTATATCAAGCAAATTCTTTTTTTTAATATTAATATTTAAAAAAGTCTTCCTCTCACACTTCTCTGGTTTGCTTCTTGTGGGAGACCGCTCAGCCCATCACAAACTGTTAGAACATAGGAAATGCAAATCTCAAAGTAAAAGAGCTGCCATTGGACAACATGTAAGCCGCACTCTAGAGGAATTTTACTTTCTCTATGTTTAGGTGTGACTTGTTGTAAGGCACAAGGGCCCCTTCAAACATTCTAATGGTAATGTGATTGGATGGTGACTCGCATGAAGGGCACTACGACAAGAAGCCCTTTTAGACAACATGTTGCATAAAAGGAAGTTCTTGTATCAAGCTTTTGCCTAGACTTTGTATGTCTGGTATATTCAATTGGTGCTGTGGTTACAGCCTGTCAGTGAAATTGCTCACCCAAGCACATAATAGATAAGTAAACATGTCACTAGTTATGTGTCATCTTGCATGATAACTATACTTGGGGTTTACGATCTGTGGCCTCCATTAAAATTTGCTTGGAAATCTAGGTGCAGTAATACATCAGTGTAATTACAAATATCGCTTGATACTCTGAATGCTGGCCCCTTTTTTACTGGAACTACCAGGTTAAGTATCGGCGAATTTTACGAGTCTGTGGTCCGCGAATTTGTGTGCAATCGCAAAAAATCCACAAATTCGCAGATTTTCCCACAAACTCGCGGATTTGTTTGCGATTTGCACTGTAGTACTTTCTACTGGCTAATCCAGTAAGTGCTAACTCGTTGGGTAAATGTATAGTGCTTTTCCTACACTGCAGCTGCGTAAAGGGCCAGAAGATTTGTCTCCACTGACCATGTGTGCCTGTAACTTTGCCACCACGCCAAAAGGCGCCGAGGTCCCTTGAGTGAGCTGTCCATCATAGTTGGGAAAGGGCGGGAAGACGTTTGATATCGCTAGTGTGTGGTGCAGGGCCAAACGAGCGGGGCTTCTATGCGTGTCAACATGCCTCTTGTGTATAAAGGGTCAGAGAGCGAGCAGGGCAGCAGGTGAGGAGAAAGCAGCCTCCTGGTCACAGGAACTACACGGGGATTGCGCTCGAGAAACTCATGGATTCAAAGACCTCCCTCGAGTATTACAGCTAATTTTTGACGGCAGACATGGGGTTAAAGCACACTTGCCCAGCCTCGATCGTGCTCACTAATGTTTTTGGCTGATTAAAACGTTACTGAATTTGAGCTTCAACTCGGGCACATGCTTTATTTATATCTGTAAGTTCTTCCTGTTGAGGTTCAATTTATGTGACAGGAGCCTCGTGCCAGAATGAATCCTGCCCTGCATAGTTATCCACGAAGATGCCACCGTTTTGTGCAATACCTCTACTCAATTGGAGTACTTTCTATGAATGAGCTGTCCATCATAGTTGGGAAAGGGCGGGAAGACGTTTGATACCGCTAGTGTGTGGTGCGGGGCCAAACGAGCGGGGCTTCTAGGCGTGTCAACATGCCTCTTGTGTATAAAGGGTCAGAGAGCAAGCAGGGCAGCAGGTGAGGAGAAAGCAGCCTCCAGGTCACAGGAACTACACAGGGGTTGCGCTCGAGAAACTCATGGATTCAAAGACCTCCCTCGAGTGTGAGCTGAATTTGAGCTTCAACTCGGGCACCTGTTTTTTTTATATCTGTAAGTGCTTCCTGTTGAGATTTAATTTTTGTGACAGGAGCCTCGTGCCAGAATGAATCCTGCCCTGCATATTTATCCATGAAGATGCCACCGTTTTGTGCAATACCTCTACTCAACTGGAGTACTTTCTACTGGCTAATCAATCAGTAAGTGCTACTACATCATTGGGTAAATGCATAGTGCTTTTCCTACACAGCTTGTTTTGCAAATATAGCATTTGCAACCTTCGAAAAATACAATGAGATCGATTCACAGAAGGATTAATGAGTATGTAAAATAGTACTTCTCTAGAACTCTCAAGTATCCTTACGTTTTTGTGAATTGGCCCCAAAACATCGAAAAAGTCAATATTCTTGGAATCTGTGAACACAATTAGCACAAATAGAACAAACTGTGCCATTTTTCCACGTTTACTTGTAAGGAGTTAAGACTTACAGGGAAGATTAAAAGACTCGTGAAAATACGTAAACGAGTAGTACTTTTTCCCATACCCATACCCATAAATGCTTATATGAATCGGCTCCGTAGTGTGGAAAAAAACACTTTTTATATGTTTAAAGTGTAATGTATGACAATGATAGTGCTAGAACTACAAGAACATGTTAATTGTGTCTTTATGCTAGTCAATTTTAAGTCACTATCTACTAAACACTCACACCAACCTTTACCAATCTACACTCAGGGTCCTACACGTGCATACAGCATTGGGATTAAAGATCTTCGATAAAGAGCCCCTTTGAGGGTGTCCATCGGGCATTGCAGCGCCGGCCCAATGAGGAGCAAGCCGAATGATGAAGCATGACACCCACACGGGTGTGTGAAAGCCCTGGTTCCAAAAGGAACAATCCCCCACCTTTGATTTCTGTACGTCTGACCTGATACTCCCACCCAGGAACTGCATACCTTTAATTGATCAAATGTATCCCGTCACACGTATGCTGGACCTTCCTGCACTCTTAGGCCCACCCTTGTTGTGATTGACAACATTTTCAAAGCCACTCAAAGAAATGATGACAGGGAGTTCTGGAGATAGATGAACCACGTGTCAGGCCCTCAGGTGCCCCCTTCATTCTCTAACATCTCGGAAGCAGCTTGAACCACTTATTTCTAGAAATGTTTTGTTGCCCAGAGACAGCCCAGGGAAACCATGAAATAAAGTTTTTGAACCTGGAGGCGGAATGACCTCATGATCCAATTCTCCCAGATGATGTGGAAAAAGCAATTGTTTCTGGGCATTGTGACGGCACCCCAGGCCCCAACAGGCTTCCGCAAGCTATCTTCAAAGAGACCCCCCAATATTGGGCCAAAATCTGTGCTACTTGTACAACCATGTTCTCTCCAATCAGGTTGTCCCTGACTGCCAGTAGGGGTCGATCATAGCCCCTATCTATAAAGCTGTGAAGAAAACGCTACCTTCAAATTACCAGTTCATTGCTAGACGGGGAGGAAAAATACTTCTCCAAGCTTTTACTGGCTGAACTAATAGACTGGGAAAAGGAAGGCTCACTTGTCCTCTAGAACCAAAATGGGGTTGTCAAAAATACAGGCACAATTACTAATATCCTAATGCCCAATTGCTAATTGACCAAGCTAGACTTCGCTTCCCAAATCCACACCTCTGTTTTGAGAATGTCCGTACTACCTTTGATGCATTCCAGCGTAACATCTTGTAATCCAAGTTACTAAACTGGGGTATCTTTCCATCACTCCTAAGTGTCATCCAATTACTTTACACCAACACGTAGACAAGGGTAAGGCTGGGCACAGGTGCATCATCTCAAAGAAAATATTCACTTGCAATGGTCTCAAACAGGGGTGCTTCTCAGCCCCATTCCTGTTTAATCTGTACCTGGTGAAGCTGACAACTATTCTTAACAACGTAAACTCTGATCCTCCTACACCATCCAGATTGAACCCTTCCCACATGCTGTATGCTGACAATGTCGTACTGATCAGCTATGCGAAGGTCGGCATGCAAAGACTAATAAATGCAACAGCCATATATGAAGCAAAGCACCGGCTTTGAGTCAATCTCAACATAACAAAGGTAGTGCTAGTCAGCATAAGAAGAACCCCACCATCGACATTGAAACTGGATGCCTCAGCTCTGGAATCTGTGATGGAATATAAGTACTTAGGAGTAATCTTTGACTAAAGAGGCACATTTAACAAGCACTGCTACTCGATAAAGAGGAAAAAGAACTTGCTAACATCTGCTTTAAGGATCTCCTTAAAAGGCCTGTGTCTCTAACCACTCCTACAAGTCATGGCTTCTAAACATGTCCCCTCTATAGCGTGTGGTGGTGAGGCTCTTAGAGGGAGAGCTGATAAAATAATCAATTACGCTAAAATTGGCACTTATCAGCAGGTGTTCCACCTCCCACACCATGCCTCACCAGCTCAAATATAATGCAAGAAACAAATGACCAGGAGGGTCCAATATGCCAAAATATTTTATCGAGGGGAACAACAAATTACCCTATCAAACGTTCATAGTCCTATTTCAGTTTTTAGGGAACTCATTTAACCATTGCACACACCATGGAACCGTCTTTGAAAAATCAATTAATATTTTCTTTTTTTACACTTACAAAGATATACAAATATATATAAAGACATATTACATTACAAATATTTATACAATAAACCAAATCTTAGTTGCCAATACCCATTCATATCTATAATAATCAGTGTTCGCACATTCAATCTGAATAATACACTGTGAGGTAATCCTCTTTGCACACAGGGTTACGACACCTCCCTAAACAAATAGTAGGTGTGCTTCTCAAATATATTTGTTGGATATTTGAGAATCACACTTACTATTTGTTTAGGGGGGTGCTTCCCCCTCTTAATCATGTGCTGTGCATTGGAACTCCATTAGTGGGCTATTTAACTTCCCTATAAGTCCATTGTAATAGTGCCGTAGGTGTGCCTATAGCATAGACATTTAAATGTATTTTGTGGGCTGCAGTGCGCATGTATGTTACCCACATATATAACAAAAATATGGTTCTGCTAGGATTCCACTGGGCTGCAATTTAAATGCACAGCAGTGACAAATGCAGGGAAAATGCCTTTGCCATGTAGGGAAAGTCTATTTTTGAATATTCATAATTCATCAGTATAATTGTCCTTGTACGCCCACATGGAGGGTGCTAATATGTAAAAATAGGGCACAATACATATTGAAGTTAGTGTGCTCTCACAGTAACATAAAGTTCTAAAAGCTACTTCAGTATGTAGGCCAAGCCAGGCCTTTCCCTAGGCATAGGTGGGATTAAAATCTTTATTTCCCAGTTCAGCTTAGGAAAGAGGTAGAAACATGCTTCAAAGTTATTAGCTACTTAGTTTTTGGAATCTGAAATAAAGGTGAAATCCAATTTTTGATAACTTAAGCAGAAAAGTAACTTAGTAGGTAACTCTAAACTTTAGACCGAGCCAGCCAGAAATGGCTTAAAATGAATTTTGACAATCATCTCATCTCTGGAGCTGGAATACACATCCTAGGCTGCAAGACGTAATTATCCTGACTCAGAGGACAGTGCCTTGCCTTTGGGCCAGGGAAGGCTGGTGGTTGTTAACTGGTGACCAGTTAGCAGGGATTCACTATCTGGAAGTAAAAAAGAACAATTGTCGTAACAAAGGGCCTATTCATTTCCAGGACCCTCCTAGATGGCCCACCACAGTCACAGTAGGAGGAAGAACATTTCTGCCAACTAACACACTTTCAGAGCTGGAATACATCTTTGATTGGGAGAGCTGACAAAATGGCTCAGAACACAATGGCTATCTCCTGGGGCCCAAAAAAGCCCAATGGGTATTAACCTATGACAACTTATCTGGGATTCGCTGCCTGGTAGTGAAAAGGAACAGTTGGAAGAACAATAGGCAGATTTAGAATGAACTACTTTGACTTGGATATAAAAAGGCGGGCCTTTTCTGCCCTTCCCCAGGACCCTACTAAACATATAGGCACTAGCCACAGTAGGAGGAAAACCAGCTTTGAAGCTTTGACCCTGTCAGGTAGGGTAGTGGCCAGGCAACACAAGGCAGGTCTTCCTGGTGGCATCTGAGTCCCTCTATCTTGAAACAGTATCTCCTGGGTAATTTTACAGTAATGCAAAGAAGAAAGAAAGTGCTGAAAAAGGTAGAGAGGAACTGCACGAACATTGTTGGAGTTCAATGGTAGAATTCCTCCTATCACTGACTGATGCACAGGATACATTAGGCACCTCCACATCCACCTACTCAAACATTTTTTGGCCTGGGAAGACTCCATTTGCAGAAGGCAATCCTTCTCGAAGAAGAATCCTGACTTCTGACTCCTGAATCTTAGGTCCTGCTGGAGGAAAAAGGCTCACACAAGAGCTCATAGAGCCCTGAATCCTGCTGGCACCAAGGGATTGCACTCTCTTCAAGAGTTCAGGGTTTGGCCCCCTGTTTACCTTCTTCAGGGACACAAATGGCAGTAGGACTCCTATCACGTTGGAAACAAGATGCCAGCAAGCTGTATCGGGCTACAATCATAGCCTAAAAGAAGCACGCACTCGTGCCCTACCGGGATTGGGCCGGTTTCTTCCGTACGCATTGCAACACTACATGCTCACTACGGGACACTTATTGGAACGACCAAGGACTTATTTGTACTGGCCTCTCTATCCTAATTGATCTGCCAACTGGCTTGTATTCTGCCGTTTCTGACTTTGATTGCCAAGAGTTTAGTTACCCTTCCGGGTTGAAATTATCACCGGAATTGGGCTCTCTCAGCTTTGGATTCAGCCACTGAGCCCTGAAGAGTTGTAGAACACTGTTTTTCTACAATGAAACATGTGTCGGCTGGCTGTTTGTAACTTATGCCTGATGACTAATTAAAAAGAATAGACTCCATTGTTGGATTGGTTCCATTACTTCAAAAATATCTATCGAGAAGATTTGTTATTTAACATGAGTGAGCAGGACTGTTGTTGACTCTTATCACCATGTCGGTCTGGTGGAAAAACTTAGGCTAGACCCTGCAGGAGATTTGGCTGGAGGAAGACCTGGTGCCCAGAAGCTTGCTGTGAGGACCCAGGGGCTGTAGGACGGACCAGAAGAAGATTTCCCAGCAGTTGAAAACTATGTCTGAAGTTAAAACTATCATTGGGACAATCGTCTTGCTGTATCCGGCCTCCACTCTATCACGGTTGGCCTTAAATTATGCTTACGTCCGGTCCACAGCAAACTGACTTGCTTCAGTAGTGTTTGTCTTTTTCGAGATCTTTTGTGCCTTAACATTTAAAAAACCCATATCCCTCACTTCCCTTAACCTATTCTGATGATATTGGTATCTGTTTGCTCATTACACCTTTCTCTATTTTTCTAAATTGGTTTGGGAATTTTATTGTGTTTGTCCTCTTCGTAATTGTTGGTACTGCTTGAATGTAGCTTTCACTCCTCTTGGATTTGTCTGTTTCTTGTGCCATAGCTACCAGAGTTCGAGAAGAGGTTTTTTGAAGTAATCAGACAGGGTTTTTTGAATTGGCAGAGACATTCCCCTCCCAAATGAATAACCTCTTTTATTACAGTCACACAATTGCAAGTTAGGGCCCCAGTTTTGGCAGTAAATGCAATTACTTTAAGACATACTAATCCTTGTCCCCAGTCATTACTTGTGAGATGAATCTGACCACAAATCAGGACACCAGAGAAGCATGTTTAAAAATAAGTCCCACCACCCTAATCGGGTATTATAAGTGGGTTGGCCTTTCCAGCATCCCTGTGAGGTGTCCGAACTACATTCGGAGACTGCACCAGTCAATAAAGAATGTAATGTCTACCAAATTGCTGATTTCTAAATGTTTGTGAATCAGACACATTGTAAATAAAATACCATTGCATATTTGCATATAAAAAACCATAACTGAATAGTCTAAATCAAAAGTATAATTGATTAAGGTACATGAAAATAGACACTAGGCACAATAAGCCTTATTTAGATCCAGGCATAGATGCTTTATCATGTACAAAAAAAAATTACATTGATTTTAACACTTGTGCCTATAGTGGTTGAGCGTTATTAGTTGAAGAAGGCAGCAGTTTTGTGCTCAGTGTGAATAAAGTGAGCTGTTTGCAACATGGGGCCAAACCATAAAATGCTAAAATAATTTACACACATTATTTCCTTTTTTATTTACAAACCTCCAGCATCAACTCAATACACCTCAATTTTAATGTGGAGTATAAATACCCAATGTTGGTCCAGGCATCTAAATATGCCCTGTGCACCACTTAACACAATCTATTAAGACTCCATGAATAACTTCCAATAATCAGGAAGGGGAAAGCGATGGGACTTTTCTACCTCCAAGCACACTCAGGTGTATTGAAGAAATTGGACTTTCCTTGAAGCAACACTTTGAGCTTAGCTGGGTACAACAACATATATTGGAGTTGCATCAGTTTTTGTTTCACCTCATTGAAGGGCTTACACTGCAGTTGCAGTATAGTCAAGGTAAATTAGCATCCTGGATGAGTCACACCAGAGTTCATTTCATTGATTTAACATTTTGAGAATCAGGTATTGGTCAACATATTTCAGAACCCTGACAATCAGTGGACAAGGAGGGGCTCCAGGTGCCTGAGTGTTAGCAACCGGTAGGCTCATTCCAAAAAGAAACAGGAGTATAAGTATCTCTAGGGTAACTAGGATTTAAACCAGTCAAACAAAATCTGCGTAGGTCAAGGAACTTCTAGCCCCTCAGGGATTCCCACCACCCACTAATTATTTCTTCTGGACCTGTCCTCCTCATCTCATACTCTGAGTTCCAGCTGCATATATGTTTTCTGTCTTTAAAGTTTTTTATCATCTGTGAAGATGCGAGTTTCTGATGAGGGAGGATGAACTAATGGCAATAAATATTCCTAATTGCAAAATTACACAGAGCCACTTTAAGTACTCAGGTATACATATGTATTGTGACCATGAGGGGAGTTGGAGTTTAAGCATCGCACCACTTTTAGCTAAACTGAAACACCAATGAAGGCTTAGGGTAAGCTACCACTTTTTATAATGGGCAGAAGTTCTTTTTATAAAAAATACCCCTTTCACATATCTTTTATATGTTACAGAACTATCCCTACACAGTGCTCCCTGCTTTCTTTAAATCACTGCAATCAAACTTGACCTCTTTCCTGTATGGAGATGGCCATCCAAGGGTGCCTTTTAATAAATGTGTCCAGTCACCTTAGAATGTTGAATTGGGCATTAATGTATACTTCTGAGCAGCCCAAATGATACATTTTACCAGTTGCTTGTAGAAAGGGATGACACAGCCATTAGACTACACTTGCGCTTTTTGGAAAACCAAGGATTATTGACACAGCTGTTCAGCAAGAAACAAGTAGATAGCCTACTCCTGATCACAAGAACATCTACTGAAAGTTGGTAGACTCCACTAAAGTGGACAACTTGGGGAAGAAAACTGACCAGAATAATCCTGCTTTGGTTCAGTGACTGGATTCCTGATGTGACTAAAGTAAACAAGCATTTGCAATGCAATAGGTCTCACATTTATGCAACTTTGAGCTATTGGCATTGTAAATGACAATGCCTTTTATTTATGTTTTGGTTTAAAAAGGCTACCATGTTAACACTGCTTTTAAGTTTATTTAGAGCACATCTCAAGGGCAGTTTTGGAACTGTCTTTTACACCATGCCTACAGTCCATATAATGTATCAGTCTATATTCATGTACTCTCATCAACTCAAACTACTGTGCATACTTCACAAAATATTTACTGTGACTTACTCTTGTCGTACTTATGTCTTGTGTGGGTTACAAAAGTAAGGCAAGAGTACTTTAAAAGTAAGTCACACCCACTCATACCAAAATCTTTATGTATCAACCTTTCTGAGAAAACTACGCAGAGCCTATGATTCTTGCATATATACATATTTATATCAAGCAAATTCTTTTTTTTAATATTAATATTTAAAAAAGTCTTCCTCTCACACTTCTCTGGTTTGCTTCTTGTGGGAGACCGCTCAGCCCATCACAAACTGTTAGAACATAGGAAATGCAAATCTCAAAGTAAAAGAGCTGCCATTGGACAACATGTAAGCCGCACTCTAGAGGAATTTTACTTTCTCTATGTTTAGGTGTGACTTGTTGTAAGGCACAAGGGCCCCTTCAAACATTCTAATGGTAATGTGATTGGATGGTGACTCGCATGAAGGGCACTACGACAAGAAGCCCTTTTAGACAACATGTTGCATAAAAGGAAGTTCTTGTATCAAGCTTTTGCCTAGACTTTGTATGTCTGGTATATTCAATTGGTGCTGTGGTTACAGCCTGTCAGTGAAATTGCTCACCCAAGCACATAATAGATAAGTAAACATGTCACTAGTTATGTGTCATCTTGCATGATAACTATACTTGGGGTTTACGATCTGTGGCCTCCATTAAAATTTGCTTGGAAATCTAGGTGCAGTAATACATCAGTGTAATTACAAATATCGCTTGATACTCTGAATGCTGGCCCCTTTTTTACTGGAACTACCAGGTTAAGTATCGGCGAATTTTACGAGTCTGTGGTCCGCGAATTTGTGTGCAATCGCAAAAAATCCACAAATTCGCAGATTTTCCCACAAACTCGCGGATTTGTTTGCGATTTGCACTGTAGTACTTTCTACTGGCTAATCCAGTAAGTGCTAACTCGTTGGGTAAATGTATAGTGCTTTTCCTACACTGCAGCTGCGTAAAGGGCCAGAAGATTTGTCTCCACTGACCATGTGTGCCTGTAACTTTGCCACCACGCCAAAAGGCGCCGAGGTCCCTTGAGTGAGCTGTCCATCATAGTTGGGAAAGGGCGGGAAGACGTTTGATATCGCTAGTGTGTGGTGCAGGGCCAAACGAGCGGGGCTTCTATGCGTGTCAACATGCCTCTTGTGTATAAAGGGTCAGAGAGCGAGCAGGGCAGCAGGTGAGGAGAAAGCAGCCTCCTGGTCACAGGAACTACACGGGGATTGCGCTCGAGAAACTCATGGATTCAAAGACCTCCCTCGAGTATTACAGCTAATTTTTGACGGCAGACATGGGGTTAAAGCACACTTGCCCAGCCTCGATCGTGCTCACTAATGTTTTTGGCTGATTAAAACGTTACTGAATTTGAGCTTCAACTCGGGCACATGCTTTATTTATATCTGTAAGTTCTTCCTGTTGAGGTTCAATTTATGTGACAGGAGCCTCGTGCCAGAATGAATCCTGCCCTGCATAGTTATCCACGAAGATGCCACCGTTTTGTGCAATACCTCTACTCAATTGGAGTACTTTCTATGAATGAGCTGTCCATCATAGTTGGGAAAGGGCGGGAAGATGTTTGATACCGCTAGTGTGTGGTGCGGGGCCAAACGAGCGGGGCTTCTAGGCGTGTCAACATGCCTCTTGTGTATAAAGGGTCAGAGAGCAAGCAGGGCAGCAGGTGAGGAGAAAGCAGCCTCCAGGTCACAGGAACTACACAGGGGTTGCGCTCGAGAAACTCATGGATTCAAAGACCTCCCTCGAGTGTGAGCTGAATTTGAGCTTCAACTCGGGCACCTGTTTTTTTTATATCTGTAAGTGCTTCCTGTTGAGATTTAATTTTTGTGACAGGAGCCTCGTGCCAGAATGAATCCTGCCCTGCATATTTATCCATGAAGATGCCACCGTTTTGTGCAATACCTCTACTCAACTGGAGTACTTTCTACTGGCTAATCAATCAGTAAGTGCTACTACATCATTGGGTAAATGCATAGTGCTTTTCCTACACTGCAGCTGCGTAAAGGGCCAGAAGATTTGCCTCCAGTGACCGTGTGTGCCTGTAACTTTGGTCCCTTGAATGAGCTGGCCATAAAAAAAAAGAAAAATCCGCACGCGAGCAAATTTGCAAATTTTGCAGCAATTTCGCGCGATTCGCGGATTGCGAAATTGCCGAAAATTCGCAAATTTCGCTAGCGGAACGGATTTTTGGGCCATCCTTACACCAGGTGTGGCATGGTGGTTTTGTCTCCAGAGTCACCATAGTAATGAGGCATGCATTATTACTGCTTTCTTCATTACCATGGGCTTCGTAACACCAAGTTGAGTTGAAACCTGCTTGGACTGAAATTGGTATTAAGAGCCCACTCAAGTCTGGGCTTTTGTGCCAGTCTTCTATCAATGCTCATAATGAGTAAATGAGATGACACAGGCCCATTGACTGAATTAGTATTCAGTGAACATGGCAGCCTACATTAATCACATGATAACGCTTTACACTTCATGCGGCATTATACAAATCTGTTGTGATATAACAAGCTGTCATTGGTATATTCTCTCAGCTCTGTCGACGATTTATGCCCTTCTGTCTGGCCTTGATTGTTTTAGCTGGATCATTGTAGAGTGGGTGAGGTTAATATCATGTTTTCTTAAGCCGTAAAGTGGTTGTGGTTAATATGTTTTCTTACATCGTAGAGTGGGTGTGGTTAATGTTTTCTTACATTGTAGAGTCGGTGTGGTTAATATTCTGTTTTCTTGCATCGCAAAGTGGGTATGGTTAATATGTTTTCTTACATCGTAGAGTGGGTGTGGTTAATGTTTTCTTACATCGCAGAGTGGGTGTGGTTAATATCAGGTTTTCTTGCATCATTAAGTGGGTGTGGTTAACATGATTTCTTGCATCATAGAGTGGGTGTTGTTAATATGTTTTCTTGCCTCATACAGTGGGTGTGGTTTATATCATGTTTTCTTGCATCGGAGAGTGGTTGTGATTAATATCATGTCTTCCTGCATTGTAAAGTCGGTATGGTAAATATCATGTTTCTTGCTTAGATTTTGGGTGTATTGGTTTTATAATGGTTAGCGCTGCCTATGTGCAATGTCCAGTTTGAAGTGTCTATGGACATTAAGAGATTACCATTTTCTTAGGGTCCAAGATATCACTTTGATTCAGCGTTCAAGAAGTGTGTTGTTGTGGGAAATGCATTGTG
Organism: Lissotriton helveticus; assembly: GCF_964261635.1. Lineage (NCBI taxonomy): Eukaryota > Metazoa > Chordata > Amphibia > Caudata > Salamandridae > Lissotriton > Lissotriton helveticus. The sequence continues at coordinate 1,121,587,520 of NC_136070.1, forward strand.
CATAGTCTGTGTGTTCGCCAACTATGAGCACATACGGGCAGTGCGTTAGTTAATCCATTCTTCTTTGAATCCCGTTTTATATACTTAATCTACAGTTTAAAGATGCCCTTTTTAAAGCCATTTAAGGTGAAGTATATGTAGGGGATGTGACCTCAGCATATGTATTTAAACGACACCAGCACTCTGTTTTGAGGCTGGATTTTGAAAACCCTGCTGGATAGGAAGACATGTTTTAATCCCTACGCTTGGGAGCATCCATTCTCCTCCTCTTTGATGATGTCCGAAAGAAAGAGCAGAGGACGCAGCACACAAACTGCTTCTTAAATGTAATCCGTAGGGTCCAGGACATTAATTGCTCTTGCACTGTCAATAAAGGTTCTATTTATTTACAAATATGTTTGCTACAGCTGTGAATTCCGTTCTTGGACTGTTGATCTACCAATATGCCAGTAGAGACGTCCTGGTAACAGGAAGTGCTCAGTGCGAAACTATATGCAGGTCAGAATGGCATATCGTGGGCAATGCTTGAGGGCTGCACGCGCACAAGGCTCATAATGTCATGGGACTGGTGGGTCAACATTCAAGTGTGCGAAGCATGCCAGAAGCAGGAAATTTCCCTTCTTGTTTTTAACAGGCAGAAACTAGTAACTTCTGTCCCGCTTTCAGCATTCAGTATTCAGTATCAATTTCTTTATTCGGTTTTTGAAATGTAAAAAACAGTGATATAAAAACAATTGTATAAAAATTTAAAACCATTTTGCATCTATGGTACAGTGGGTACATTTAAAAGGAATAAAACATATTGCGCGTTTATCAATAACTAAAAACAGCATTTCATATCACAAACTTGCATAAATACAGGTATCAGGCTTAAATCAAAGATGATAAATTAGTCGCATAAATTAGGCGTTAGGTATCCTTTAGGATACAATTACTTCAAATCATCGATTCTAGGTTTGGTCTATGTTTAATACAGAGTTTTAAAAATCTAGCCACAGTCTTTGCAAAATACTCCGTTTCCAGGTACTGGATTGCCAGGAAAGCTGGGCGACATTGTTGTAGCCTAGAATTTTTAATATTGGTAAGACCCACTGTGTCCTTGCTTCCCGGTAAAATTTACAAAACATAACCACATGAAATGTGGACTGGGGGAAAACACCATTACAGGGGCATGGGGGCAGTGAGTTTGACCAATCATTAACCTTAGGGAATGTAAGCAATCTATGAAAAGTGTTCAATCTGAAACGAGTGAGGACAAACCTATCAAATCTGTTCAGTTTAAAAGTCAGGTAGGGCTGGATACCCAGAGTAATTTGAACTGACAGGATGTGTTGGGCTGAGCTTTTAGCGGACTCCGTGGCCAGTCGCAGTTCCGCCATATGAGCCAGGCATAGGTTCCTAAAAAAAATTCTGGGGATCTCAGTAATCTGTAGCAGATTGTGATAATACCGTGTTAGACCAAGGTCTGACAGAAAGTTCTTAATGTATGCCAGCCAAGCTATTTTGTGCGCATTATCAAGACCAAGGCAATCACTTAGAAGTTCCCTATTAAACGCTAGTTTTGGGGAGGACCATATTCGGTGCCACAGAAGGAGCGGTTGAAGTTTAACTAAGTCTGTAACATATGGCAGGCCTAGTTCAGTATGGCAGCTAAAGGTAGAGGTGCTGCGCGTAACCGCTAGGAGGAACCTTAAGAAGCTGTTCTCCACCTTTTGGAGGGCCTCCACTTTTCCATGGCCCCAAACTCCAGCGCCATAAGTCGCCACACTAAGACATTTAGCCTGGTATATCTGTAACAATTCAACAGGAGATCTCTTACCAAGCCTATTAGCGACATTAACTAGGGCCGTAGTAGCCCTAATAAACAACAATTTCCTTGCCTCTATTGCCTGCTACCAGGAGGACTTGTTATCTATTAGAATACCGAGATAGGGATACGCAGTAGTGAATTCCAATTTAACTTGTTTTATATGAATACTACGTATTTTCTTCTTCCGAACCCCAGCAGTCATGACAAAAGTTTTTTTGATGTTGACCTTTAGATCTAATTCGGCCATTTAGGTGTAATATCTATCAACCGCATGTTGAAGTTCTAGGGGGGTTTGAGCTATAATTACGGCGTCGTCCGCATAGAGTAGAGCGGGTATTGGTCTTTTTCTCACGCAGGGTAGGTCCTGAGACCCCTCCAGCATCGCCTTTTCCAGCCCATTGGTATACAGCGAAAATAGGAAGGGGGCCGGGACGCAGCCCTGCCTAACCCCTCTTTCCACTTTGAATGGCTCCGTAAGATCTTCAGCATTCTCTTTCGCTTCAGTTAAAGCTCTGATATGATCTAACAGAAAGACCAACAACCACTTTTATTTGGACACTTTGATGTGATATATCACTTATTTTGTGTTTTATCTAAAGGCGTGCCATTCCCCTGACTTAGCTTGCTCTTTGAATTGACCTTCTTGCATACCTCAGACATATGTGTTCACAGTTGCTTATGTTTCTGTGGCATCCACGTCCTCATAACTGTATTGTGGCCGGGAATTAAAGGTGAAAAGTAGTACTTTTGCAACCATGTGATGTTGAATGAACTTTTTCCAACCGAAGTACATTGACTTTTCACAGTCGAAAGACTAATCTTATTTTCAGCCGCAGGAGTTTGAAAGTAAGGTATGTTGTGAATGACACCACAGGTCAGAGTGAGAGCAAGGGTGCACGCGCCTCATTCGGTGTCTGTGTGTGTGGGGAGGGAGGGAGGAAAAGTGAAAGCGTGCCTTGCGCGTGGTGTGCTGAAACACCGAGGGAGGGAGGGAAAGTGAAAGCGTGCCATGCGCTTGCTGTGTTGAAACGCTGCATGCACATCTCCTGTCCGTATGCATGCACATCTCCTGTCCACCTTCGCAAGCACAATCAACAACAATAGATCTCGCAAGCAAGCAGCACATGCGCTGCATCGCTAAGCGAGACCTAAAAAGAGTTCTGGGCATTGGACAGAATAGGCGTATCCAAATTAGGAGATATCTGTGTATAGACAAAAATGAAATCCTATGCTGACCTAAGTACAGAATGCAATATATGGATCACAGTTTTATAACTTTCTGCACCTATAGCAAGTACTAGAAAAATGCAAACGCAAGTTGAAGCCCATTCCAGAGTTTCAACCTAGAGATCCAAGGTCACCTTGGAGAATGTTGAAAAAATGGGCACCTCTAGTCTATGTTGTGTGCTCGTGTCCTTTAGTTACCCTAGGGAGAAAAGGACCAGGGAATTGGGTAATATTGCTGATGATAATTGACAGGCACCGATAAAGGCCCTTAGGAAATGAACAGTCTCTGCCAAATTAAGTATAATTCAAATCAAATATTTTCACATGATGTATTATACCACAGATAGGCTTTACCAAATGGAGAGAAGTGTAACTTCTCCATGTAAAAGATGGCATATGACAGTGGGAACACTTATGCATATCATATGAGACTGCCTGTAATTCAACCCTACTGGTCTCAGATTAAAAGTAAGTTGTGGGATATGATCGGCATCCCACTCAACCAGAGTCCCATGAGCTCTGTCTTGGGGATACAACATGATTAGCATGGGTTAGATGTTAGTTATAATTGAATACTTGGTGGCGAAAAGGAACATAGCTGGCTGCTGGGTCCCCTAAAATGGCATAGTGGTTCAGAGGTATGGGCCAATGTGCCTTGGGGAAGAATCAGTTTGTAAAAGCTGAGGTTGTTGAAGGAAACATAACAAAGATATGGGGAAGTGGTGGAATCATTTTCTTTTTCTTTTTTGTTGTCTTTATTGATTTTTAAGAGTAAAAAAAAGACAGCATTAGCAGGCAGTTAAAACACATCAGCGAGTACAATATGAGAATCGAAGGGCAATAGAAAACCTCATCACAGAGGAAATTAATACATTGTCATAGAAAACAAAGTATGCATGTATGGAGCATAAGGGTAAGGTATCAAAAGTAAATGAGAAGGGAAGAGTATTGCTCTATTCAGTAACATCACGTTTAAGTGTACTGAGATATTCACAAAAAGGCTGCCAAATAACCCTAGGCCGGGACATAAGCAGGTGACGTAGGGCATATTCTTCACTAACCGGGTAGCAGGAGGACATACTCTTGAGCCATCCTGTAGGGGTAGGCACTTTGCTGCTTCCCCAAAGTAGTGCAATCTCCCTTCTAGCTAACAATAAAGCCAATGAAATACGTTTAAGTGTGGATCGTGGGAGGGCCCCAGTATAACAAAGGGTGTTTAATAAAACAAAACACTGGCGTTTGAGCGCTTCAGAAGGGACACATAACCTAACATCATTCTACCTGACACAATTCATACACGTGCAATTGTTTGAGTAAGACTTCTTTATATTTTGACGAAATATGGATTTTGGTTATCTTCCGATATTGCTATCACATGTGTGTGAATTCCTGCTGCAGAGGATGGAATGCCTGGAGGTCTGGCATATTATGTTCAATACAAAAAAAATGTAAAATATATTCTGCACTTCTTGGAGTGAAGCACATACTAAATGATGAGCAGAAATGTAAAAAAAAAAAGTCCTGATTAAATAAAATCATCTTTAATTACTTTAATTGACTATGTACCAAACATGGCCATCTGCTCAGCTGCAGCAGTTGCCTGTTTTCTCTCGAGCTATTGATCCTCAATCACCAGGATATTATTTTATCATGCAACATCAGATTTATCCAGTTTAACAGAAGAGTTAATTTGCTTTACATTTAATTACGTGGACATGGATTACTCTTTCATAATTGCCCCGAGTCTATAATTTGTGAAGTTCCTGAACATGTCTCTGTGTGGTTGTTCCACTCACTCATAGTTACAATGTTGCCTATTAGAACGTGTTTTATGGGAACATCAGTTAATCATTTTCCCGTTTAGTATTATGGGAGGACATTGAACACAATATATATGTATAGCATTTACACATCGGCTAGAACCCAAATTGACAGCAACTTTGAATCTGAATGCACTGGACTGGTGCTTCAATATTGTATCTTCTACAAAAATATAATTGCTAATGTCTGATACATTTTTTTCTGTCAAATTGTAATTTCTTAGTCTGTTGTCTTCATGCTTTCTTCCCAGTGCCTGTATGTCACTGTCTTAATTTGTTACCCTTTAGTGTTATATATGGGATATAGGATCAGCTACCATATATTCAAACAGCATTGCAAGTCACCTCGGTTTCCTTAATAAGGTCACGCAAATCTGAAGTGATAGGGAGTATTTTGTGCCGGATAATGGATGGTCTCACAATCACCCTTTTCTCAGTCCTCTTCAAAAACACTGGTACCATGTTCCTTCTTATGAAATATTACAAATAAAATGAATGTGGAATGTGACCATAAACAAAAGGTGGTAGAACTCAGCTTAGGTTGGCAGCAAGGAGTTCCAAACTCTGGAAGTCCTTGCCGCCAACCCTTTGCTTTGCACCCTCTGAATCAGTCTTCAGTAAATTGCTGAGAGCATACCTGTTTGATAAGTAGGCTCCCTGTAACGATTTTCAACTAATCCTTCAGTACACCACAGAAGCGCTAGTGCTGGGACGCTTCCTCGGAGAAATCTGTGCACTTTAGAAATTCTATTGTGTATTGAGAAATATAAGTAGTATCGCAAAACAGGTTACTTGAAAGGTGGCTTCTGTCCAGACTGTTTGGTACATACAGATAGATTCCTGCTTTCTTGTAATTTATGTAGAATACAATTGAAAGAGATGTACTGTCATAAATATCACCTCACCTATCAATTTTTTTTTACAAGTCAAAATTCTTTATTTGCAAGTGATAAATTCGCCAGAAATATTGCACATTACCCAATTCATTAACATATACAATTACACATATCATAAACTCAGCGGGAACCAAGCACTTAATTTGGTCAATTCGACCGACAAGTGTCACCAGGCTCAGATGAATACAAAACAGTATAAAAATGGAAATAGCTTCTCACTAAAAACTCATTAAGTGGTCAGCAACCCATAATCCCACATGAATTGAAATATTTGAAAGTGCAGCAGGTTGGCCAGCAGCATGCAACTCATTTTATCTGCAAAAAAGCATTATAAAGTATGTTGTGCAGAACCAAATGATCACAATACACAAGGGTCTCATTAAGTCTAACCTCACTATCAGAATTTTGTTTCCAATATCAAGACCAATGTCATAATCTGGGCATCCCCCTAATTTAGTCAACAACAGCCTAGTAATTCAAGAAACATCTCTGACGACCTGTAAGGGGTACAAACGCGGGTCTGAGACAATAATAGGACGAAGACCTGACATAAGACGTTATAATTTGGCGCAGATATTGGACAATTGCAATGGCTACATCCTGTAATCTATGGCCACATATCAAGTTTAGGCCTTTTTCCCTTGACCGTAATTCAATTTGTTTTAAAACAGGCCAGAGAATCATCTTCCTTTCCTCAAGAAAAAATACACAATTCATCAATCCACTGAGTACGTTCTCCTCATCAATTAATGACTGTGCAAATACTGGGAGAATTACTTTAATAGATGAAGCAAAACAAACTATGCATCCCTTTCATTGCTATGTTTTGCCATTAAGACATTCAAATGCTGTAATTATTGGTAGGCATGCTAAATGATCCGCCCTACAGAAACTAGCTAGATTCATCGCATTGCATGTTGCTCCATTTGCAAAGGAATCAACCATGTTGCCCAATTCCATAAGGTGTATCCATCTTGCTATGAACAAGTTAAAATGCCAAAGACAATTTATTAAGGTCAATATTGAAAACACTTGGCATCATTTAGGGTATTAACACTATTTGGGGCTTTTTTACAAGCAATTGGGCTTGATCTGGAACAGAGATTGTTAACTACTCAATACTTTTCGTTCCACTCTTACTGTTGGGCCTAGGATAAATTCAACTGGGTCCACAAGCACAGGTAAGGTGTCTGAGTCTGCAACCATTTAGTGCCAGACTTCAGAGCCTCTTTTGCTCCTTAGATTCATTAAATTCTATGCAAAACTGCGGCATACACATGTTTAAATATTAAAAGGACTGTCCACATACAAGACTGCATTTTAAAACGTTTGTTGCAAGGAATTTACATCAAGTTGGGAAACTCTTGATACTCATGTGAATTTATGTTTTTACAGTTTTTATAGGGTTTTAAACAAATTATGAAACTAGGTTTAGCACTGTTAACTTTCTCTCATATCTACAAATGTGTAACAAAGCCACCCATTATTAGAATACCATCACAGGCACAATGTAATACACATCAAACACATACATTTGGACACCACTAAACAAGCATCCACATATGAGGACACACACACATATACACACGCGTCGCTCCCCACCCATACACAAACAAACATTACAAGGTAAGCATGCACTGCTTTTGCCTCAACTGTACATGTTCTGTATAGAGTGTGCATGTGTTATCAGTTCTTTGTGTCTTACTGGTGCTAGCACTACACAAGAGCCAATTAATTGGTATTACAAATACGTATTTAAACTGCAGTGGTATTTCTGCTAAGTGACTTGGCTTCCACTCTGCTGGTTTTGGCATAAGGCATTATCACATCACAACGCAAGTGAAATAACTTTCCACAGAGGATTAGCCAAGGAATTTCCTTACTGATGAGTCGCAATATTACAATGACTATACAATAAGGAAATAGGTGACAGATGCTTATGTCATTATAATACATCGGAGTCTGCAATCCCTATATAAACGTCTGTCTCTAATTTCCTTTCTGCATGAGAGCTATGTGTTTCTCGTCACCGAGTAGCTGCTCAACTAATAACTTATATACAGCTGAGTTGTGACATCAACACATCACCTGCCAGAAGAAGCCAAGGTGAAGGTTAATAATAGATAAACTAGGAAAATGAGAACTGACTTTTCATTTTTCCGATCCGTTTATCCAAAATGAACAGTGATCAGCATAAAGGAAGTATTTATGCAACATTTTTATCTTTTGCATATATATGTCATTACAGTAAAGTTAAAGTGTCTTGTACACTTTTGCACTTCATGGGATACCACATTCTTGATCTGAATTACATTAAACCTTTGAAATCTATTTTTGGAACATATTACTAAAGGCTTTTTGTTGTGTTTTCATGCTACTGATTCTGCTTGTTTTGTGTCTGCAACTATGCTATCTCTTTCAAATGAACAAGTATGACACCAAGATGTGTTTTTTGAGAAGGTTGATGGTTTCGCTATGTATTTTAAGGCATAAAATACCTAGTAGAAAACATTGACATGATATTGCCTCGGATTTCCATGACTTATAAAGAATCTTGGTCTTCTGCCTCATTCGTCTATTTGATCTTTTAACTACTCATTTACTTACAATATCCTTATAATATGCAGCAGGAGGATCCTTATCCCATACATTACAGAACCCCATGTAATATATTGTTTTATTGTAGCATACAATGTCTAGATGACAACTGTGCTTTCATTAAAAACGCCATGAAAATCATTTTGCTAAGGTATGTGTCTTTGCCAAGGAAAATATAACACACTAAATGCCTGACCTCCATTGCAATTAAGTCTTTAACAATATGTTTTAGTCTCGCTGGACCTTATCAGAACGGAACAAAAGCGGGTGGTGATGGACGGACCATCTGAACCAATCAGACACTCACACCCAGTCAACAGATCTGGGTTTAATCCATCACCGTTCTTTAGCCCACTCTGCAACCCCAGTTCAGACATGGCCATATGCAAATCAGTCTCACCCTGTGCCTCATGGGAACAGTCCAGCCCGAACTGCCAAGCCATGCCTTCCCTGGACCGGAAAAAAGCTTCCTAGGACCGGTTTCTGGCATTTCTGCTGTCCTCAGCCAGGGTTGCTTGAATTCAGTGGCAAAGTGAACAAGGGACTCATGTCTGAGCATACCCTGCCAACTTATGGCAAACAAAACGGTACAAAAGGGGGGTGTTGATGGACGGAGCATCTGACCCAATCAAACACTCACACCCAGTCAACAGATCTGGGTTTAATCCATCACCGTTCTTTAGCCCACTCTGCCACCCCAGTTCAGACATGGCCATATGCAAATCAGTCTGACCCTGTGCCTCATGGGAACAGGCCAGCCCAAACTGCCAAGCAATGCTTTCTCTGGACCGGAAACAAGCTTCCTAAGACCGGTTTCTAGCATTTCAGCCATCTTCAGCCAGGCTTGCTTGAATCCAGTGGCAAAGTGAGAAAGGGACTCACGTCTGAGCATACCCTGCCAACTTATGGCGAACAAAGCGGTACAAAAGGGGGATGGTGATGGACGGAGCATCTGAACCAATCAAACACTCACACCCAGTCAACAGATCTGGGTTTAATCCATCACCGTTCTTTAGCCCACTGCCACCCCAGTTCAGACATGGCCATATGCAAATCAGTCTGTCCCTGTGCCTCATGGGAACAGTCCAGCCCAAACTGCCAAGCCATGTTTTCCCTGGACCGGAAACAAGCTTCCTAGGACCGGTTTCTGGCATTTAAGCCGTCTTCAGTCAGGGTTGCTTGAATCCAGTGGCAAAGTGAGCAAGGGACTCATATCTGAGCATACCCTGCAACTTATGGCAAACAAAACGGTACAAAAGGGGGGTGGTGATGGACGGAGCATCTGAACCAATCAAACACTCACACCCAGTCAACAGATCTGGGTTTAATCCATCACCGTTCTTTAGCCCACTCTGCCACCCCAGTTCAGACATGGCCATATGCAAATCAGTCTGACCCTGTGCCTCATGGGAACAGTCCAGCCCGAACTGCCGAGCAAGGGGCTCACGTTTGAGCATACCCTGCCAACAGGTTTCCCTCTCCACCGGAGGAACCATGCTCAGACACTGAAACAATTGACATAAACAGAGAAGGGGATCTCCCCAGGTGGTAACTGTATTCACACCTTTTCACCTATAATACGTATGCATCCAGTGTGACACACCAGGAGTGGTACCAGGGAGTTTAGCTTCCTAGGTCCTGATAATAAGCCAGTATGGGCACAGCTTGAATCATGTTGACCTTTTAGGACACTCGGTCCATAACAAATTAGTTTCCTAATCCTCCCCCTTTTTTAATAATAACGACTATTGGTCAGAATAAATAGGACACACCAAGTAGCCAGGAATTTTTAGATACACATCCAAAAAAAACCTCAACTCCCTATTTAAAATAATTTCTTAGCATTATATTTTCACCTAAACGTGCTCCAGTGTAATCTGTAGGTGGGAGTATGCCCTGATCTGCAGCGAAATGGGATGGACCCAATGATCAAGCATGCCACCAAAGGGTAACCCTGGTAGGTGAGGGTTTTTATAAGAAATTCGATTTTCCGTCCAGCAGAGGGTTAGTCTATTTTGCAAGGCTGGGTTATCTTTTTCTTGCTATAAACTCATTTTGGACGAACCTAGTACATCCTCCTACTCCCCCTTATTTTTTGTATATGCATTTTTAGGACAGCCTGAACTAAAGCAAACACTTTTTGTTCAAGAAACATCTATTCGGGGTTCGAAGAGTCTATTTTCCATGTCATTTAGGTTGACCTCACGTTTGACGCATTTACGGGCGGGCACCTAATGGGGGATATCGTACAATCAATAGTAATGGGACCACTAGAAGTGACTGTTTCTCCTTCTTTTTTTCATATACTGAATAAGTCGTTGTTTATCTTGGGTTCATACTCCCAACGCTATTTTTACTACTTCGTACTGACAGTTCACTTTCGGTTGTTGCAGCTATTAGAAGTGTCCACCATAAAAGGACGGACTCACTCCGAGTAATGTGGTAACTTCTCACACAGAGCTTTTGCGCTGTGCTCTTGAATTAACTTCATAAGTCTATTTCTAATCGTTGTAAGGCACTTTTACATTATGGATTATTATCCTATACATTGGTATATTGGGTGTTTTAATGTCTCTCCAGAGACATAATCGAGACAAACTCGACAGTCCTTGGATCGATTCACCCGACTTTTAGGTCTTTTAGGCGGTAGCTTTTCGTAAGCAATCTACTTCTGTTCACTTCATGATTTTTGGGGAAACACAGGTTTACGAGCATGCATGGGTGTGGCGCATTTTTGGCTGCATGTATTTTATTGTTCTTCTTTGCTGCTCACACACTTTTCTTTTATGGGGATGGCCAGAGTTGTTCACATGTTTGCGCGATTATGGTTTATACACTTTTCTAAAGTAGGCAACTCAACTAAATCACTACGGCATATGTATTGTAGTCTTTCCAGATTTTGGTTCTTTCTAACCTTCACATTTTCCGGGTGGGATTGTATTTCTTGTTTTATCACTGTTGTTGCTTTTTTGTGAAATATGTACAGTACATACTATAAATAAGTGATGTGTATATATATATATATATAAGCTGCTGCGGCGAGAGAGCACCATCCAAACCTGTTTCGTGGCATCACATGATGTTGTGGAAGCCCGTCACTGCATAGGGCTCCACCGGTGAACTCCAAAGCCCAGAATGCAGTTTAGCAGCAGGAGGAGCGTGAGGTGCCTTGCAGCTATGAGGCATTGGAGGAGCCAGTGATCACGTGATGTGATGTGATCACTATTAAACAATAGAGCGGCAGACCCCGTGAACTATCGAGGACACTGGAACGTGGCACTGATGAAAGCCAATTAAGGCTGAAACGCGTCTGCCTAGCGCTTCAGGGACCCTTGGATTGCCAGCGCTTTTTGCGATTCAATAAAGCCCTTCATTGGTCCCCCGCAGCTGTTGTCACACTCTTTTCGCCCTGGACAGAGACTGGTAGTGATATATATATATATATATATATATATATATATATATATATATTACCTACTGGCGGTCGCCAGTAGGTATATATAGTTAGGATTTTTTCTCTATGGGTTTTTTGAAAATTCTATGTCTAATAACTTTGGCGTTTGTGGACGGAATTGGCTGAAATTTTCAGGAAAATGGCACATTTTGTTTCTGAGCAGCCCTTGAAAATTTGGGGGGGGTTCGTCCAGTGGGGGCCGAGAAAAAAGGGGGGTCCCAAAACGTGTTTTTAACATTGAGTTTTCCATAGGGCGGTTGGCCTCACTTTTAGCCCGAACGGCTGAATGGATTTGCACGAAACTTGGCAAAATTGTAGGGACTGGTAGCCCGATGTGCCTTTTGTAGGTCTCAATATATGTGCTCCAGTGGATTTTGAGAAATTAACGTTTAAAAAAAGATATATATCTGTAACAGCGGACCGGTTAGCGCTCTGGTTCGCGGACTTTTCGCGCAACGGAGCTTTGTGAAGCGAAGCTGATTGGTTCTCCGGCGTCTGTCAACATTCCAAACAGTCCGTAGCGGCCGCCATCTTGTCTCTCGGTAGGATCGAGAGACAAGAGGAGGTCAAAACAAAGGGGGAAATAACTATAAGGGGGCATAGTAGATCCTCGCTGACCCCCTAGGTTTGATGTGGAGGTTTTAAAAGGGCCCCGCGGGGCAAAAAAAAATAATAAAAATAATAATTGAACGGCTGAATGGATTTGCACGAAACTTGGCAAAATATTAGGGACTGGTAGCCCGATGTGCCTTTGCTAGGTCTCAATATATGTGCTCCAGTGGATTTTGAGAAATTAACGTTCAAAAAAAGATATATATCTGTAACAGCGCTCCGCTTCGCGTAACGGAGGTTTGCGAAGCTGATTGGTCATTCTGTCACTGGGCTATAGTTGGGCTACATCTGGCTGATATTTGGGCTACATTTGTTTTTTTGTGTGTCTGGCGGCCATCTTTGGGCTACATTGGGCTACATTGGGCTTCATTGGGCTACATTCGGCTAATTAGCAAATAGCTCATCGCAAACTAGGAATGGTAAAGAATCGCTATTTATTCCTTAAAGTTCGCTATTTAGGAAATGCAAATAACTTTGATGATACATATGGCGGTTCATCTCTAACAAGATAAGAAGCATAGGGATAGATTTATGATGACTGGCGCATCACCAGGGATGTGTTAGTCATTCTGTGCCGCTGTTCCGTCACCTATGGTGTGCTGCATTTACAATGCGGCGCATCACGGGGCAAAAACAGCACAGATGCGTGATGTATCTGTGCCGTAAAGGTGGCGCATTGCTGGAGTTGTATCGCAAGTGTGATGAAGGTCCAGCAAGGGTCGGGGGTGCCCCTGTCGCAGGGTTTCTGTTCTCACACAGAACTGTGGACAGAGGATTGGAACCTCGGCGAATTAGGGTGTCCCAAAACTCACGTTAGTAATCAAAAACTATTTAGCAAGCTAGGTACAGTGTCACATTGGATATAACAAACTCTCAATGTTTAGACAATCCATAATATGAACTTATAGTACCTCAGGATACGTGGAACTCATGAACAGTCGGTCGTTATATATTTCTTAGAAACCAGAACATGGAGTTAAGAAGAACACATGTGTATTTGAAATGTTTATTTACTAATGCCGTCTTCTCAGGCGTAGTACCTTAGATAATAAAAGTACACATATTATCAGTAGCAAAATTACCAGCATAGTTACTAGTACATAAAAAGTGAATGGTGATAGTATGTTAACATGCTGTAAATGAATAAGAGTTAGCAACACTTATAAGCAGCCGCGGGCCGTGGAGGGAGTTACGGTGAGGCAGGGAGGCGGGGAGGGGGAGAAGCAGGGTGGAGAATACAAGTACACATATTATCAGTAGCAAAATTACCAGCATAGTTACTAGTACATAAAAAGCGAATGGTGACAGTATGTTAACATGCTGTAAATGAATAAGAGTTAGCAACACTTATAAGCAGCCGCGGGCCGTGGAGGGAGTTACGGTGGGGCAGGGAGGCGGGGAGGGGGAGGGGCAAGGTAGAGAGGGCTCCACCCTGCTTCTCCCCCTCCCCGCCTCCCTGCCTCACCGTAACTCCCTCCACGGCCCGCGGCTGCTTATATCTCACCCTCCCTAATACACATATTATATTATTTGCTAAGAAGGTCTCTTTGTGTTGGTTTAGGGCGTGCTCATACTTTAGTGTCTTAGATTTGAAGGAATCACATCAGCATACACCAGCTCTCTCTTCATGTGAACCGCATCAACTGTTGTGTATGTGTGTTCGGCAAAGCAATATAAAACCCGCCTCATGCCCAGAATTGGCAGAAGTTGCACTTATGTTATGAGTATGAAGTCGTGGAGATCAGACCTCATAACAATTCTGTATCGTGTTGTTCTTGAAACTTTAGCACTCGCTGTACAGATATAGTTTAACAAGTAAAGCAGATAGTAGACCAATAACATATTATTCTCATGTAAACCACGATGAACTACTAGGTGGAAAGCTAAAGCAACAACTAAATGTCGTGTGCAGAAGTTGCAAAAAAGGAAAAATGGCGTTTAAACCGGTAATGAGCCCATGCTAACTTAACACGGTGTAAAGATATCCAGGACCTAGATGACACCTCCTCATGATCCGGAAACGAACTGAATAAGATAATAGAAGTGCCATCTCATGAGAGCAGATTGCAAGTTTATATGTGGACGGTCCGCAAGGTAAAGCATTAAAAACTAGGAAAATTCAATGCTAAAGAAAAATAAAACAGCCAAGTACTTTATCGAGTCTTAAGCCAATAGGCAAGGTAAATAATAAAAACTTGACAATTAAGTCAATGAATTGTCAATGAAATGCTAGTACTCAGCATATGAAACATGAAAAAGGTCTATGACATAACTGTGTATGCAAAATAAGCTGCAACAGCCTCCAACAGGAAGTCACCGTCTTCATCCGAAAACAGTTCAGCCATCCAATTTAAAAGCGGAAAAGAACATACGTGCTCTCCCAGCACCGGATCCTCTATCACCATCAGAGGACAGCTCGGTGGGTTTTCAAGAAAGCTGTGTTCCAAGAAAGACTGTGCTGCCGCCAGTAAATTCCAGGGACCAAGTAGTCCATGCATCAATGCCACAGCCATAATCCTTTCGCCAGGACAAATCAACTCGTGAGTAATGATAGGAGTCATCAGCTGATTAAAGTCGACGTCAGGAGAAACCGGTCCGCAGAGACACAAATCAATGGCCCAATCGAAATCACAGGTCAGGCAGTGAAATACAGGCTGGACACAGGTGAAGTAGGAGAACCGAAAAGATAATCCATATGCCGTGCTTAATATCGCCAACGGCATTGTGCCATAATATTCTAGCATGCGATTGCGGAACAGTGTCAGCAGCTGCAGGGTCGGAGGTTGCATAGGAGGGACATCCATATTTAAAAATGTAAAAAAGCACAAGAGCGTCCGCTGGTAATGCAAGTAAAAATGCAATCCACGAACCAGAGTGGAGAAAATGGAATGAAAGGGAGCAGGGATGACTCCAAAGATTTTCTCAAATGAAGTCACGAGACCACTGGTAACAACTTTAAAAAAGTGTGCCAGGGATTTTGTGGAGGATGCGTTAAAGATAGTCGGAAACATGTTGCTGAAATTGAAAGGCAAACCTGTGTACGGGTGTTCGCTATGTGAAGTACGAAAGTTTCACGGGCCGAACTCAAGGCCACCTCTCTCTGAGACAAAAGAGCTCTTATTCTTGTCATGCCGTTGAAACGTGTCCCAAGGTTGGTATTTGTGGCCAGATTGAAAACTCCCTATGTTCATGTGTGGGAGGAAATAGAACATTTCTGCAGCAAATAACCCGTTCACTTACTGTTACGATAAAAGGAATACTTTTAATTAACTCAGAACAATCTTCATTATTGAGCATCAAATAACTACCATTTTCCAACAACTTGAACGTGGGGATGATAGCAGGAACTGGCGTGCCTTGCAACACGCAAGCCATATTTGGTCGGTGTTTGTTGCATGAATCGTGTAACTGTATGTGCCTACACATTAGTGAATGATCTGGCGTCTCAGTGCATTCCTCTCCATTCAGATAAACTTCTTGATCATCTTTGAAACATCTGTATGTGTATGGAAGCGACCAGACCTCATGAACAAAAGCACTACCTAAAGGTTCATAAAGACCTATTGGTATATATTTCATACAATTTGAAAACTTATATAAAGCAAAAGGCAGCGTTATTAAACCGTGGATAAGGCATGTTGCCAAAAAACCCGCAATCCTCTGCTGATGATGTCACTGAGCATGTCATGAATGATGTAATATGTGACATCATCAGTAGTGGATTATGGGTAATAGTATCTCTAGTTTACTCCCCTATAGCTGTCTTTCTTTTAACATAAGTGTGTGTTTCCTTCCCTTATACTTACTGTTTTTGGTTCGCTTCCAGTTCGCGTACCAGCGAGCGAACTAGGAAGCGAACTAAGAGAAATAGAGGTTGGCACAGTTCCAAATATTGTACCAATTTTTTAATAACGGGGAGGTAGTTCTGAAAAGAACTTTTTTTTTTATTTTTCTGAACATTTTTTTAATGTTTTTGAATTTTTCGGAACAGTTTTATATTTTTTTGGGTTTTTCTTGGAGGGGGCAATGAAAACGATTCATTGTAAAGGGCTCAACAGGAGCAACAAAACAAAAAAAAGAAGTATTTATTATTTTGGGCGTTTCGGACAAACTTGCATATGATAGTCAATAGCTCTGTTGATCAGAGTGATGCTTCTTTCTCCGTAGGAAATGAATCCATCGCAAAATACGCAGGTGTGTTTTACTTCACCAAATCTCATTTGTATATTTGGCACCATCTCCCTGCCCTCTGGTCCCGTTACTTCCGGTACAACAGATCTTCTGGCCATAATAGGGAGATTATCTAGGTCGTTCCGAAACTGTGCAGCACTGTAGTTGTTAGGATGCCACCTAGTCATATGGCGATGCATTGTGTAGTTTCCGAAACTGTATTTTTTGTCGGTCCCTCTGGACAGTCTATCTTGACATATAAGGCAAGTTACGTATCTTGCATTTACTTTTTTCTGACCTTTGGGAATTTTAAAAAATTGCCAAATGAAGTTTTCTTTCCGGTGAGACGTCTTGGGCTGCTCAGGCAAAAACTGCCTCTCTTCGTGCTCGTCCTCCTGTTCCTCTTCTTCTTCTTCTTGTTGAATTACAACTTGAGCAGGTGGTCCACTCTTCCTTGGATGTGGTGGAGGTGGTGGGGAAGCACCAGCTGAAGCTACTAAAGAAGCCATTGCTCAGTGATCACAAAGGGTCTTTCTCTCACAATGATGAAAGTCAGAGTGAGGAAAGAAGGAGGGATTTTCATCATTTGGGAAAAACAAGAGTTCTCAACCAATCAAAAGTGTTCATTTTAGATTATATGACCTAGTCTTACATCATTAGGAAACCAAAAGTGAAATGAACCAATGAAAAGTGTTATTACCAAGTCACATGACTTGCTGTGTTTACGTTAAGCGCTTTGCAGGGCCTCCCGGTTTGCTTCCAGAAACCTGCGCTTTGGCACTCGCTTCGCGTACCAGTTCGCTAACGTAGCACGTCATATGACGTATCACGCGACAACGTGGAACGTCATGCGGACGGGAGGCGTCACGATGTTGTTTTCTAACGCGGCACTTGCGGTAAAGAAACGTTTACCGGCTCGCGGTCTATTTCGCGGCATCAAGGTCAGCTAACGGGAAGCTTCCCGATTCGCGAAGCGGGAATGAAGAAAAAAAAATATTTTAAAAAAAAATTATTCATAAACATATAAAATATATTTTTGGATTTAAAGAAGAATACATTTTACAGCTACAGATATTAGCTGTTAAAAAAACAATGAAATTCACAGAAAAAACCATAGGTTATAGACCATATATAGTTAGGAATTAGCATTTACAAAACCTTGAAAATTCACTGAAAAAACCATAGGTTATAGACCATATATAGTTAGGAATTAGCATTTAGAAAACCTTATTTCACTCACACAAAACCATTGAAATTCCATATATAGTTAGTTGCACTAACTATATATCGCGCACCCGCAATCCACTGCTGATGATGTCACATATTACATCATTCATGACATGGTCAGTGACATCACTGATGACATCACTGATGACAACATCCAGTGATTATGTGTTTCTGTAAAGTTTAAATATGTT
Organism: Lissotriton helveticus; assembly: GCF_964261635.1. NCBI lineage: Eukaryota > Metazoa > Chordata > Amphibia > Caudata > Salamandridae > Lissotriton > Lissotriton helveticus. Next base: position 1,121,605,525 of record NC_136070.1, read on the forward strand.
TTACATATTGAAGAATGAGTGGATGTATAAGTGTCTGAATGAAGGTTTTAGTAGGTGCGTGATTGACTGTATGAGTGAGTGATTAAATGCGTCTTACTAAATGCACGGGTTAGTGACTAAACTGTCTGAAAGTGTGCATCAGTATGTCTGTTGTTGTGCAAGCTGCTGCATGTGTTGATCAGTAGCTATATAAGTAGCTATATGGGTTATTGATTGGTTGCACAAGTATTTGTATGGGAGACTGAGTGTGTGTATGGCTGGCTGGGAGGTGTGTGACTCTGTGCAGATCAATGTGTACTTGTATCAGTGATTCTATAAGAGAGTAAGTATGTGTTAGTATATGTTTGAAAATGTAAGGTACTCTATGTTTAACTGTGTAGATTAGAAAATGGAAGTGTGATTGATTCTTTACAGGACTGACTAGGTGTGTGAGTAACTCCATGGATGAGTGGCAGAGTGTGAGTGTCTGTATAGGTGTATGAGTGCATATGATAGTGTTGTAAAGATGAGTGATTGTATGTATGAATGATTGTATGGGTGAATGAGTGAATGTGTGTGTAGACGTAGGAATCAGTGAATGCGTATGTAGTAACTAGTATTGGTGTGTCAATGGTTTCAAAAATTATACTCTGTATTTAACACTGGGTGTAACAGAGGTTATATTAAAGTTGAGGAGATGCATTGTATTGTCACATTAATGATATCATCATTGATGTGACCATTGATGTCAAAAGAGATATCATCAGTGATGTCATTTGAGATGTCATCAGTGATGTCATCAGTGATGTCACTGACCATGTCATGAATGATGTAATATGTGACATCATCAGCAGTGGATTGCGGGTGCGCGATATATAGTTAGTGCAACTAACTATATATGGAATTTCAATGGTTTTGTGTGAGTGAAATAAGGTTTTCTAAATGCTAATTCCTAACTATATATGGTCTATAACCTATGGTTTTTTCAGTGAATTTTCAAGGTTTTGTAAATGCTAATTCCTAACTATATATGGTCTATAACCTATGGTTTTTTCTGTGAATATATATATATATATATATATATATATATATGTGTGTGTTCATCACCAATGCCAGTCTTCCCTTCAAAAACAGGCACCAACACCACGAGGGAAGTTACTCGCAAGTTTTTAAATAAGCTGTGGCATAACGTGTTTTGGCAGTTCTTGCTGACATGTTCACACACAATAATCGCCATAGCTCTTGCCACATAAATAATGGAACACACAATGGTAGAACATGATAAACAGAGTAGAAACACTCCTACAGAGATTACGTTGTAGTCTTTTTTTCTCATTATATATCATATTATCTTACAGTTTCACCTGAAGAAGGGTGCAGGCAACCCAAAATGCATTGGGATTGATTCAAACAACAGCTGCCAACTGCATTATATTTTGAATGGACTTGATTTACGAAATCATTCAGTAAACAGATAATTTAGTTTTACAATATATTAGTTGTTTGTGGAAAAACATTTTTTTCTGATGGGTATATTGCATAAACTGTAAAAAGATTTTGCCTACGGGCTCACATGGTTATTGCACTCTGTTTCCAGGCAACCTACGTTACCCGGAACTCTTGCATTGATTTGACGTAGAAGGGCAGGCTACGACAGAATTAGCACACCAAACTTGATCACACAGAGTACTTTTGGCATGGTATCAACTCATTCATATTCAAGTATGATGATTGTATCATGCTAGCAACAGGGAAAGTGTCAGGGTGCGCTAAAATTTGAAAATAGATACCAAAAGAAGATTCGCTTTATGGTCATTCTTTTGCGTTCAAGAAATAAAGGCAGAAGAAAGAACAGCAGCACATTCTCGCATCATTAGGAGCTATAAAGAACACCTGTGATGAAGTCTGAATACAAGGGGGGGGGGTTACTAGTAATTTGAGATTCAACTGTGGAAGTTGTGGAAGATATTTCCAGTGGAGCCAAGATTAAAATAAGACAAAGTAAACATAGTTCCTGAAGATCTGACCAGAGGGGCAGTTAACATGAAAACCACAACCTGTAAACATCTGAAATGGGCTCTGTAATGCCCCATTAGTATGGCTTGACCATGGACCTGTAGTTTGCCTGCCATCAACTGTTAGTATGGTTTTGATGAACACTGCAGAACTCTTATAAGTGAAACTTTGGAATTCGAACAAATGCTGGAAAGGAAAACGTACTATGGCTTCCTACAGACATGAACCCATACGCAGCTGTAAACCAACAGACATTGTAAGGTTCCTCCCTCGAGTATGGTTGATGACTGGGTGATTGCCAGCTTGACTTTAGCATAATTAGAAAGTGTAACTTTTTGCAAGGGTGAAGGAAGAGATATGTGATTTTAATTGAAAACGTAACTAGAACAGTTCAACTACTACCCAATTATGTCATGGATTGTCCTTTGCCTGTTTCGAGCATAACATGACTAATACTAAGATGCTCCATTTATGATTGCTTAGATAGACATTTCATGTTGTCATATGTTACATTATCAAAATAATAAACATCATGCTACATCCGGTTTAGTGTATTTAGTTAATTGTTTTCATACATGTTTTGTCTATACCCCCTAAAAATGAATTCCTAATTATTCATCTAGGGCTCAGTATGTTAATAAATGGTATCCTTAGCAAACCCTGCATTGCACAAACAGAAGCTGCAAAGATGTACCATTCTTTCTTGCTATTCAGATGGCATGTATCTATGGTGTGTGATCACTCTAATGGCTGCAAGTCATTGAAAGGTTTTTGACTGCTTTTGCCAGTCAGTAACCACTGACACAGTGTATGCTGCCTAAGAGTAACAAATTCCTCTCTGTGAATAACAGCTGTGGGAAACAGGAGAGGGTACAACGTCCCATGAAAAGCTGCATGCTCCCAGTGATTACGAATTTTTGCAATACACTTCTCTTTTGGCATTGCAACATTATGCCTATAAAGATTAAAGGTTGCAATATTGCCTCATTATAGGTGTTAAACAACAGTTGGAGGTCTTCAATGTCTTGGCCAAGTCGCATTGCAGGTCATGCACAAACATATTACTGAAATATTATTTGGCCAATAGTACATTTGAACCCATATGTTTAATTAATTTGATCCCTTTATGCGTATGCCCAATGTTGGACACGGTCACTGAATGTGCATTTATCCTAACTAGTAAACTAGAAGAAGTACATTTTTTTGAAAATCAGTATCTTGACCCAAGAAGAAATACCAACAGGGAGCCCACAATAGGACAGTGACCCTGCAATAGAGTAGCAATGGGTTCTGAAAGGAGAATAGAACCAAAGTCTACAGATCTTTATACCAACAAGAAAAACTTCAGGTCAAATCTGTGCTAATTTTTAAATAAAAACATTTTTCCACCTGAAGGAATACTTTAGTCCTTATGAAAATTGCAAGTCAAGGTCTGCAAGCAGAAGTGGATTAAGTTAAAAGGCTTTGGGATCGCATGAAAGAATACGCTGAACAAATCTTATTGTGTTGTAAGCATTTGTAAGCCCATTCAAGTACTATGAGTTTTAGCCTTTTGTATTGTTGGGCATCACACTGTTCATCTTTACCTTGTAAATTACGATGCTAAGTCAAATCATCTTCCTTCCTCCTATTATAGGCAGATAGTAGAGTGCGGCTGGGATCTGCACTTAAAACGGTATTCCTCGAAGTTATTGGTGGCTTTCCACTATGCACTTTTAAGGTGATATAGGAGCCTCAGTGTCTTCAAATGACAAAACACTTGCTTTGGCTATTCATCACATGTCTATATAAATAGCTGGCATCTGTCTCCCTGTCCTGATCCTGCCTTGACTATTTCTAAAACTACTAATGACTGTCCTAAATAAGCAGCTGTTCTTCAAAGACCAGGGTAGAAGCTGTGCTTTGTATAAAGCTCATTACCTGTCATAATTGTAACTAATAATCAAAGATGGTGACTGGTAAGATTGTTGCTGCTTATCTAGTGCTACTGCCCGAGTTCCTGGTGAAGGTTTCAAAGCTTAAATAAAGTATGTCTTAGATACTACACGGGTTATTTGGAGTTTGAAAGAGCAGGAACAGTGCCATAAATCGGTAGTGCTTCCACCTTACCAAACGCGCTCTATTGAGTGTCCGGGTCACCACTTTGTTTACACTGGTGAAGCTTCGACTGACTTTGCTGGCATAAATCTTTGACATGATGATCTCAGTCCTTTTTAAGGAGAAGGGACTGTCACTCCTTTTCCTTATGTAGGATCTAGGATTGCCGTGCAAGGCATGGTGGTCCACGGTAAAGAAAGTGCACAATGGCTTGGTGCCTGGCCTGATGAAGGATGAAAATGAGTATCATGATCATGGCTTTCTTGTTCTCGAGAAACAGAAATCCCACTATGGGTATGTGGTTCTTGAAAATAAAGAAAAACCTTGTTGTTCTGCAAAGCGCATTTCCTTCAGTTGAGCCACAAGTCAGGTGAGGGTATACAGAGCCCCACCTACCTGACTGGATTCTCTAAATGTGTCAGCCAGTCCTCCACCAGGTGAGCAAAGACCATGGATCCAGCTGCCCTGAGGGACAGAAGGCCATCACCAAGTGGCCCTGCTTGACTCTTTGGGCATACAACTTATTTAATGCTTTTTCAGTATTGCATGCTTCATACTGGCAAATTCTAATTCTATTTATGATTAACTTCTATTACGTTCAGCATCAACTCTCAGAGTTTTTGAACCTATATATACACTTTGTGGTTGTTTCCAATATGTTGTAATATGCAGTGGTCAAAGCACTGTTCCGCTCAACACCTTTAAAGCCTTTATTCCTATAAATATCCTTTAGTATGTTTGGTCCTAACAATGAAGAAAATCTTATTTACATCTTGGTTCGACTTGTGCAAGTGTTTAATTTGTAAAATAATAAGTTCTTGTGCCTAATGTTTTTCTTAGAAGCTCGCAGCCGGCATTGACCAATGCCCAGATTGCAGAATTTCATGGCTACTTAGTCTGTATTCCACTACATGTTTGTTTCTTTCAACACCATGCACTCCAGACAACTTTATTTTACTCTTGCATGTTCTTTTTCACCCCTGCTTTCTCCCATAGTCACTGTTTGTTCTGTCTGTATCTTCCTCCTCCTTTTCCCAAATTTTGTTTTCCTCTCTCTTGCTCTGGGTCAAATTCTTTTGACGAACACAAAGAGTCAGACCCCAGAAATAAAAAAAATAAGGGTCAGTAACAACCGGTTCAAATTAAGACCTGCACTGACAGGTGCCATGACCTAAATGTTTTTTTTCCTTTTACCTTTAAATGCAATGTCGAATAGGTCAGAGGCTAATGATAAGGTATTGTATTTAATATATTCACTAGAGAACATCATGAGCCTCTGGCAGCACTACTGTCTCATATGTACCTGCCGGAGAAAAGTCTCTCATTTTTGTTTTCTTTTCCTTATGATTTAATTTGATCTTCAATTTTTTTTATCTTTTTATCTCATATCACTCATTCAGTTCCCTTCCCCTGTCCTTTCATTCTGCAGGGTCCACCATTACCGTTTATATTCTTAACTATCCCAAGTATTACTGTCTTTGGAGGGATTTCAGAAAATAAGAACCAGCCTCTAGTTATGCTGCATTTCGGTCTGTCATTTAAAGTTGAGTACAAACATGCACTGATGCAACTGCTATCTCGTAATCATAAAAAATGTTTTGAATTTTATGATTCAATTGAAAATCTCCTAATAAGAAAATAATAGTTATATTACCCTGAGTTCCACCTACATTAGTGTAATATCAGATTGCCCTTTCATTTTCTTAATTCAATGCTCTTAGATGAGGTTTAACAAAGAAGGCTCCAACTTCCATCATCTTTTAAGAACCGACATAAAGAGACACGTTCAGGGTCTTTTGCGACATTCATTGTGCATATCTTGAATGACAATGTAATTTGATAAAGCCTGAAATGCACGACTTTGTCTTGTCTCAGAATCTCGTTGCCTGAATATTTTATTCTGTCTCTCCATGGTAATTTGATTGCGCTATAAATGGTCAGTTTCCTTAGCTTGGCATTAGCTGCCTGGGTTCCATTAGCCTATTCAATACACTGCTAAATCAGTAGTGCAGTAGTTTATCAATGGGAGGAAGGGAAATCTGTCTTCCTAGGTTTACTTTTCAGTTTTTTTACTGCTTCACTGAAAGACATGCAGGCATTTCATGTTGAAGAAAGTAATGGATCAGCCAAAAAGCCAATATATATTAACATGGGATAAATGTAAGGGGGTTCATTAAACCTTACCTGCCATGGACACTTTCTATGGTGTCGCGTGGGGTAGGGACAGAGGCAGGCGCGCAACACCCATTGGACTCACCGGGCTTCAGCCACCCCCGGCGTGTGTGGCAGCCCGGGATGAGACAGATCCCGGGCACACACACAGCCGCACCCAAACGTTTCACAGGTCTTTTAAAGACCATTTGAATGTTAATTAGGCCTTGCAGTTGTTTCACCCCTTCTAAAAGCCCCTGCAGCTCCACTCTGCATACTGATTAAAGGTTCAGCCCCCCCCGAATTTTTTTCTTAGCCCCCCCCCCGAAATGTGCCTCTGGTTGCGCCTCTGGACAGAGGCACAGAAAAGGGGGAGGCAGCAGCTCTGTTGTGCACTTTATCTCCAACTCAACAACAGTGCAAAGGAAATGGCGTACCTCTGAAATTGTAGACATATGTCATTTGCAAAAGTGAGGTATCTTTTCAGAACCGGATTTTTTTACCTCTTACTTGATTTTGGGAAATGTGTGAGATAAAAAATATTTATGATAAAGGCAACATGAAGTTGCAGCGAGTATCACTGGGCATATTTCACCTGTTTGTCTAACCCCGTGATAGAGGGAGCAGACACTAGCAGCTGAATCTAAGAAAAAGTAAGTTAGTAGATGAAACATTTTTGTGGGTCGATACAGGGCCGGACCGGCCATAGCGGGAACCGGCGTCTCCTAAGTGGGCCAGAGGGGTTGGGGCCGGTTTTTTATCGTAGGGGGCTGGTTTTGTCACTGGGGGACAGTTTTGCAGCAGTGCTGCAATATCGGCACCCTGTAACAAAATAAAAGCGGCAGCGGTGCTTGCAACAAGAGCTTCTCAGTGCCACAAAGCCCCATATCCTCCCCGGGGCCAGTCGAGTGGAATTGCCAGGGCTGGTTTCTCTACCCAGTCTGGCCGTGGGTCGATATATTTATTGGCAGATATATATCTGCATGAATGCCGGAACTCTTTACAGTAGTAAGATCAAAAAATGCTGGTCATATGGTACTACAGTCAATTCAAACCAGAAAATAATCCCAATGGAATTTCTGTAAGTTAAACGTTGTTTCATGCATTTCCATCCATCACATTTTTGCTATCTCATTGAGTTGTCCTAAGTGAAAGGGGTACACAGTTATGTGCCCCCTGAGGCTTGTCTGTGACAGGGGTTTCAGGTTGAATCTCACTGATGAGGACCAAAAAGAGTACAGAGTATTGTTGGTGCACTTCTGTGATGGCACAGGTGAGCTAAAAATAAATGGCTTGTATTCAGGTGCGGCCAGTAGAGGTAAGAGTGGTGGGCGGGTCAAGTCTACATATGACGGGATAGGGAAAATTAAATAAATAAATAAATAAAACCCCTTACCTTGCACTCGCCGAGTAAGTGATGCGGCGAGTGCAAGGTAAGTGGCTTTATTTATTTATTAATTTTATTTCCCTATCTCTTCATATGTAGACTTCCTTGCCCCTTAGGCCCCACTGCTCTTACCTGTACCGACCGTGCCTGCTTGTATTAACATTAGACCATCACATTGTACAATATATAAAGCAGTCCTCTCCTTACATGCGCAGACTCTATAAGTATTGGGAAGAACATTATACCAAGAAGAGATAACAGCATTACTGTATGTAGGGATTCTTGCTAAAATCATTCTGTCTTTCTTACTTCCGATTGCATACATTAATTGTGTTGGATGCCAAGGAAATAGGAGCTCTTTATAGCGACTTCAAGATCTATAAATAGATTATGGCCTGAAAAATGCACAATTATGGCCTTTAGATATTAATTTATGTATTAATTCAATACAACATGAACACTGGTTAGGAGCATTTCAGTGCCTTAGAGAGGAATAACAATATTCCCCTAGGGAAGGGAATTATCTTAAACATCTTTGAATATATTTTTAGGAAACGCATTCCATTTGAAAGGCGAAGGGAAACCAGGAGTTTTGCATTGTCCTGCCAAATTTCATTTTCGTTGAGGTGTATTGCTGCAATTTTGCATTTCTGGTCGATGAGAGCACGATGATAGTCTTTCACTGCTTAAATATAGCAAATGGTAAGAAAACATCAATTGGCATATTTGAGTTTTCAGTAAGCCCATATCAACTCTGCACAAAGATTATACATGTCATATAAAAGGCTGTATCTTAAGTGGTATGTAGCGTGGCCTTAGGAAACCCAAATGTGCGATCAAAACATGGCAATAAGACTGAAAATTTTGATGTTTTTACCTATTCGACTGAACTGTTTTATAATTTTTAGGCTTGCATCTGACAGCAAATATATCAACTGTAATGTACGCTTTGGAGCCCACAAGATCCAGTTGCATAGTGGTTTTTTAGATATAATAGGGACATCAAAGTGCTCTTATTGCATAGAACAGTGGTTCTTAATCTGAGGTCCATGGACCCCTGAGGGTCCACAACACCTACTTAGGGGGCCAGCACTGTTTAAAATATTAACTATTTTTTAACAGAATAATCAAGTATATGTACATAAAATATATGTATAATGTATATGAATACTTGTGTCTGTAGTTTTGTGTATCCTTATGAGGTTCAAATAACAGAAATTGCTTAGGTGGGGTTCCCTGTTGTCCAGTTGTCATTCATTGGAGGTCCCCAGAAGGCTAAAGGTTAGGATCTGCTGGCATAGACCATGGTAGCTTTCCCATTGCATAACTGCACTTTTTGGACCTGGAATTACCTAAGACTTTTTGATTTTACTAAAATTGTATGTATGTCTATAACAGGTATAGAAGCTTTCAGACAGCCTTCCTTATCCATTGGCCTGTTATTGTGTCATTCACATTTTTCTTCCACCCTCAACAGCATAAGGCACTGGACAGAAGGTCAGCCCACTTCATCCATTGGCAAACTTCACTTTGAGTAACAGCATTCTGTCCTATTACAAAGAGCATATCCATGCACAAACAAGTTCCTTTGGATGCCTGGAAATACTGTGGTAATGTGTTTTCTCCGGCCCCAAAATATTTTCACTTTTAACTATTTTTTTTTTTTTAGATTGATGAGAGCCTGGCTGCTTCCCCAAAAATTTAGTTTTCGAAAAAACCATAGCAATAGCTAAAAAGTGTGAAGTGTTGCATACTGAGTGCTGTTGCTGCAGACAAGGACATTTAGCTACTGGTGTAGATGATCCCAGGAAACAACCACCCTGTACTTTGCAGATATGTAAAAGGAAGACAGTAGAGATTGATTGTGGGGCAACACAAAGACAGATTTAGCCTTTTGTTATCCCACTCCTACATCAAGGAAACACACAGTTAGGAAGACATTTTGATGCAGGACTTCAGAGGGACTGAGTAGCATCTCACGTCATGGGGACAAGGATGAAAACCAACAGTTGGGTAACCGGTTTGTGGAAGATTTCTTTTGATGGGAGAAGACTGCACTTAATTAGAATAGGTTGATTCAGGGAAAAGTCTAGGAAGCCCATGCTAAAAGCACAAGAATTTAGCTTCCATAGACATTTTCTGATAGAAAGCAGTGCTTACTAAAAGAACATATAAGGTAACAGCATGGAAATTCTGGCAAGGACGCTTTGGCGTGGGTGATTGCGCTAATTAATACCAACGAACCCTATTGTCTTATTATTGCATTTTACAATAACATTTCAAGAGAATGTTTGGTAAATGCCAAACTAACCAAGATGCCTGCTTGGGGCTCTTTACCCTCAGACAAGGGACAAGGGTCAAGACATCTGAATAACTACAAAATGGTCTTTATAATCAATTTGTCTCAGAATCAGGATGGAAGTCTAAGTTGCCACTTTCACAGATGTTTCTATTAATGTTGTGAAAGTTTGATGATGTGATTTATCAGCCATGATGGCCACCCAAACAGGAGTTTGTTGACAAATGAAAAACTAATAACCCCCATACCATAGGAGTTTTATCCTACAGTGCAGGGGTTATTTTTGTTTCTACTGTCCCTCAATGGCAGGTTTTACCTGGTGGTGACGGACAGCAAAATAAAAACATATAAGGGTGTTATGTGTTAACGTCTAACAGACTGAGCTATCGCTGGCTATTGGATGAGTATGTCATTGACGGTGCGGAGTAGGCTCTGTCATTAACATACTTAAGGTCCACACACTTCTGCTAGATGGCGGGTGAACCTTGAGTTTGGGGGACAGTGCACCCTCTCCGCCAAACTCAAATTAAGCCCCTTAGTCAGGAATTCAGCAGTATGCCTAAAATGGTGCATAAAACCAGCAGTTCACATCTCTAGAGATCACATAGCAACCAACATAGACAAGCTGCCACCTCCTCCAATTACCAACTGAGTATGAAGTGGAAGAGACTCTTGATCCCCGCAGAATCAGAAGGAAGTTACAAAATCTAGTGTCCTAGCATTACACAGATTTTGGGAACCCGAGTCATTTGTTTATTGCTCTGCTTAATCCAGTGCTTCCACCATCTTTTCCCTGATAAACCATGTACTGAATTGAAGGGGTTTGACAGCCTTTTTTTGAAGAGGGTAATGAGGCTAGATGAGATTGTTAGGTACAACTACCGTTTTAGTTTGACCTTTTACTTAGATCATTTTAGATTTACTCATGTACAGAAGAGAGAACCTGAAACTTTTCTCTGAGCATCAAAGCTTATTGCTGATCCTTTGCATTGCTGTGACTGAACTTCCTGCTTTTAAATACTGGTACACCTAAACTTCCTTCAGAGGTTGGGTTTCCCAGTTGTTATTCTGTACCTTTATAGCACGGTGCTGTGATTTGTGTACCTTTAACTTGACTGCTAACGTGTAATAAACCTTCTAACTACAGTCACTGATTCCTGGTCCTCACTGTGTGGTCATGTGAATTTCAATGGGTATATATATTTGATTGATGTTATGTTAACTCCCATCAGGTGGAATAGAAAAGGTCCATTAGAAGAGAAATTGTCATACACATGGTAACTGGTGTTACAGCACATATTACAGGTATGGTTACAGCTATGTGTTTGTGTTAAATATTGGCAGTTCAAATGTGCTGACATTTATAGGGAGCAAAACCATTGGTACTTAAAAAAATGTACAACTTATGGTTGGCAAAAAACAAAATCACTCTGATTATTGAGTCACTTGTAGTGAGGACCTGTGAGTGTCCTTCAAAGTCTGTTCACATCTTGAACAGTGCAAAGCAAATTTTTGATCCCTTTCCAAATGATTGTATCACTCCATTGCAGTTTTCCTCTGATATATTGGCACGTCAAACCTGCCAAAAGATATGGGTTGTTAAAAGCCCATAAAAAGCCAAAACATGTAGGGACACATGCTATTCCCGATACATCAAGCCCAAAGGCATTCGCAATTAAGGAAATCACAATTGTTTTGCGATTTCCTTAATTGCGAATGCAGTTAGGGAATCGCAAATTGTGATTCCTTAATGCATTGCATCATGCCTTCGCAAATTGCGTTTTCACAATTTGGAATTGCAAATTACCATCAACTTCAAGCTGATTGTAATTTTCAATTTCTTAGAAAGGGTAATTCTATGCATTTTTCTATGTGCCATGTCGCGCACACATATGCTCTTACGGCATATGTTTGCGCCACATGTTCACACATGCCAATTTTGGGGGTGCAGCAGGGTGGCCTTTTGGCCCCCTAGCACCCTTCAAATAGCATTCGCAATTTGCGAGTACCTATTTGGTACTCGCAATTTGCGAATGACTTCCCATGCCTCTAGGCCCAGAGGAATTAAAGGAAAGGCATTCCTGGATAGCGAGTCGCAATTTGCGAGTCGTAATTAAGGAATTTGTAGGAATCGCAATTTTTTGTGTGATTCCTACATGCAGAGGAATTGCGATTCCTGAAGTGCGATTCCCTAAAAATAGCTATTTAGGAATCGCAATTCCATTCTTTCATGCATGTGGCCGGTAGAATCTGGTGTGTTAAATACCGATTCCGTGTGTTATGCATCTTTGTATGTTGAAAAGTCAGAAAAGAAGGATTTACCATATGTGTTACTACCTCACTGTGGTATAATTACCCTTTTCCACCAAAATTGCAATGAGGGCCTCAGTGAGTTCCTTTACCTCTGCATACGCCCGTTGTTGTTTACATGGGCGGCTTGCGGCTTATTCACAGCAGAGGTTAAATGAAATATTCCTGCCAACATACCCATGCTTAGAAACGGTTTCCAACATAGCTAGACAGACTCTAAATGTCTTTTCGAGAGCATATTCAGTGGCCAACAAATATGTTTGACTGCACTCTGCGGTTCAAGGTCAACTAATACAAATGGATATGAAAAATAACAGAATCATGAGCAAGCACTTAAGAACTGAACGCCTCATACATAAAAAGAACATCATGGAAAATTGTCATTTTCTCCTTTCACAACATAGCTATGTTTTTTTTAGCCAAAAGTGATATTCGTATTGGTTTAAGCACTGAAAATGTGCTTATCAGATTACAAAAATCAAACAATTTTGGCATTTTGACAATTAAATCAGATAAAAGAAAGAACAGGCTACGCTGATTTAACTCATTAGTTCGTATACATTCTACTAACAAATTTTACCATACTAGGAAAGAAACAATACGCCTAGACAGGATCAGATTAGCAATTTATATACAAATATGGCTACCGCAGTGGAACTCAAAGAAAGACTTAATGACACAAGTATCATGTGTAAAGCACTGAGTAATCTGCTGCCTTTGTGTGGCTCACATTACCATCTGGAGCTCCTTGTTTTCTGCTTTCTCAAGATTGGAGATAGAAAGAGAGGACTTCTCAAGGATACAAGCACTGCATGAGCAGTGCCAGAGCAACGTAAAGAAGAAGGTGCATACACAATTGGTCCTGTGAAGGTTTCAGCATATTGCACACATTGCAAAAGTCACTTGTTTTAAAATAAGTGGATCAATTTGCTTTATAGGAGAATCTAGATATAATAATTACTACTTTTTTTGTATATGCTTTGTTGGCAGGGTATGCCCAGAGTGGGTCCCATGCTCATTTTGCCACTGGATTGAAGCTAGCCTGGCTGATGAGGGGTGTTACCCCGAAACCAGCCTCATGATGCTTGTTTCCGGTCCAGGTAAGACCTGGCATGGCAGTTCAGGATGGACTGTTCCCATGAGGCACAGGGTCAAGACTGATTTGCATATCGCTGAGTCTGAACTGGGGTGGTGAAGCGAGCTAAAGAACAATGATGCATTCAACCCAGGTCTGTGATTGGGCGTGAGTATCTGAAACATTTCAGCGCTCGGACGCTCATCTCCTTGTGTTTGCTTTATTTGAAAAAAGTTGGCAGGGTATGTCCAGACGTGGGTTTCTTGCTCACTTTGCCTCTGGATTCAAGCTAGCCTGGCTGGTGAGAGGTGTTACCCCAAAACCGGTCCCAGGATGCTTTTTCTCTGGTCCAGGGAAGACATGGCTTGGAAGTTTGGGGTGAACTGTTACCATGAAGCACAGGGTCAAGACTGATTTGCATGTGGCTGGGTCTGAACTGGGGTGGTGAAGCAAGCTAAAGAACAATGATGGATTCAACCCAGGTCTGTGACTGGGGTTGAGTGTCTGAAACGTTTCAGCGCTCTGACGCTCATCTCCTTGTGTTTGCTTTGTTTGACATAAGTTGGCAGGGTTTGCCCAGACACGGGTTTCTTGCTCACTTTGCCTCTGGATTGAAGCTAGCCTGGCTGATGAGGGGTGTTACCACGAAACCAGTCCCAGGATGCTTGTTTCTGGTCCAGGTAAAACCTGGCATGGCAGTTCGGCTGGACTGTTCCCATGAGGCACAGGGTCAAGACTGATTTGCATATGGCTGGGTCTGAACAGGGTGGTAAAGCGAGCTAAAGAACAATGATGGATTCAACCCAGGTCTGTGACTGGGGGTGAGTGTCTGAAATGTTTCAACTCTCTGACGCTCATCTCCTTGTGTTAGCTTTGTTTGACATAAGTTGGCAGGGTATGCCCAGACGTGGATTTCTTGCTCACTTCGCCTCTGGATTCAAGCTAGCCTGGCTGGTGATGGGTGTTACCCCAAAACCGGTCCCAGGATGCTTTTTCTCTGGTCCAGGGAAGACATGGCTTGGCAGTTCGGGGTGAAATGTTCCCACGAGGCACAGGGTCAAGACTGATTTGCATATGGCTGGGACTTAACTGGGGTGGCGAAGTGAGCTAATGAATGATGATGGATTCAACCCAGATCTGTGACTGGGGGTGGCTGTCTGAAAAGGTTCAGCGCTCTGTCCATCATCTCCTTGTGTTTGCTTTGTATATAGCTCATCATACCATAAATCAACCATTTTAAAGCACTGTAAATAAAGTAAATAACAATGATCCATTTTAAAAGTACAAAATTTATCTCTGCTAGAATGATGATAGGTTGAGCCACAAGGCCACGACTGGAGAAAGATCCATCTCCTACCTCTCTGCGACGACCCAGAACTCCCTACCTCTGCACCTCAGTCAATCATCATCGCTGCCACAATTCAGGAAGGACCTTAAGATCTGGCTCTCAACTCAGCACCTTGAGACCCTCATGGGTGAGTATTTGTGCTTTATTAGAAACTTGATTGATTGATTAAGCCAGCCTTGCCAGTATTCAAACTCATGAACTCCATCTCATCACAGTTTTCACTCAGTGGCCAAGATTTAGTATCACATTGCGAGTTACAAAGTGACCCATAACGGCGCAAGGCGGCACAAAGCAACTCATTAGTATTTACTTTCCCGCACCAGAGGTTTTTATCTCGGGAAAGATGCCTTTTTCAGTGCAAAAAGCATTTTGTGCTGATTTGTGACAAGGGAGCATTGTTGAGGTGTTACAGTGCATCAGCTATGGATTTTGACAGATGGCCAGATCTACTAAGATAGCCCGACTGGACTTTGCGTAAAAAACGAATGCCTCCTTGAAGCACGTGCCGAAAGAGGAGAAGCATATTTAATTGTCCAACAACCCACACACTACATGTGTGCTGAAATTCATAGCAGACATCTAACAAAACGTCTATGTTTGTCTACACATAGGAATCTGTATTGCAAAGATATGCTTACTGTACAAATCCTATTATTTACAGCACACACTCATCTCTGTACGGCTATATGCTTCCTGTACAAATCCTATAATTTACAGCGCACACTCATCTCTGTAAGGCTGTGTGTAGCACAAGGCACACTTTACGAATGCCAGTGCAGGGAAAGACAGCAGCAGCAAACCATTCTTAATAGATATGACTCTGCACTGCCTTTTCCCCAGGCTCTGCGCTGCCTTTCCTCCCCTGGTACAATGCAGCAAGTTTGGTTGCTGCTCTGCATTGCGCAAAAATGTATTAAGTCTGCCCAAGGAGTGTTCAGCTCACTGAGCCACACTGCCGTCTAAGATCTGGTTAAAGGTCAGGTATAATTGAGCCCAGATCTAGATATTTGCATTAAATATCAGACATGGAACCTACTTACTTATCACTGCATTTAAACTGAGTTAGGACATTGGTTTCTATGTCTTCTAAAAGCTCGATTTGAATTTAAACCATGTGGCTCTGTCTGCGTTTGGAATGGAGTCACATATTCTGGCTACCACTAGACGGTATAAATGATTAAAAGGGCACATTTAAGCTTAGTCAGAAAGCAGTGAGACGTTTTAACTCGATTAGGTGCTTTAAGAAGCAAATACTTCTGGTGGGGTCTGCGATCCCTGATCGCTTAATGGTGGATTTGCTAATTGTCTTTAACTTTTAATTGCTCAGGAGGATTTTAATATGATCATATTTAGACACAGAAAGGACAGTGCTCCAAAATTAAGGAAAAACATGATTCCCAACAGCTAATTGACTTATGTGTGCATCGCGAGAGACTGCAAAAGACCGGCGCATAACCCAGAAAATGGAATTCTGTGAAAGAGCAGTGACTCGGGAGACACGTTTTGTGAGTGGTTACCACAGCCTGCCTTTCCTCAGAGCAACTACGACACAAGGGGCTCGATTCACAAAGGGACTTACGTGTAGTAAAGTTACTCAAAGCGGAATCTCTATGCAGCGCACTCTCCTCAGTGAGCCATGTGGATATTCTGCCCCAAGTGGAGGAGCATTGTCCCGCTGCACTCCTAGCAGTGAAAAAAGGAAAAATAAAATTATAATAAAGCAACATTATTATCATCTTATTTTTCCTACTGCTGTGGCTCAGTGGTTTCCTGCGGGTGGGGCTGGGCTCTGTGATGCCAGAGAACTGCGGCGGGACGGAATGATGGCACTCACCAAGTAAGTGCCCATGACAGTTTGGCCGGCCGGCCGTCTCGGGCCGGCCAAACAGTCATGCGTACTTGCCATGGTCTCGAGCCAGGCGGCATTACAGCCGGAGTGGAGAACATGCCCAGGGAAAATCTGGGCCACTTACCGGTCACTCATAATGACAGCTTTAGTGGCTTTAAACCTGGTGTATCACAGCTCTTACCTCAGTCACTAGTTTATTGTTGAACAATTGAAGGAGCAGAACTTAACGAGTTTATGAAGTTCTCAGCAATTCCCACACATCAGCTACGGATAGGATTTTACATCTCCCACGGCAATATTATCTCTTGTGACAAACCACCATCGTCCGAATGAAGTTTCACATTTTTTAGTGCATGGTATTTGAAAAATGGTAAGGGAATACCTAACATTTCAAAACTCTCTCTCTGCCAGACCACAGCTAAAATGGAAATCCTGTTGCTTTGTTCTTGGACTTCAATGTGCTGCTTTTTGACAGTTCACACACGCCAGGCATGCCCAATACAAATCTGTTTTATGTGTACTCTTCGGAGTACTTTAGCATCTGATTCATCCACAGGTAAACAACATAGTAAAGAATATGTCATTACACCTTTATGTCTTCTGTGGCAACTCCCTCTATTGTTAACACTCCAGTGATTCACACTTGTCCTCACAGTGACCTCTTCTGCACTGGCTACTCCAACGATATTTGTGGATCCCTCCCAACCAGAACATTGGGGAGATTTGAAAAGTGATGACCCACTTGCATAAGCGCGGCACAGCTGCACTCCTTATTGTCTCTTGATGATAACGCTTCCCACCCATACCGGTCACAGAAATAAGAGGTCACTTCTCCAATCAACCAGACAGAATTGGAAGGTGATCTTGGAATTCACAGGGCATCACTCTTTAGAAACCCCGCCCTTGGACATCTGATGCTAAACAGATTATAGGAAATTCAGAAAAGCTGAAAGATTTCCATCTACACCAAGAATGTGCACCAAATTCTAGTATTTACATTTTCCCACAAACCTTCTTGTTGTTTCATAATTTTTTGTTTTAAATTCTTTCCCAATCCTCCCTTGAAGATTGCTTGGAAGCTGCCATGAGTCAGCGACCTTTATACAAAGCCAATAAATATAACACAATATTAAACAAACAAGAATGCTGTATAGGAATGAGGTCACCATTAGCCTTTATATGGGGAAAAACCATGGAATAATTACATTTTAATCACTGATTTCTACATTAGAACATAATATTGCAAAGGATAACAAAGCTAATTTTCAGTTCCCATATCTTGATAATAATTTGACAGAGTGGGGTGGGGTCAGCAGTCTCTCAGACCCATTTTACTCTGTGATGAGGTAGGGTCTGAGGCCGCCCAGCAGTCCCAACTTTCCTGGCACCTCCCAGGCTGCGTTCCCCGAGAGCTATAGCAGGTAAGTGTTTTGCTTTTATTGACAGTTTGATGCGTGCATGTATACATGAATCTATGTTTATTTGTGAGTCAGTGGTATGAAGGGATGTGTGTGCATGTTTCTGCATGTGAATGCATGGGGTAAGTGAGTGTGCATGTTTGTGGGCACCCCTCTAAGTTTCGTACTGGCCACCACTACAAAGTGGCCTCACAAGTGCAGAGCACCAAAATTGATGTCGCACAGATCATCTAAGTAGTAAAGCACTTCAATCACCTCAGTGACAAAATATTTCTGCATTTGTTTCATTAATGAACGAGCAAACTACAAAGGTTTCTGCCTTACCCACCAAGCAAATAAGGGACACAACTAGGTTATCTTGTTAAAGTTTCATTGTAATCCAACCACAATATAACAGGCCTAAATTCTCCCTCCATAAAACTGATTTTTTTCTCTGAATAGGAGAGGTAACTACTACACTAGAACACCTCTTCCCACCACACACTCTTTACCCTGGAACTGTTTTGCTCTTCACTGACTGTTGTGAACCTGATCACATGAAGTTCAAAAAAGTGAAAAGTAACCTATTCCGCATTTACCTAAACTCCAACATCCCTAAGATTCCCAGACCTTCCTGCCATCACTGTCCAAGTGATTGACTGTGATCTTCACAATAAAGCCGAAAATAACAAGATTAAAAATTGCTCTAGAACTTTCTTCTTAATGGATATTCATTTCATAACTGATATCTCACTCTTCTGAAATAGATGTATATGGTTGTTGAAAAAGATAATATTTGCCTACCCGTCTTTCAGAAGAGCAAAATGTACCTGTTGAAAAGTCCTAACACACCCAATGTGACATTCAGTGACATATTATAATAACATGTTAGGTATACGTGTAGCATCTTGATGTTTAATTTTCAGTCGAAACCAGATATAAAATATGACCAAACTTCTAAATAATGACATATGTTCTAACCCTCAAGTATTTAAGGATATGTCATATAGTGTAATATGTATACGATTCCCTTAATTACAGAGCCTGCGTACTATGGATGCAAAGTATGCAGGTTTCAGAAAAAGTGAAGGAAGAATGTGTGAGTGAAATATGCTAACACTGCGGTTTGTCAACGTCCAGATAACAGCTGTGCAACATAACAGTAGAACCAGTTCAACCTTAAAACAATTCTGTAATTCTATTCGTACTGCAAAGAGAACAAATATGGGTCACATAGGATGCCCAGAAGCACGTGTTACCTTCTCAAGATGGGTTTTGGGATCTTAACGTTGTCCCTACAGTAACAGATATTATTAAAGTAGAGTACAAAAAAATCCCATTTCACAGTAGATCAGTGATATGCAAATATGACTCATGCATATTTATTTAGAGAACCGGAACGCCTGACTGCATATGAGCCCTTGAGGAGCATTTCTGGAATGTCAAGGGCAATGGAACGTCTTGCATATGGAGACATAATCAGAATATAGCAAGGCACAGCATTTTTTGTCTTGGTTTTGATAAATAATTCACTAGTGAGTGAAGAGCAAAGCCCCTCTAGAGAATCATGCTAGGTGTCCTACCTGGCAAGCATTATAAAGCAGTTGATGCTCAAACTTCTTGATCCCCAGGATCTGCTGGAACATTTCATAGAGCTGCTCCTTGCTGAGGATGAGTTCTGAAGCAGCGCTTGCTGTCATCCTAGCTTGCTGTTTGCGTGGATCCTCTTCGCCGCGGTAGATGGCATCGAACTTTGCCATCCATGAACTCAGCACAGTCTCCTTGCTTAGACCATCTATCTCAGGTAGACTGCGCACCCTCTTCTCAATATGCTTTTTAAACACTTCGCGTGAGTCGTTAGCAGAGCAGCCACCGCTCTGTACCATCCGGGCAACACGATCACTTTTAAGAAAGACCTACAGAAAAAGACAGAGAATTTAAGCAATAAATTAGCCCAATAATAGCAAAGTTAATTAAACTATGCAACACTTCCACCATGCTTCTGCCATTCATCACTAGAATTTCACTTTTTTAATATGGCATAAAATAAACATTTGAAACTGTTGAAAATTCTCCAACATTTGGCACATGAGGAAACTGTTTTGAACATGTTATTTTACAGTCCATTTCCAATACTGAAGGCATTACATGAGTCAACAGGTAGGTTCTTGGTATCAGCTAAACCATTGTTGAGTGGTTTAGCTGATGAATGTTATTAGCAACAGGCATATATAAATCCATAACAATTACTCAACCACCGCAACTGTAATCTGTATATACTATCCATGCTCTCTATCCACTAAAGCCAAAATTATCTGCAAAATGACGAGTCTAATGGACATCAGAAATCCGTGTTGTAGAGTCCCTAAGCAGTCAAGTTGCACTAGCTTCAGGGACTATCACTCTGTTTGACTAATAATGTCTTCTGGGGTTAGGGGTGCAACAGTTCTTCAAACATATTCGAAAGGTTATCAGCCTTCCTACTGTACTTATCCCAGCTTTTGCTCTGTGATCCCTAGCTCAGATGAGCTAAATTGGCTGGCTGAGCCTTATCAGCTGGTGCAGCATTGTGTCATTATGGGAAATCCTCAAAGTAGAGATCTTTTCCTAATAAAAATGAGGGTAACAAAACTCTATTTTGAGCAAATTTCATGATAAGAAGATACATTTTCCATGAAACTCCGAAGAATTTTCTCGGAAAATGTATACTGGACCTCCATTAGGATCATGGATCCCGAGTTTGAATCCCATGCCTTGCATAAACAAAAAAATTTAAACTGAAGGTAAAGAACCAAAAGAAAATAAGGCGAGCAAGAAAAGAAAAAAGGGGGAGCGAAAAGGTGGTAGGGGACGAGTGGCTACACTGGGAAAAAAAAGACAAGGGGCAAGGACATTATGTGCATCAGAGCGGATAGGGAAGGGTGGGTATGGGATTGGGTATTGTAAAAACCAATATGGTGCAAGGGGAGAATAAGGACTAGGAGATGCAACGGAGATACCCATTTTAAAAAAAATGAAAGACAGTGTGCAGGTAGGTGTTAGTAGAGGAATCGGGAGCAGGGTTGTTTGACCTGTCATCTTAGGGTGGTGTACCCCCAAACGTTTTGCCTGCTTACCTCCTCTTTTTGCTGATTTTGTTTGTTGGCCTTAGGAGTCTGAGCACTTTACAACTGCTGACCACTGCTAAAGATGATGTGTTTCTCCCCTAAACATGATAACATTGGTGTATACACAATTGTCATATTTTAGTTTGCTTGTAAGTCCCTTGTGAAGTGGTATACCATATACCCAGGGCCTGTAACCTAATTGCTACTAGTGGGCCTGCAGCACTGGTTGTGGCACCCACACACATAGGCATTTAAATCTGTCTCAGACCTGCCATTGAAGGCCCTGTGTGTGCAGTTTACTGCCAGTTCAACTTGGTATTTAAAACTACTTATCATGCCTTAAACTCCCCTTTTATTACATATAGGTCACTCCTTAGGTAGGCGCTAGGTAGCACATAGGGCAGGATGTCGTGTAAGTAAAAGGTAGTACATGTACTGTTATTTTTTGCATGTCCTGGTAGTGACAAACACCCACATTCGCTTTTCACTACTATGAGGCCTACTCCTCTTATAGGTTAACATTGAGAATTCCTTAATACAGTTCTAAGTTGTAATTCCTGATTGTAAAGGAGTAACTTCATCATGTTGTATATCTTTGGAATTGTATTGATAAAGCCTCTTTACTGCTAAAGTTGGATTTAACATACTATTTTAGTGTCACTTTTAGAAAGTGGGCATTTCTCTGCTCATACTGCTCTGTGTGCCTACAGCCTGTCTCCAATATATGGCTGAGGTGGATGACTGCTACACTTTGTGCATTCCCTCTAGACAGCCACAAAAACATGAAGGTTAGGTGTGTCTGCATACTCATCTGCATTCTGATGTCTCTTCCTGAACAGGAAGGGAGAGGGTGCTGACACTTACACCTGAATAGGCTGTGTACTGTTTCCTACACAAAGGAATGATTACCCAGTACTGACAGCCTGGAGCCAGGCCTGGGAAGAAAGGCTCTGTGTGCACTTCAAAGGCCCTTCTTTGAAATCACCCACACTTCAAAGACACAACTGGGTTACGTACTGGGTCTCTGAGCCTACTAAGGCAGTACACTACTGGACGTGTGAAGAACCCTGTCAGGAAAAAGGACTGCTGTGCTGCTACAAGGGCTACCCCTCTGCTGGAATGCTGCTCTGGAAGATCTACTTTTCTGCTCTGATGTGCTGGCTGTTGGCAACTGCTTGCTTCCCTCTCCCCTGCCGAGGAAAGAACTGGATCCTTCTCACTTGAACCAAGAGTGACTCCACGGCTTGCTGGTTTGCTCTCTGTTCTCATGTCTCAGGGCTATCAAAGACTTTCTCCTATCATGAAACAGCACCTGGACTCTGCCATCTGTGAGTTCTGCCTTGCCAAGTGGTGACAATCCTGTCCTGGACCTTTGGAAGTGCTTGTTTCTGTGCTGACCTAGGAGAACCCATGCATTCACGACTTTGCACCTATCGGAACCAACACATCGCCCGGCGATATTGCTTTGACAGACTGTGAGTTTTGACAACGACAAACTGCACTGCTTCCTCCGCTCCTCGCATTGGGGTCCTCGACATCAACTCTTCCTCCATCCCAGTAAGACCTGTGTGAATCTTGTAGACAGCCTGCCCTCCATCGCTCGGCCTGAACTTTGGGTTTAGCCCGGCCCAGCGTAACCTGATGTCACTGGTTGGCACTTTATAACTCTAAGCACGATATTTGGATTTAATCTTTAAAAATTCATAACTTCGGTTCTACCTATTGGATTTTTGTAATTTTGAGCTTGTTTAACTCATAAAATATATAATCTATTTTATAAACTTGTGTGGAGTTTTTTTAAGGTATTTTCATTGTGTTACTGTGGGTGTTGCACAAATAATTTACACATTGTATCTTAGATAAGCCTGACTGCTCTGTGCAAAGCTACCAAATGGTGAGCACAAGTTGTCTTTTAGATTGTATCTATCTTACCCTGACTAGAGTGGTGGTTCCTGCTTGGACACAGTGCATACCTCTGCCAACCAGAAACCCCATTTCTAACAAGGGTGTAAGGATTTCTTGAATAAAAGAGTAAGGGCAGTACTCTATTCTGCTAGTTTTTACAATTTTAGGTTTCAAAGCTAACAGTGACCTCCTGTTGCTCACAAGAGCCAACAATTCGGAACAAGACAAGAGGTTGCATATGCACATGAATATGCATGAAATTGTTCAATGCTTTATGTTTGATACGTCCATAGAAGAAAGGTGGACATCTTTAGTGTCTTAGGACTGAAGTCTACCAAGTTCGACTGATTAACAATAGGATACTTAACCACAATGGATTAAGCATTGTATAAGATGGATGACTATAGTTGAACGTGTGTACCACTTTTTCAGTAATTAAAAAAACAATTGTTGACTTTTAAACACATTTGAGAAGATGCCTGACCAGAAATAAAAAAAAAGGAAACAGAACATTAAACCATAGTCTCAAAAAATGAAAGTTTGCATTTTCTCCCACTCACCAACATTCACAGTAGTATGCCTGGAATGCTGCACCAGGTGAAGTATTTCAGGCATAAAACAAGGAATGCCACGTAACCTACCCCATAAGCGGTGCAATTTTTTACATGGCATAGAATTCTACACAGTGAGAACAAAGTACCCTGTGCAAAGGCACAGTTTTTTAATCTCTGAGGGAGTTATGTTCCCCCATGAAGAAAAGTCTTCCTCTACACCACACCAAATGTTGGTTGGTCAATTCACATCCCATCCTCAAGTCTTTCACTACTCCAGCTCTTCACTAGAGTCAAATCTATGACCATTTCCAAGGTAGAAAGGAGTCAGATCGAAATGTGTGAATGCTCCCAAATAAATGTTTGTGGGAGTATCCAAAGTTCTAACGCAAACCACAACTTGTAACGCCCACGTCCAACTCCTTGAGTAGGATTTATTAAGGTAGAGGTCCTGGTATGGTGTAGATTTCTGCCGTTGTAAATATACTATATATCGAAAGAGATTTATATAATATTTCAACAATAAACATTTGTTTATGGTTGAAAAACTTTCATAATAGGCCCCACTGTAATTTGATCATTATACATATGAGGAAAAGTGTTCTTTTGATCGGCATCATTTGTACCGGGACTCCATTGCTTTTTCATTGCCATCTTGTGTCAAACACTTCCACACAACCCACCTGGTTGTTTCTGCTGATGCCTGAGGTAAAACTAACTAACACAACAACAGCCATCTTGCAGCCTGCATTTCTGCCCAGGAACTGTTGGACACCCAACCCTCCTGTTCTTTGCAGTTCAACTGAAAGCCACAAGACACTCACACCCTGAGTAAATGATTTGTTTTCCATCTCCTGCTCTCAGCCTGGTAAACATCCTTGACACCGTGATCAGGTTATCTGGACAATGGTCTGACTGCTGGGCCTTGATCTGGGTGAATAAACAATGACTTGAAAGACCGGGCCTTGATCAAGGTGATTGAGCAATGACCTGAAAGACTGAGCCTTGTTAAAGCCAAGTCAGCAATGATTTGTGTACCAAGCCTTGACCAGGTCGCCATCTACAAACAACGTCTGGATCTGGTTATCAACTGCAAACACTGCCCTGATTGAACAATGAACTAACAGCCAAAAGACTGGAATGAAAAAGTATAAAAGGCTTGTAAGCTGCGGAGTAAAGCAGCAGCCTCCTCTGTCTTGTTTCTGACGAGCTTGGGACTCTGTTCCATAGCCCGGGCTATTTGAATAAATCTGGGTTCCTCCTGCAGACGAAGGCTCCTGTGTCTCCTTTTACTACGTATGAAAGGTATGGAAGGCTTGGGCGGTTCCCCCGCCGCCGATACACAGTAAGTGGGTTTTTGCGGTTCTTCACATATTTGTTATCCAATTTGACTTTGTACACTTTTTCCCTGATTATAAGTTGTTTGGAGTGGAATTTCTGTGCGGAATTCCACAGGCCAGTGTTACTGCATTTAGATTTTCCAGGTGTGGGAACACTGGACCCAATTTCACTAGTCAGAAATTCCAGCCAGCAGTATAATCACTTTGGGAAAAGGCTGTGGTGCAGCTAAGTGGTGGCCTGTAGGGTAGGGCGTGTGGGGACAAAGGGAGGTGTGGGGGGATGGGGTAGAAAATAAAAAAATTAACAAAATTAAAACTTACCTGCTGCTCCAGCTGCCAGCCACTGCCTCTCCGGTCTCCGCGTCGCAGGTCAAGCGCACAGATCCGAGGGTCCCCAAGCCAATCACAAGTGGTTCCCCTAAGTTCCCGTAAGCCAATCACATCTGAGCGCCGTGGTTCAGTGCTCAGATGGGGAGAGGTAGCCTTTGAATGTTCCCCACCAGGCTGTGTAATGCAGCCTGGTGGGGAACATGCAAAGTGCGCATGAATTTTTGGCCGGTGCAAAACAGCCAGTCAAACGTTCATGCTCACTTTGAGTGGGCAAACCACTCCACCCCTAGTCCCTGCTCTGGCCAGTCCCACCCCTCTGCGCATATAGGAACAGAAAAAGGAAATGATAATAATGTGTTTCTTTCTTATCATTTTCTTTTTCCTCTGCACTGCCTTAAAGCAGTGGGGATACGCTACGCTGCCTTAGCGGAGGAGCCGCCCCTGGTGCAACCCAGACCAGGACTCAGTCCCTCACCCTTGCCCGTTCTTCAATTAAGATCCGGGGGAACATAAAGTGGCCAACCATGTCCAGCTACATTCAGTGATTCCACCTGTTTGCACAGTGTTCTGAAAATGGCAAAGGGCTAGATCTCAATGCAAAATAACAAAATGAAAGTAAAACTCATGTAAAGGTGTGATAGTACAAGCCTCTTCCATATCACTTGCTAAGAACATAGATTGCAGGAAGGAGAAAAAACAACACGTATTTGTCTCACATCTAACCATATATAGAATCTTATGCTAATACATTTTTTACAGCTCTGACCTACAAATTGCACCTTACCTGCCAATCTCCTCTCGTCTAAGAAAAGTGTCCAAAAGAGGGTCGCAAAGCAATTTTAAATAACTCCGCACCATATAACATCACTGAGCGCTACTTAAAACACAGGGAACAAACACCATCTGCACAGTCTAGATAACGAAGGACCGGAAATACTTTTTTTTAACCTCCTATATAAGATTTGAATTGCTGTTTATCTTACAAGTTAAAAAATGATTTTCTTAGAAAATCAGAAATAAATAGTGCAATAAGCAAGAGCTGAGAGACATTCCTAACCTCGGAAAGTCTCTCAGCTCTTGCTTATTGCACTATTTCTTTCTGATTTCCTTAGAAAAACATTTTTGTAACTCTTGTGTATACTAGTTTTGCATTGTCATTTCATGGATACATTTTTCTGAAGCAAATGGCATAATTTGATTTAAAAAAAAGTCAAACAAGGTTACCTGATTGCTCTATGTGTTAAATAGTGCAAACAAATAGAATTTACACCGCATCCATCCCGTTAAATAGTATTTGCTCTCCAAGACTTTTTGCAAATGTTCCCAAATAGACATTTACTTTTTACTATTTTTTAATTTGTGTCTTATTGGTAACCAGCTACAGTTTAGTTTTCTTTAAATGTTGGTGAAACGTGGACAAATCCCATCTTAAAGTGGCAGTCGGATCGTTTGCACGCAATATTCTTTGGTTGTGAGGAAGAGGTTGCATTTCATCCCAGTGAGTTTGCTTGATGATTAGCGAGGATGCTTCTCTGAACACTGGCAAGTGCCCTGGAGACTCACGCGTTCATGTTAACTTGTACCCCCTCTAGTAAAACACTCTGACCTTTGGAGACACCAGCGCCGACGGTGGCATCAGAAGGATGCAGGACAAGACACGCATGCACAATGACTCAAACCAGCACGGCGCCCAACCTAGCTCGGCAGATGCACTTTGCTTTTTCAGCACAGCGGATGCATTTAGTACAGATTAAACTGGACAATTTTTAGATACATTTTCAATGAATGCTCAATATGGTCAATGCAACATAATATTTGTGAATTGATTCACTAGTTATATCAAGGGGTGGCAGAATTCTAAAACTTTGGGGCATATTACCAACAACTAGCGATGATTATAGCTATGTTGGTTTAGCGGCAATATTAATATCGCCGAGCTCCGCCGATTTTTATCGCTTAGGAGCCTTGCTATTATCAAGGTTTATCTCCTAAGCGATAAAAATCGGCCGAAATGCATGAATATCGCTGTAAAGTCAGCGATATTCATGTATTACCGAGCAAATGCTCTTAGCCATGTTATCCACCTACCATTGGATAACATGGCTAAGAACAGCTCTGGGCAGGCGTTAGCTTTTGGAGATAATCGCACTTAGCGCGATTATTTCCAAAAGTTGGTAATAGGAGATAGAGATGTTAGCGACTGTTTCCAGTCGCTAACATCTTGGCACGCCCACTTTGCATGTCATTAGCGATAATTATCGCTGACATGCAAAGTGGGCACCGAAATGCCCGCTATCTCCTACTAGCTGTCGCTAACTGGTGTTAGCGACAGCTAGGTAATAGGGCGATACAATTATCGCCGCTTTAGCGGGAAAAATTCCCGCTAAAGCGGCGATAAGGCCCTTGGTAATATGCCCCTATATTACCTTAGAAACACTGACATGGTCTCTTCATTTTCTGATTGTGCCTCAGTATTTCTTAGGTCTTGCTACTGGCAGTTTAAGCTGCCTGGCAAGACGTGATGTTACCCCCACACACACATTACATACTCCACAGATACACAATACATACCCAGCACAGCTCATAACATAAACACCCAGAGAAGAGTTTTAGGTCCACTCTCTTTAGCCATTGTCTCTTTAGGTGAGCCTCCTTTCAACATTGGATCGATGGGTTATCCCTCACAATTCAGTACAACCCACAGCATATCGAGGATGTTCACATATTATAATGTTGCATTTCACATTGGTGAGACTGATCAGTAATTAGTTTGCTTGCATCCTCCTTCAAGTGATAGACGGTGGAGGCAGGAAAGCAAAGTACATTGTTCATCATGCTCAGCTACTGCTTTCTGTCTAGAGGCTACCTCTTCCACACACCTCTGCCACCAGGATGCTGTTGTGAGCTTGGAATGGGCAGGTGGGTATGATGCAGTGTTACTGTCCCAGGACAAGGTGGGGGTCACAATGTCATTCCCCTGCAGGGACTTTCTGAGTCCTCCAAGTCAGCTGCCACTGGAGCGGGAAATCATGTACCATTCATCCCGATTATACTGCCTTGCCAGTGGTTCTTTCCCTTCGCAGAGGCTGAATGGAGCAACGTTCTTAGCACTTTCAAGTGTCCTTGAACACCCAGCCTCTATGCGCATCAGTGCTGCTTATCACTGAGGCATCAGTGTGCGGTGTCGACGACTGCTGCTGTCCTGAGGAACCAGGGGAGCGGAGGGCCTGCTCCCAGGATGCCTGCACCTTCCTTAGAGGTTGCCACTTTAGCTTGGGCAAAACAACAGAAAATGTGCGAGGAAGTTCCTGGTGCAATTTATAAGGGAATCTGAGTGCATTCCCTGTGCAGACTGCTGTTGTGAAAGCATGGTGCCTGGCCTAACACACAGCACTGTGTAGAACAATATAAGGGGTCATGAGGTAGAGACAACCATCCCCTAAAGGGTAGACAGATCCTCTAATGCAAGGGTGAAGGGATAGAGCCTCCCTATTGCATACTACAAACCAAAAATTACCCCTTCTGGAACGTCTAGCATCTCCTTGAATGATTATGCAGAACCAATGATACGCCACGATTATACACCACCTCTATTGGAATGGGAAGGGAAAAGGAGTACTTTTTGGCCAGTAGTATAACACACAGCACAACGACACAGTTGGCATCAAATGAAACACTGGTCTGGTATGGTGAGCTCCACACTTATGCTACCATTAATACCACCACACGCCTCTGCCTTGCCTTCGCCCCAGCAAGATCTGCTTGCTTTTCAGTGTTTTGGATTTTGATTACAAAGCCTTCTTGGTTTCCTAAATCCTCCATCTTTGCTAGTTCATCGCCCTTCCATTTCCGCTTCTTCATACTTATTTAGCAGAAGACAAAGCCACGCTGCAGATTAATATATTTAATGAACAGCAGAAACCACATATTGGTAGACTATTGGTATTATTTTTTGTGATGTGCACATACTGCTTCATTGGGCAAAATATCAAAAGCTTAAATTTGTTAAAATGAGTGCTATAGATTAATATGGAATGAAACATAAACAAAAGATATCTGTGGTCATAATTTTCTACCTGCTACGTAGTCCATGCATCTCTATTTTGAAGTTTCAACGTAATGATGTGTGTAATCCTGGGCTTTTTCCTTATTGACGTACAGAGCCATGTTTCAGCCCAGACTCAAACTTCTATTTAGGTCAAATTACAAGCAGTTTCAGCTGCTTGGGAAACTATTGTTACCAATATCATAACTTAGTGCCTCAAAGGACCTCTTGTCATTTCTTAAAGTACTTCTGTCTTCACCAGAAAAGTGTGGATTGCCAATTTTCTAGGGCATGCAAATGTGATTTTCAAAAATAGCGAGACCCTTTGGTTTTGTAAATGTGGCTTTAAAGCTACTTGCACCTGCATCTTCCAGATGAATTGTGACTTGCAGATAAAAACGGTGTGTTTTTAAGCTAAATAGTCTGTAACTGCATGGGGCATGCAATAATTTACGAAGAGGCTAGTAGGCACATATAACTTGGGATTTTATATATGAGCAGTATTTGTTTATGTACGGGCTTTTTGGGTATGTATGTAGACCAACAATTTCCTTGTCCGAATATAGTAGCTCATCCTTTATCAGTATATGCTCTGCTACATACAATTGTCAATACTCAGTCATTCACTTATGTTTACTTTTCACCATCACTTTTGTACACACTAGCAGTCAGGGCCAGTACCGGTAAGTGCAGTGGATCAGGGCAAGGGGGGAGAGTCGACAGATGACGGAATAGGTTTTATTTATTTAATTTTCCCTATTCTATTGTCTGTTGACTACCCCCTGCCATCCTGCCCCACCCACACCTCACCACCCCATTGCGCTTACCTGTGCTGGCTGCTGCTGCTTTCAACATGTGTACCCCTTACTCACTCACAATCACCAACTCATCCACTTCCCCAAACATACTACTGTTTCAGTCACATATACCATCAACTCCATTATACTTATGCCTTCAACCATACACCTATTATGTTAATTCTCTTTGCCCTAAACATTGAGTAGCCTTGCCTCTGATTATTATGCCTACCCTTGAAAGTCCCACTCAGGATCTTTCTCAACCTCTCACCAAGACACTACTCACCAATCAACCAGCAATCTACACAAAGTGTTACTCATGCCCCCAAATGAAGTGCTGTTTACTTGAAACCACTCAAACATTCTCAACATCGGACTATTATCTTTTTGCCCTTAATTTATCTATGACCCTTATGCCCACATTTTACACCTCTGAGGTTATTTAAAAAACAACAAAGTGATGTGTGGAATGTTTTAATTAATCTGAGCCCCTGGTAATCAATCATGAGCGCATTTCATCCCATTGTTTTCTTACCCACTAAGCTATCATATAAAGGAACAAGCCACATGCACATCAGATGTGTTCCTGCTCCATTAGGGGTGAGCAGCCCAAAATAACAGGACAGACTGTCTCCACATGGGAAACAAAGAAATCCGAGATGGTTTGTGGCCTAGTTTGGCCTCACCTTAGAGGTGTAGCTTGATTCCTATGACACAGTGAGCATGCAGTCACACTTTGAGCCTCTCACTTAGGAAAAATAAAAGGTGATCGGAGTAATGCTTCTATTAATTTCAGCCACTGGTAACCACCCTGACCGCATTCTAGTCTGTGTTTTTGCTCACTGTGCAGGTATTAGCCATAAAAAGAAGGACTACAAATTTCATTTTTAGTGTTTGGACCCTAAACACTAAAGACCTCATTACGATGTCAGTCGGAAAACATTCTAACCGGCTCGGTCACCGAATACGACCAACCGATTACGATGGTTCCAAACACAGTTCAGTCAGACTCCCATTGTCTTCAATGGGAGTCTATGTTCCGACCGACTATACAGGCTCCCATTGAAAAAAGTGGTGGGTGCGGAAAATCATGCACCCTGTGGCAGGCACCCCATTGGACAGAAAGACAAACTGAATGCCATTCGGAGCCTTTTTGACCGACATCGTAATCAGCCCCCAAATTTACTTGCCAATTGGATTACTTAGCTGCCATCTTATTGCCACAATCAATGAATTGTTAAAGATATTGTAACAACTGGAATGGTTCTAAATTGTTCTACTTGTCTTAAGAATGTTTTTGTTTATATCAAATGTGAATTATTGTCATGTTTGTTTATTATTATTATTGTTATTAGTGTTATGATTATTATGAATATTATATTTTTCCATTGTAAAGATTGTTATCGCTATTATTATTATCGTTAATATTATTATTGCTGCTAATATTCTTAGTATGATGTTTGGATAAAATGTTTGTAATTGTTGTGAATCTTACATGGAAACAAAAATACATGAATGCAAGAATCTACTTTACGTCTAGCGACTTCACACATAGTGCAGCAGCAATTAAGCTACAAAAAACCCATTCATGTTCATGTGAGCAGAATCAATTCCTCATTACTCCATGTCTAAAGGAGTAACCCTTACACTCGGCTGTGCTGGGAAATAAAGATCCAAATGACTGAATCAATGACTCTCTGTGTCAAATGGCACACGACGGACCTGTGAACTGAATTAGGGACTTTGACACTTTGAGCGGAGGTTTTGTAAGCGGTGCAAGACCACCTGGCAAGGTTCTTAAATAAATAAAGAAAACAAGTAAACAAACAAACAAATACACAAAATAGAAAAAACGCAAATAAATAAATTAATAATTTATTAATAAATAAGTAGAAAATCCCAAATAAATAAATGAGTAAATATAGAAGATCTGAATAGTTCTGACCCTGAAATCCTGCAAAAATTGTAGGGATACCGGAAACACCCTTTTGAGCTGATTTCTTATATAACCTGGAACAAACCAAGTGATTTTTTTTTCTCATTAATATGTGCAACATACAGGTATGAGTCCTCGACTAGAGAACTTAAATACCACAGGCCTGATTCAAAAAGGTAACTTACACTTTGGTGAAATATATACTTTTGAGTAAGATTACTAAGCTTACTACTTTTTGGCTATTCACGAAATCCAATTATAAATTTACTCCACTGGTGTAACTTACAATTTTGACAATTTATAGAGGGAGTTTACTCTAAAGCTTTTGAGTAACTTTACATTAGGAGTATAGTCAAAAAGTAGTACATTTACTCAAAAGTGTATGAGTAAATTACCCATGTTATTTACTCACAAGTGTAAGTTACCTTTATGAATCAGGCCCAAAGACTGCATTTAAAATCTATGGTGTCATTGCTCTTGATTGCCTTAGTGAAAGCCGTAGCGGCAAATTATAATCCTTTTGAGGAAGACTAACAAATTTATCGAAAGCTTGCCATGAAGGCATGTGTTCCCTGCAAATGACTGTCCAGATTGAGGAAATAACATTAATGCATCTTGTGTGTTTGTTTCCACTTTGAATCATCCATTATATAACCACTGCAATCGAAGAACTGTAGTCTCAATGCAGACGTGTGCCTGTATTCACAAAAGTAACTTAGCTGTTTGAGTACGTTTTTACTTCTGGGTACCTTAAGTACTTTTCAGTATTAACAAACTGAACTTTGGTCGTAACTTACACTTTTGTAGTAAGTCCAACACTACACATGGCCAACCACTGCCACAGCAACACTCTCAAGTAGACAATAATGGACATAAGGCCTTACCACAAATGTATAAGTCACTACAAAAGTGTAAGTTACTACAAAAGTGCAGTTTGTCAGTAGCACTTTGTAGTACGTTTTGCAGAACTACGCAATGTACTACAAAACGGAGTTTGTGAATCAGGCCCTCAAGCAGTTCTTAAATGTATTTTATTTGTTAAACTCAAACAATGTTTACTTATATGACTGGTGCATCACATGAACATTGCCCTCTATGGGCTTAAGCAGCTATCTCTGAATGATGTTGCCCCGATGCTAGGCCTGGGTGTAATTAAGGGGGTTCTCAGTTCCCTAGAATATTGCAGTGGGACTTGTTACTTAGGTAATTGAAGCATTAGGATCTAGCGATAACTTTGACTTTATCACTGGATATCGACAGAGTCCATTAACTAAGGAGTGCACTGGTTTGAAATCTTCATTCCAGGGGGACACTTTCAAATTAAAATGATGCCATCTGGCCAGATGAATGAGTCAAACACCAATACCTGATTGGTGTGCTTGTTTGCATTTGTGATTATCCATGGCTGGAGGCTGTACTTCGAGGTAGTGGCTAGCTCTTTAAAGCAATTTCATCTCACTCATAGTATTTGCTTCTGACCCCTATTAAACCAGATGATCAGCGAAAATACATAGCTGAAGAATAGTGGAGTAACTCCAGGTAGTGGGAGATAGACTGTCTGTGAGAAATAATACTATTTGCCCTGATCACCCTTGACTGATACTGGTGGTAACTGACTGACTGTGCCCTGGGCTCTATTAACCAGGCACAGGGCGGCCAATGATCTGATTAAAACAGTATATGATAATTGCAATTGGCACTGATAACCCACTTGTAAGTCCCGAGTATATTGTAGGGTATGTAGGTTTAGAGGCCCAACAGCTTTGAGGCACTTAATTGTGCACTGCTGTGTTGCCTGCTGTCATTTTGAAAATCAGCCCTGCTTTGCAAGCTGCTTTTAAACTGAAATTACATGCAAATTCAACTTTGGATTTAAAGACACTTCCAAAGTATTAAACTATCCTATTTTTACAAATATGTCAACCCTAAGGCCTCCCCAAGGTAGGGTGCCATGGAATGAATACCAGGGACAGTTTAAAATATGTTTTATAAGCCCTAGTGAAGGAAAAACACCTAATTTCATGTTTCCCCATTGTAGCACTTTTTTGTCCATAGGCTAACGTGGGGATACTGTAATACAGTGTAACTATTTACTGGAGTGAGCTAAAAAAAATATTTCAAGGACTTTAAAGATTGGTAATGACAAATCCAACAATGTGCCACTGTTGAATGTGTCATAACTAATACGGAAAGGAAGTTATTGAACCGTTTTTTCTGTGAGCCAAAATCAAACCTTCTGACAGTGTCTCCTGATTGGCCAGCCCTTAACAGGCTTGGCCGAACTGCTTTGATGAGGTGATAACTGGCCTGCATAGAGACCAAGGTTATCTGCTGGGGGAGCTCTGCAGCTGCAGGAAACAGGCCAGGAAGGGGGCTGAGTGAGTCAAACTGGGTTCCAAAGAGAGCAGGACAGTAAGAAAGGCCAGCCAGGCCTACTCCTTCTTCCTGTATCCCACAGCCAGATGGGAGCCCCAGGAATACAATGTGCAGAGGTCTGGGAAGGGAGTGTTAATGGAAATCAGCCACACCAGTAGGTTGGGTTAGCTAGCTTGTACTCCCAAGGACAGACACTTTTCCAACATTAATTTTAAAGTGCAGTGCTTTGTGGGACAAGAATATGCCACACTTTGTAGGAAGCTGTCATGCTTTTGGGTGGCACTCTGTACTCCATTGATCGAGGCTGCTCCCCTGCTTCTCGCCCCAGAATATTGGATAAATATGTGAGAGCTGCATAGCAACTCAGATCTTCTGCCTGAAAATACATGGTGTAGAAGGATTAACATGTTGGAACCCTGGTCTGCACTCCAAAACATTGCACTCTGAAGGACTGCTCCTGCTGCACACTGGTAACTACAGCCCTAAGGACTTTGCTTTGCTTCATAAAGGATTAAGGAGTGGACACCCTGAAAGCAACAGGTTAACAGAGCTCACCTGCACCATCTCCCCCAAGAAGTACCCTTCCTGAAGTTTCTCAAGCGGACTTTTGAGGATTTGTTAGGTGCATTGTGGGAATTAGAGTCCCAAACTTCCAAGGACCATCTCACAGCAGAACTTGGATTTGTGATTTGGACACGTTAAACCCTCAAGAGGAAATTCAGGAAGAAGTTCCAGGCATTTGGAGAAGTTTGGAGCAACCTTTGGAAAAAGCTTGATAAGTTAACCGACTGATCGACAAAAGTCAGGACATCAAAGCGCGACCCGGCCTGGATTTCAGGATCTCCAGCTGAATTTTACAGAGGCCTCAAGCTGAGCTGAGCCGCTGATGCCTACTGAAGAGGAGCCTCGCTCGACAACTATAAAAAATCCTCCAGAAAAGTTTCTAAGTGTGAAGGTAACATTTTGATCGGGTCTCCCGCTTAGTGTATCCAACCAGGGCTCCATCAAATTGGCCTCAAACTTTGAGTTTGTCCCTGTCAGGTGTTACCAGATATCCAAAGTTGGCGCTATATGTTTTTTGCACTAGAAAGTGTTTATTCTTTAAAAATGCAAATCTCCAGTCCCCTATATTGGATTTCAGTCCCTTTGGTGTCATTTTAATCATACTATATTTCCTATAATTATAAATTGGTTGTGGATTTTTATTGTGTGTTGTGTCCTCCCTATTTAATGTGTTGGTGTTTTTAAATGCTTCACACACCTTTCTCTTAAATTAAGCTGCTTGCTCGTTGGTAGCTACCAAGGGTTAGGCAAGGGAATAATGTATTGAGACCTTGACTGGAACTTATATAGCTTTATTGGCTGTATTGCTAGTGGTAGGTGTTTTCTTAACCCTACTAATAATCCACCTTCCAACACTGTCTCACATAGATCAATGTATGGCTTTTAACAGCATACACATATTGACACACACAGGAGATTCTATCCCAGAACAATCTCCAATAGATTGTAATGTTCGAATGTCTCAGCCATGCCTTAGACAACACAATGCACAGCTATAATGGGTTTAATAGCAAACTATCCGTAGATAGGGGCGATGTTGGGGAAGGGAGGGGAGCTATTGGAGGAATTAGATTAGACCCAGGCTTTGATATTTCTTAGAGTTCTGCCCATATGCTCTAAACTTAGGCTCATAAAAACAAAACATTTGCAGAGAATATGAGGAAATCCTTTACTTTTACAAAACAATGCACTAGATTGACAGGGAGAAATAATAAATTCCTTCACTATTATAAAATGACTGACTGTCCTACTTAACATCTGGCGTTGCTCCACATACAAGGTTCTTCAACGTAGGCTGTGGATGAGCTATGAAGCTTTATGGGAAATTTACCTAGACCTGAATTTCCTTCTCTGTATACATGAGAGGAAACAAAGGCAAATAGATAGTGATAAAGCTCTAGTAGTGCTTTTGCTTGCAGTAGCAAAGGGAGGCATCCAATGTATTTTACAAGCCAAGGACTCACACAAACGCTTGGTGAAAAGTGGTTATATATGTGTGTATTTATAGATATATGGTGTTTCTGTAGCACAAACGTGTCCAAAGGGCTGTAGAGTGCTGTACCGGGTCAAAGACAAGCATACAGTCAACAAGTGTTAGGAAAGGTAGCTGGGTTGTGGATGGTTAATGCATTGTGAAGTAGTATTCTTCAAAGAGGTCAGTATTCAATTCTTTCCTAAATTGGAGCAGGGTTGGGGCCCTCCTGATAGATGCATTGATGTGTTCCAGATTCTGGGTGCCTAGGTGAAAAAGGCCTGTTGCTTTGTTTTTTATTTTTTACACTTCTTAGCCTGTAGCTTTATGGTTTCCTTTCTGTGGGTGTGCTAATAACCACCAGAGGTGGTGAGCTTGTCTCCAAAATAAGAGGGAGTATTTGCATGAATGCTTTGTAATGATGCAGCTGTTTATGAAGGTGATGGGGATCGGAATGACTAGCCGATGGAGTACCAAAAGGATGGGATGATGTTATCATATTTCTTTGGGTCCTGAATGAGGCTCGCTGTGGCATAAAGGATACCCTTAAGAGGTGCTAGTGTGGAGTCTGGGAGGACATGCAGCAGGAAGGTACTGCCATCCTGATGCAGGAGTACAAGGACTTGTACGCAATTGGTTCCTGGGAGAAAAGCCTTTCACTTTCTTTAGAAGAGTCAGCTGGTACTAGAACTTCTTTGTTTTTTCTGACAATGAGTTCCTCGAAGGTGAAGTTGGTGAGTCCCAGTGATTTAGCATTCAGTAAAAGATGGGGTCTGAAGCCATCAATGTTCATGTCATTAAACCACATTTTGTACTGCTTCTTGTTTATTGTTCTTGGCAAATATAATGAATTCTATCTTTATTGTTTGACCTTCGGATAAGTATTGGACATCCAGATCTGGAGTTATAGGTGTTGAATGTCTGATGCAGAGGAGACTTTCATGTAGAGCTTTGAATAGGGCTCCAAGCTCTATTGTAGAGGTTGAAGACGAGAGGAGAAAGTATTGAACTCAGGGGGACTTCACAGGTGATAGGGTTTGTTTGGCACACGGAGGTACCCATATGAACAAATTGAAAATTGCTGAAAAGGTAGGATGAGAACTAGTGAAGGACATTGCCGGTGAAACACATTGGGAGCTTCAGGGTGCATATGAGAGTAGGATATTCAACAGCATGAAATGACAGATGCAAGAAATTTGATTAGGAGGCTGTATGAAGGTATGAGAGAAACAGATCCAGAAAGATAATAACCAGGAGTAGAAACAAAAAAGGGACTGAATCCATGTATAGTGGGGGATCCCATATGCAAAAAAGTTTATTCACAGTCAGACCTTTGAGGGGCACAATGAGTCCTCCCCAACCATCACAGAGAGATTGCTTATTTAACATATATGAACTTTGCTATACCTTTCCCTGATCTCTGGTCACTAAAAACCATCACTGAGTTCCTAAGTATTTTTTTGGTTACAAGTGAGATTCAGGATTGCTTCATGATACATTATTGATCGTGATAAATCGTTGATTATGAACTTATTAACGTGAGTATATGATCCCTATAAAATGGACAGCTCAAATATGCTGTGCTTTTCTCATTTCGATGCTGACCACAGTTTGCAGAATAGACAATTTGTTTTGGCGTATGTTTAATTTACCTAAACTACTGCACTTGACAATTTTAAAAATTAGCAACTAACAACAACTCTAGGCGGTGCATATGCCTAAGTAAAACTTGTAAATAAAGATTGCCTGAAGGTGTTTCTTTTTTAAGCGTCCATGCTGTCTTCATTTACACACATGGTTGAAGTGAATTAAAAAAGGTACTGGAACTAAGATCTTGATTTCCATGGAACTAAGTCACTATATTTGGTGACGGGATCAAAAACATGGCTCCAAAGAGCAAAATATTCTGTTATTATTTTGTTGTTAATGCACACACCTGAAATGAAACATACATGCAAGTTAAAATAATCCATGGGAAATCTTATGAAATCTCAATTGGTTAATTTGATAATTGCAGATGCCTGTGTGTGGTACCAGAGGACACAGAAGTGCATCCTGGTTGGTGCAGTGGGGAATAGCAATGTATGTATTTATGGTTCTTATAGGAAGAAAGCACTGTCATTGAAAGCACTGTGAATCTGAAAGTCATCATTTTAAAACTGTGCTACACATAGTATAAGATAGGTGTCTAAAAATGATTTAGTGCTTAGATAAAACAACAGCTTTCAAAATAGCATTTGAGTTACACACAATCAGAACAAAGCGAGTGCAAAGAAAAACTCTGAGTGACCATTACACTTGCATTTTCCCTCCAAAGTGAATTAATCTTTGTCATCATAGAGCTTCAAGTGACTCCATCAACTAAAGCTTATACTAGCTCCCAAGCAGCCTTTACATTTGTTGATTAATCAATTGCACAGATTTAGCTTTCTTTTAGGTAACAGGCACACTAGTAAGAAGACTTTTCTTAAGTAGTTCTTTATCCCTATTTTGACTTCACAGACAGGAGCCTCCTTCTCCACTTCGCTTTCAGAGGTGCTTTAAGATCAGCAGTAACCCATCAAGCACGGTGGTTTGTTAACAAAAAGTATGGTAACTATTTTAGTAAAATCAAAAAAGCATAGGCACACTGGTACCCTAAGATCCAGCGCACTTCAACCTCTGTTTCTATACAGATGTACTTTCTGGTGAGCAGAGGGGGTGGCAGGGAGGAGAGGGGGCGGCTGGGTGGAAAGAGCATGGCAGGGAGAAAGCCAGCATTCAGATGCAGAACCTCGGGTTGTCCAGACCCCTTTAGCCTCAGAGTAATGACCCAAAAGAAAGAGACCACACAGAGCAGAGGTGCTATGTGGAGGATAATATGTTTACTATAAATAGACAGAGACCGCTTCCTCAGAGAGGTGTCCCTGTGAAAGAGATGTGATGGGGGGCTAATTTTTCTTTTAACCTCATCACTGCCATTAGTGCAGCAGGTGCAGTTACACTGAGCCACTGGTGTGAGGAGCCAGTACCCCAAATGTAGCTGTCACGCTACCATAAAGGTAAGGGCTAGGATTAAGATTCAGGTTGCTCGTGCTGTGCAGAGAATGGGGCCCAAGCAAAAGGGAGTTCAGGTGTAGGCCCTTTTTTTGGTTTTTTTACCTAAAGAAACAGGCAGGCTGATTTGGGCCTCAGGCCTAGAAGAGATGGCCAGAGCAGCGGTCAGAGGAGAAGGATGTCAATATCACTGATGCAGCTGGTACTGGGGCCCTGGAGTGTGAGACACCAACCCACCCCCAATTATGGATGTTTTACTACTCTCCCTTGCTTACATCAGAGCCCAGTGCACCCTTGTTGCATCACTGTAGTTTGAGGTGAAAACTGAAGCAGAGAAGACACCTTAGATTGGGCCTCAAAGAGATGGCGGGGAGAGGTAGGGGAAGATGGGGATCCATGTTTGTAACAGAGAGCAGAGGAGGAATCCCTCTTCTAAAGTATTAATTATCATTAGTAATTATCATTAGTAAAGCTGATACATTGAAGCTAGGGCATATGACTGTGAGGGGCCCACTGCAACGCACTTATGACTACTTTGCTAGGTAAAAGGGATGGGGGATTATTTTCCTTGCTTGCATTAGTGCTGAGGGCACCCTCACTGTTAAGAAGGGCTACCATGTCATATCTCTTTTTTCTGAGAGGGACAGAGAGCCTGTTTCACTGAAGTGATGGCCATCATGGTGAGCAAGGGATGAAAAATGTAGAGTAGACAGCCTGATACTCAGGGCCACAGCTATCATTAGTGCAGCAGGTGTAGTTTCTTTGAGGCCCAGGTATCTGGGGGGCTCACAACACCCCAGTTATGGGTAGCAGGGATTTTGGTCAATTTAGATTTTTGATTGATAAATGTGCTCTTTTATAAGTCTCACATTTAGTATGGATTGTGAGCTACAGGAATAGTACTGTTGAAATTATCTGAAAGACCCACCCCTGAGCTCAACCTTGCCCCTCCCATTTTCTTTATCCTTGCCATATTGTTTTGAAGGGGTGGTTTAACTTTAAAACATTTTGTTTAGGTGGGCACGGAGCACAAACTCTGTCCTAAATTAACATGTCTTTAAAGATGCCCCGGAAGTTCCTCCCCTTCACCCTAGAAACCTACCTTACTCATCGGTCTCCCCAGCCTCAACCAACCCACCTTCCAGAGTCAGGAAGAAAAATAGAGAGTGTGGATTGGAAGAGCACCGAGCTATGTCTTATAGAGAGACCAGGGCCAAGCATTCCATATACTGACACGGATTGGTATCAAGACTTGAGACGGCCATCATTTATAACATTGGCCAATCCCACTACTTACGGCCCAATAAAGTTTATTGCATGGTTAATGAAAGTTATGCAGAAAGCTGTAACTATCCAGCTGCAACATCATTAAAAGATAAATGGAAATCTTAACAGAGAGCAGTTAGGTTTTGCTCAACACAAGGGCAGAAGACAGTGTTGATTGATGTTGCGGCTCCTAGTCTGATTGTTGTTGATTCTGGGGCACCTACTCTGTTTACGCTGATGGATTTGTCAGCTAGCTTCGGCACTCTTGACCACCTACTTCTAATAGGTATGACGGAGAAGTTAGAGATGGTATGAGGGCTTGTGCGGAATTAGGTATCATTTTTTCTATCTGACTAGAAGGTCAGAGCAGTATATGGATAGGATTTAGCAAACACAGTCACTGTACGTTGTAGCATGCTGCAAGTCAGGTGCCTTGCATGTGAACAACCTCTTATAAAATTGTTAAGAAACCTGGGGCTCAATTACCAAATAATGTTGACAATGCTCAATTTATATTTTGCCTTTCTGACAACCCAGTGCTCTTTAAAAAGTATCAGATACATTTTGCATTCTTGCAGAATGGGTGTATCAAAGCTGTGATACAGCCTGAATCCTTCAAAAAAAGGAATTTGTGGTTGTGGGTGCAGGTTGCTGGCAACAAAACCAACAGTTATTTAAATCAAACTTTCTGGTTGATAATCAGGTGAGACCCTTAGTGGTGATGTTTATTGAACAGATTTTGATGGGAGCTACGATAAATGCAATCATTGCATCATCTAATTACTACTTAAAGACTTTACAAATGTACTTGCTATTTAAAAAAGAAAGTCCCAATATTATTAAAGCTGTCTCAGGATCTAAACCTGATTCTGGTAATGCACTGATGGTATGAACATCTAAATCTAATATTCCTAAACTGCACGTGCACACTCGTTAATGTATCTAAAACAGTGCAGATTTATACTGTAGTCAAATCTTAAGGAATCCAGTTTAAGTCCTTTATTTAATGCAGAAACCACTTAATGGCACTACCCATAATTACTTGAGACATTTCAACTTGTATTGATCTTATCGGTCACTGAGATCTGAGGCTAACATACTGCTAATTTCTACAAATATAACAGAATAAAGGTGGGTGCCAAATCCTTCCTGGTGTATGCCAAAAATCTTTGAAACACACCGCTAGATGGATTTAGACAGATAAAGGTGAAACTACTATTTGGGAAGGCACTAAAGTCAAGATCCAACCTGTTAATGATCTGGTATTGTACAGCTCTTACCAGAGTACTACAACCTCAGGGTCTTTGGTGCTATGTAGATATGCTGTGATGAGGATGAAGGCTAAAGAGCTGTTGCATTGACATAATTTGTTTGAGTAATGGTAGCCTCAACCATTCACCATATATGGGGCTTGATTTTGCTCTTTGTAAATGAGATTGTGAAGCATATTTTTCTCTGAAACTCTCCCTTTAAAAAATATGACGTCCTTTCTTTTACAAAAGATGACGGTAAACTGCTTCTTCTATTCACAGAAAACTTATTTTGAGGTTTTTTCTGCCAAACTTTATTCTTTTTCTGCAAGTGAAATGTCATCCACGGTATCTCATGTAATCCCCAATGTCTACTGAAGAATTCCCCAGTTTCCTACTGCTTTGAAAACTGGAGCACAGGGTATGGGTGGTTTTTGCTCTCAGTAAACATGTATCTGGTGCTAGTTCGACTTGTTTATCTCCTGACATTATCCAGAAACACCTTGAAAACGATGGTTACTTTTGTCTCAATTTTCAGTGAGAAGGTCACTGAGCAAAGTTGGTATATGTTTCTCACTTTACCATTTAGGTTGTCGCATATATTCTGAATATATTTGTGTGACAGAGAATCGTGCTAGAATAACTGGGTGCATTTATCCCAAAATACTCCTCTACATTATGTTCTTCCTGTCAGCATCTTACATTGTACTTCAGCGAGGGCAATTGCCTTTCTCTGATTTATCATAGAGGTGTTTTGGAATAGGATTGTAAGATAATAGTTCTGAGATTTGTCATTGTCTTTTGTCATTGGGTTGCTGTGGGTCTGAGTTGTGCTTATGGGTCTGATGCCTATGGTGTCTATTTTTGTAGTACTTAGTTTTGTTGAACTCTTTTAAGGCTGTTCAGCAGCTTGACTAGGATGGCTGTCCCATGGATGGCTAGCCATAAAAGCTGCTTGATTAGCTAATATTTGAGGCTTTTACTTGGCCTTCAGAAGGCTGCTTTTTGTGAAAGAACCCTATGGAATTAAACTATAGAGGAAAGAATACAGTCTCTTTGGTCTTCATGTTTAGAAGGAGAAAGTATGGACATTGAGTGCTGCTATGTGCTCAAGATTGATTAAGGATATTCCCAGGTGGTTTCTGGAGGAGTCGGCATGGCTTCGAAAAACCCAAATATCACACACTCAATTTAGCAAAGGCTGTAACTGTATTTAAAGAAAAGGTTTCATCTGACCTGGGAGCGATTTCCTTCTAGCCAACCTCCATTTATTATACATTTGATACTAAATGTTTAAGTGCATTAAAATGTGTGTTCCAATTGCATTAGCACTTTAGAATAGCTGCTTTGTCATTTAAGTGAAGAATAATTGCAGTTGTATTGATACCTAACGGTGAAGCAATGTTTGGGGCAGCTAGAGGACGCACACAATACTAATATAGCAATGTGCTGTTTTCCCCAATGCAGCAACCTTCATAAAAGCACTATCGCCAGGACTGGGTCCAGCTTTACCCTCATATTATGCCAGTATTTGTTGTGGCTCACCTCTGGGATACAAGAGGCAAATGGCTGCTTCATTTACAGAAAGTGGACTACATATGGACCAAAAGGGAAAAGGTTCAACGGTTTCCCCTCCATAATTCCCCTGATGGCAATGTTCCTTGCACCACATAACTTACTGTGTGGCTCACTGAGAAATGCCAGCAATTAGGAGGATAGATGCAGCAGCACAACCCATCAAGGCAATAATCTGACGGTTCTTGATGACCGCCACAAATCTGATGCATACAGCCTCCTTCCAGGCAGGCCCTTGCTCTTCCCCCTCCTACCCCTGACATTCCTGACTTGTCAGTCACCTTACCAGCTTCTTAGTCTCATTTCTCACTGCACCTTTATATCTGACTTTTCTGCAACTAGTTACAGCCTTGCTCACATCACTAATTATAATTGCAGTGTTTATAACCTAGCCCTCTAAAGCACCCATAGCCCTGCACTGCATTTCTAACAGTGAGATCAGTGCTGATTCAGTTGCAACAGATAAATACTGGAAATAAGTGGGTTATTTGGGTAGATTAGAGCCCACCACCAGGAATTAGCTTCTCAGGTTAAATCACAGTTTCAGTATTTCAAACCTGGGCTCACCCCCTGGTAACTGTGGCACACAACAGGCATGCTAAACTTAAAAATATGTGTAAAGTATTTAGCAATAATAAAACAGTTAAAAAGCTAAAACACACCAAAATAAAAATCTCACAACCAGTTTAAAAAAACAGAGAAAATGTTATGAGTAAAATAACACCAAAACAACAAAAATCTATTAAGGAGAACCATTATATGAATTTTTCAAAACCACCAAGAAAAAGTAAAATGTCATTCAGTCAGTAGTCTCTGCTTATGCTTAATTGGGATCTAGGAGTGATTTCAGGCCAACGATGATGAAGCGTGGAGTGGATACACCAAATGGTTTGTGCT
The DNA here is from genome assembly GCF_964261635.1 of Lissotriton helveticus. Classification (NCBI taxonomy): domain Eukaryota; kingdom Metazoa; phylum Chordata; class Amphibia; order Caudata; family Salamandridae; genus Lissotriton; species Lissotriton helveticus. The sequence goes on from NC_136070.1 coordinate 1,121,649,879, forward strand.
AGTGAAAGATTTTACCTTAAGGCTTAATCTCTGAAATTGAGATCGAAATCCTTAAAAGGGGAAAGATTGCAAGATGTATCTGCTGAACTCTTCTTGAAGTTGGATAGCCAAAGACATGGTCCCAGTGTAGCTCTTGGTTTTGGCAGGAAAAGCTCAGAGCGGTAGAAATTCAAATTTTGAAGTTGTCAAAGACCTTTTGTCAAGCTAATACTTTTCGTACCTTTGCCTGGTGAAGACGTCTACTATCAGATTAGTGCCCGATATAGAATTTGCCCAACAGGCAAATGCAGTGGAGTACCCTGTTAACCGAACTGACTGTCCACCAGAAACAATCGTAAGTATTCCAGCAACAGAGCCATTTTTCCTCTGTTGGTTGAGCATCTGCTGGCTCTGTCGACAGAATACTTTCCCTGATGGAGTAGGTAGGGTCTGTTCACGATTGGACTTTACACCGTCCACCCAATTTAAAGTAAACAAGTGTAAAGGCTTTTTTTTACTGATTGTCACCACCAGGAAAAATCTGGGGGTAAGGGGCCGGAACAAACTCAAAATGACCCCTACACCTTGGGAGAAAACTCCCAGGGAGTGTGGCCCATTTTTTTTTTTTTTTTCAAAAACAAAAAAGCCAAAGAAATTGAAATGTTTGATGGCTAGCCATCATGATGGTTATTCCTGTCAATAAAGAATGTTGTCTGCAGGACAAGCAGGCAACTCTCAGATTTCTTTGTGCAGAGATGGCCTCTACCTAGGGGTTTTCTAAGATGGGTAGCCTTTTTACCCCAGGTCAAAGTTAAGGAGACCTCTTGGGAAAAAAGGTGGGAGAGGTATTCGTTAGAAGGGCTCGTTGCGGTATCTTGATATGTTGTATAATGCCAATGCTTAGTGTGCAGAATGTTTCTTGGGGATTTAGAATGAATAATTTAGATTGCTCCAAAAAATTTATTTATATCAGTTGGAATCCTGTAATTGAGTGACATTTCCTATGTACATCCTAATCTTAAATAAGCTTCTGAATTATATTACATCTCCTCATGTGCAATCATCTTTATCACACTCTTTCCATCAGAAACAAAGACCATTGTCAGGCTCAACGGGAATACCTTTACTACCTGATCCACAGATGTACATATCTTACACCCTTGGAGCAGAAAGAAGAAATGACAGCAGGACAATTTCCCACAGGAGACATAGTTAGAGGTGGAAGAAAGACAACCCTCATGTTATTAGAGTAATGTCCCTCGTTGGTGAAATGGAAGTTGTGTCTGTTTTGCTCAGGGGACTTGCAATCAGAACAATCTGGATTATGGTTTGCATCCATAGTGGCATTCTGTGAATACCTGACCTCAAGTTCTTTGGATTACAAATACTCCCTTGCTAGTGTAAGAGCCTTTCGTCTTTCCAAAGTTATTTGCTGATCAGCCAGAGGGGGAGCTTCCAGGTCAAGAGTTTGTGCCTCCTGACTCAACATCGGGCTGTGCAGAGTCCTTGTAGCTCACAGTTGAAATCGTGAAATGATTTCGAAGTTGAAGCCATGTCTCTACAGAGGAGATGAGTATTATTAACCGTGGTACCCCAACCCGATACACATGCACAGCAAAATATGTCAGCTCAAATTGAATTATCTCAGTCCAGCAGAAGAAATCTCCTAATGTCTTGGGTTGTTGTTTCAATTTGCTGTGCAAGAAGCATAGTGGACATCTTAATTTAGCACCAACATCTTTGGAGCTATGACCAGTACATTGAGTTTTTTTTCATTATGCTTCTTTTTCTGAAAAGAAATGTAGATTTGTCCCATAAACCTGTAGGTTCTTCTCATAAACCTGATTCAAAAGCAATTAGCCTGCACCAGATCCTTCTACAGCCAGAAAATCCTTTAGTGAACATTGTCTGAAAAGGACTTTCCAAGGGTACTACATTGATCTCAGGATCATGCACATTAATTTGAGCTTTCATTAGCTATTCTGTCATTTAGACATTTATAATCACATCATGTCTCCGTTACCCGAAGCACTCTCATCAAGCCAATCTGCGACCACAGAAGTTCCAATAGTTACCTTGTCCAAAAAGCAGAGAGTTGGAAAAACGGATTTTATCTTTCTTACAGCTCCGCATTCTGGCTGATCTTTTTTGAGTATTTTAAGACCAATAGTAGAATGCAAGTCAAATGACTGAAGTTGGCCATTAGAAAGCTAACCAATGAATGATATGGAGCAGAAACAAAAGTCTAAAGCAGAATTTGTTTCTAAAAAACAAACAAATATGTCCATGATACATAGGGAGTTTTCTTCCTGCATTTCAAGGACGTTTGTGATGCTTCCTGCCTAAGAAGGCTATGGTCCACTTGGCGGACCCAAGCTAGAAAAAAGAATGTCAGAAGGCCCTCTCTAAGTAAGGTTCTAAATGGGATATTTCAATATAGAACCGTTGACATTTACTAAAAGGGACAAAATGTTGACGCGACTATATTCAGCCTGTACCCATCAATTCCTGGATTTTGGACAATTTAGGCACTGATGTACTTGGCCCACCAATGAGGGACTATAGATTTGAATAGCTTGGACAGGCTTATTAAAAATAATTAAGTGTTTTTTGTACAAATGTTTGAGCACTATTTCTGTTAATTCATTGCACCAGCACTTTATTTCACCTATCACATATGGAGCACATGTAATGCTTAATTGATGCAAGCAGATGTTGTTGTATTAAACAAATATTCAAGAATTTTTGTAATTTTATTGTCTGACGCTCCATGTTTCTCTTCTATGTTAACTCTTTATACACGTTATTACAGAGTTATTCAACAGAACCAATTGTTTGTTTTCATAGTACATGAAACCCAGGTTCTGAGGAAGACAGGATCACCACGTTTATGTTCAACGTTAAGCATTTCTAATGGCATAGCCATCTAAGGCTTCTGAACCTCTGAAACTTCTGGACCCCCTGTCTCTAAATGGCGTGCAGTCGAAGGATCCCTGGGTTTAGCGAGGCGGGAGCCCTGTGAATTTAAGGCAATTTTCTCACTCCAAAGTACTCCAAATTAATTTCAGGTCTCTTAGACAGAAACTGTAATCAATGTATTTGCCAATTAACTGCCTTTAGGTTGTATTTTGAGTTCTACCAAATCACTTTGAAATCATTGGTGGTTCAGCAAAATAAAATGTAATGAGAGAGATGCATGAACTATTTTTTATGGTCTGTTGCCAGACAATTATGTGAGCATCACTACACTGGGGCTTTAGCTCTGCCCACACGTTGGGAGCAAGGAATACATGGTTGGCCTGGGCAGAAATTGTGTGCTTCCACGAAAAAGGGTTTGCCCTTCACCAGCTGTGATCATTTGTTTATTTATAAAGCTGCCTTAGCTTCAGCGTTCTGGACACACACATGACTGGAATGCTATGAAAGTGCCTGAGATATCTAGATAATCTACCGTGTTTTCTTTGTCAGCTGTACAGATGAGAGGAGAGCAGACTTTAACCTACTTGGATTTTTAGGTCTGTCTTGACAATGCAATGTCGCTTGACCTTTTAACCTACACTAATATTATTCTACAGTTCTTTTATTTGCTTCTGCACAAATACAAATGTATTCTTCAGCTATTTAATAATAATGCTTTACATTGCCAAGCAATATTCCTTTAAAGACAGGCCTATTGGCTTTACCAGTGCTTGTTTAAACAGCTACTAATGTTGCAGTGGAAGGAATTCATTGGATAATCCTACCTCGCAGTAACTCTGGACAGCATTCATAAAGGCTTCATCCGCCACAATCTGTGTCTCTCCATTGATGAAGGCTTGGAAACGGTCCTTCACCGTCTGAAGTTGCTGTTTACTAATCTGTAAAAGAAGCACAAGAGAAGAAAAACTCGATTAGCAAATGAAGTATTCCTCGAAGGAAAGCAATGTGTTTATAGAAGCCAACTTCATTTGCAACATTACACGCAATCTATTTTCTCGGTTGTTATATTAATAACGGCCCTTCATTCTCAAATTTGCAAATCAGTTAATGAGCCTAAAACGTGTCTCAGCATGCCACCACGGTCTCAAGAACAGAATAAACAAGGATTGAGGAAAAAAACAGAGTTGATTAAATGATTTACACATTGTTAAAGTACCACAAGAAAACTGAGTAACAAAACTAAGAACATATAGACGCGGGCAGGCAGACCTACGGACGGACAGACGAAGGATAGATAGATAGATTCCGTGATCTGTGATATTTTGCAGGCCTTTTGTAACAGAGGGAGTGTTTTTGTCGAAGTATTAATTTACCGGTCACAGGCACTATAACTTTAACTGCCAATCGTTCATTTCTGTTAGCAAGAAAACCTTTTTTCCTGTCCTGGTAAAACGTGCACATATTGACTGAAATGTGTTCTTTCCGGTGTGGTGTTTTATTCCAACGCATACAGAGAGGCAGGGAGGGACACAAATCGCCCAACAATTACCATACATGTATCTTACACCTGTGCGTCTTGTGTTTTACTAGTGATATCACGGCAGGAAGTGACGTCACGAAATGTGGCTTGCACCATCGGGCTTATTGCCTCCCCTCGCTCACCCCTTAGATGGGATTGCATCTGAGAAGTCAGCGTGTGAGCAGCGTGCTGTGAGCTCCGAGCTCTTCGTCCCTCGTCCCAGAGAGGCCAAAGAGTGAAGACCAAGCAAATAAGTGGGGGGACGCCGTCCACCCGCGTGGTACCCCGACTCGAGGACTGCTAGTGCTTTATTGATTCATAGACATTTCTGAGAAGCCTACATTGTTTCAGCATGTTATGAATGACATTCACTAAAAGTGTGAACCTGCGTCAATTACCAAAACCGTTGTGCACAGTTCACACATAGCATCAATCCGGCATCTACATGCCGCACACATTCAGTTATAAAATATATGTAATTTAATTAATTTCTTTTGTTTCTAACCTAGTATTTAATTAAAAACGCAATCATTTTCTCCATTAGTTTTTATTCGCATTCTGACTGACTGACTGACTGAAGGGACAGTCGGCGCTCGAATGCCGCGGCGTCTTGGCGCTGTAGTACAGAAAAAAAATCAGGCAAGCGCAAGTTAAGGGAGGGAAAAAAGCCAGGTTTTTAAAGCCTTCCTGAAACTTGGTTTCGACTTTTGTGAGCGAAGTGTGGGAGGCAACGAATTCCACAATTTTGCGGCTTGGTAGGAGAATGATTTCCCCCCCCATCGGGCTCTCCTAATTCTGGGCTGACATACAAGGTCATAGTTGGCTGGCCTCAGAGCTCACGAAGGTACATAGCGAGACAAGAGTTTAGCGAGGTCATCAGGTCCCTTCCCATATAGGGACCTGTGAACCAGGCAGAGTGCCTTAAACTGTACTCTGCGCCTGACTGGGAGCCAATGGAGCTCCGGTATGACTTTAGACGTAGGATGGCGCTTTGGAAGATTCAACAAGACCCTGGCGGCGGCATTCTGAATTGCCTGCAGTTTGGTTAGTTGTTTTTCTCCAGATCCCAGATAAAGTGAGTTACAATAGTCCACACGGGACATTACAAGGGCTCCCATCACCGTTTTTTTAACGTGGGCGGAATATAAGGTAGAATTTTCCTGAGCACCTTGATATTGTAAAAACAGGCAGATGTCACCTGATTAATTTGTGCCATGCAGGAGAGATCTTTATCCAGCAGGAAACCAAGATTCCTGACCTTGTCTACTGGGCTAGGACACGACCCTGCCTCTGGTGGCCACCAAAGATCACTCCAAACGGATGGTTTGTGACCGAGCTCTATAACCTCGGTCTTATCCGTGTTTAGTTTAAGATAGTTGTGGCTCATCCAATTTTTTACCTCTATGAGGCAGTTCCTGAAACATTCCGCTGTAGCTTCGACTGATTGGGAAATCGACACTACACTTTGTGTGTCGTCAGCATAGGACACTAAACGCAAGCCATAAGATCTAATCAAGGCATCTAGAGGTGTAACATATAAGTTGAACAACGTGGGCAAGAGCGCCAAGCCTTGAGGAACCCCTCCCGGAAGGGAGAATTCATCAGATTTCAGGCTATTCCAATGCACTTGTTGGATTCGGGTGCTTAGAAAAGATGTTATCAAGGCCAACGCAGGGCCCGAAAAACCTAAAGTAGTTAGCCTATTTAACAGGACGGAGTGGTTCACAGTGTCGAAGGCCGCTGTGAGGTCTAATAAAATCAGGGCCGTTCAGCTACCCTCATCCATGGTCTTGCATAGTTCTTCCGTTGCCATGATGAGAGCGGATTCAGTTGAATGAGAAGGTCTAAAACCGTGCTGTAAAGGGTCTAGCAGCTCATTCTCGTCCACATACCTCATTATTTCCTGATTAATGGCCTTTTCCAAAATTCTAGCGCCCACCCTGCTATTTGTACAATAGTTTATGCATCTTAGCAGACTTATTGCAGCAGTTACCCCTAGACCACTCACCCGAGTCAAAGATACTCGTGGAATTGTCTTGCAAAGTGTTGTGACTCACACAAAAGTGAAGCAAGTGTGTGGTATTAGGCTTGATTTGTGTTGTATTTTCTTTACATGTAGTCTGACAAGCCTTTGCCTGAGTTTTCTGTGTGGCACCAAGGTCCCAGCCATCACTTGAGGGCACAATTGAGTGCTTTTGCCTAAGAACTGTGATCGTGGTTCTTAAAAGGAGTCTGTGGTACCAGCACAATTCAGTGGGTTTTGAAATCCTAGCGAAACAACAGGGGGATAAGTAAGGTGAAGCCACCTTTGGAAGACATCAAGGTTCAGGAGGCGCTCGCCGCTGAGCACAAGGTTCTGGGACTGTGGTTGGTAACCTTTTTGCAGAGTAAGGACTGCTTGAGCTTACTGAGCTGCATGTTGCTAGACAGGGTTCGTGGGCTGAATTCTGCATGGATGGAGATAGAGTCAATCCCTCAAAGGCTATACACACCACCAGCAGAAAGATTGGAGGCAGTAACCCTCTCTTCCAACCAAAAAGGAGAGCAACAAAGACCAGACACGTGCTTTAATTCCCTTCGACCCTAGACAAACAAAATGATGCCCACTGATACCGGTGACAGCATGTCTGTCGAAAACAAGTGGTATAGACTGATCGCGAGAAGGTGAGGGGTTGCGTTAAAGAGTTGTGATAGATGGTGGACATGGGTTTTGCTTAGCCTTCTAGCAGTCCTTGGTACAGTCCGGTGGTTCTGGAACCCATAGCTAACCCTCTCAGAGGTACCAGAGGACCGGGTAGAATACAGGCACCTCAGTCATGTCAATAAAACCACAGTGACACCATATTTGGAAGTGATGAACTTAAAAGGACTGGTGTTGCAAGATTTGTGAGTGCACCATACTGATAGATGGCACTAAAACATGAGGGCCCTGAATGTAAAGGATGCCTACATTATCAACTGCGTGAGAAGCATTGTGGTTACAGCTCTGTCTGGGACAGTACATGCTACACTCAAAGGAAATGTATGAAATCATCAAGGCTAAAAATTACACAATGTGGTGAGTATAGGTGAATTAACAAGACCATCAGGTTGGAGGTGCCAATATATAACCGCTTCAAAAAAGGTCCCACGCACAGGTGAGGGTCTTCCTAAGCCTCAGACTGGTTTTGTAAAATGATTCAGAAAAGGGGGTGGTGATGAACAGAGTGTCTGAATTAAGCAGACCACTCTTACCCAGTCCAAAGATCAGGGCTTGATCCATCACCGTTATTTAGCTCACTGCCCCATCCCAGCTCAGAACCTGGCTATATGCAAATTAGTCTGTCCCTGGCCCAGTGCATCATGGGAACAGGGCAGACCAAACTACCAAGCCAATTCTTCACCAGAAAGGAGACAAGCTTCCGGGGACCGGTTTCTGCCATTTCAGGCGTCGTCGGCCCGGCTTGCTTGAATCCTGATGGAGCAGTGAGCAAGGGACTCATGTCTGAGTATACCCTTCCACGCTTATGGTGGACAAAATGATTCAGAAAAGGGGGTGGTGATGAACAGAGTGTCTGAATTAAGCAGACCACTCTTACCCAGTCCAAAGATCAGGGCTTGATCCATCACCGTTATTTAGCTCACTGCCCCATCCCAGCTCAGAACCTGGCTATATGCAAATTAGTCTGTCCCTGGCCCAGTGCATCATGGGAACAGGGCAGACCAAACTACCAAGCCAATTCTTCACCAGAAAGGAGACAAGCTTCCGGGGACCGGTTTCTGCCATTTCAGGCGTTGTCGGCCCGGCTTGCTTGAATCCTGATGGTGCAATGAGCAAGGGACTCACATCTGAGTATACCCTTCCACGCTTATGGTGGACAAAATGATTCAGAAAAGGGGGTGGTGATGAATCATTTTGTCCACCATAAGCGTGGAAGGGTATACTCAGATGTGAGTCCCTTGCTCATTGCACCATCAGGATTCAAGCAAGCCGGGCCGACAACGCCTGAAATGGCAGAAACCGGTCCCCGGAAGCTTGTTTCCTTCCCAGTATAAGAATTGGCTTGGTAGTTTGGTTTGCCCTGTTCCCATCATGCACTGGGACAGGAACAGACTAATTTGCATATAGCCAAGTTCTGAGCTGGGATGGTGCAGTGAGCTAAAAAACGGTGATGGATCAAGCCCTGATCTTTGGACTGGGTAAGAGTGGTCTGCTTAATTCAGGCACTCTGTTCATCACCACCCCCTTTTCTGAATCATTTTGTCCACCATAAGCGTGGAAGGGTATACTCAGATGTGAGTCCCTTGCTCATTGCACCATCAGGATTCAAGCAAGCCGGGCCGACGATGCCTGAAATGGCAGAAACCGGTCCCCGGAAGCTTGTTTCCTTCCCAGTATAAGAATTGGCTTGGTAGTTTGGTTTGCCCTGTTCCCATCATGCACTGGGACAGGAACAGACTAATTTGCATATAGCCAAGTTCTGAGCTGGGATGGTGCAGTGAGCTAAAAAACGGTGATGGATCAAGCCCTGATCTTTGGACTGGGTAAGAGTGGTCTGCTTAATTCAGGCACTCTGTTCATCACCACCCCCTTTTCTGAATAATTTTGTCCACCATAAGCGTGGAAGGGTATACTCAGATGTGAGTCCCTTGCTCATTGCACCATCAGGATTCAAGCAAGCCGGGCCGACGACGCCTGAAATGGCAGAAACCGGTCCCCGGAAGCTTGTTTCCTTCCCAGTATAAGAATTGGCTTGGTAGTTTGGTTTGCCCTGTTCCCATCATGCACTGGGACAGGAACAGACTAATTTGCATATAGCCAAGTTCTGAGCTGGGATGGTGCAGTGAGCTAAAAAACGGTGATGGATCAAGCCCTGATCTTTGGACTGGGTAAGAGTGGTCTGCTTAATTCAGGCACTCTGTTCATCACCACCCCCTTTTCTGAATCATTTTGTCCACCATAAGCGTGGAAGGGTATACTCAGATGTGAGTCCCTTGCTCATTGCACCATCAGGATTCAAGCAAGCCGGGCCGACGACGCCTGAAATGGCAGACACCGGTCCTCGGAAGCTTGTTTCCTTCCCAGTATAAGAATTGGCTTGGTAGTTTGGTTTGCCCTGTTCCCATCATGCACTGGGACAGGAACAGACTAATTTGCATATAGCCAAGTTCTGAGCTGGGATGGTGCAGTGAGCTAAAAAACGGTGATGGATCAAGCCCTGATCTTTGGACTGGGTAAGAGTGGTCTGCTTAATTCAGGCACTCTGTTCATCACCACCCCCTTTTCTGAATCATTTTGTCCACCATAAGCGTGGAAGGGTATACTCAGATGTGAGTCCCTTGCTCATTGCACCATCAGGATTCAAGCAAGCCGGGCCGACGACGCCTGAAATGGCAGAAACCGGTCCCCGGAAGCTTGTTTCCTTCCCAGTATAAGAATTGGCTTGGTAGTTTGGTTTGCCCTGTTCCCATCATGCACTGGGACAGGAACAGACTAATTTGCATATAGCCAAGTTCTGAGCTGGGATGGTGCAGTGAGCTAAAAAACGGTGATGGATCAAGCCCTGATCTTTGGACTGGGTAAGAGTGGTCTGCTTAATCCAGGCACTCTGTTCATCACCACCCCCTTTTCTGAATCAATGTTTTTGTAAAATGGCATGAGAGGTGGCTGCAGTGAAACAAAAGCAGCTCTAGAAAAAAAGTTTTTTGCACCCTTGCCTGAACCAAGAGAGCAAGCTTGGTAAGCAAGCGAAAACTATTACACTCACAGGCACATTTCGAGGGGTCGCCCATCAATACAGTTTTGGGGAAATTGAGACCAAACGTTCATTGTACATGACATAAATCCAATAGCGAAAAATCCGCAGCCAGTTCTATATGGAGAACTAATTAAATATACCAGTTTTTCTCTCTACCACTGCACCCAGGAGGGCCACTTCAGTGAGTAATCTGTGTGAGTTTCAGAAAATGATGCTTCTAATAGAACAGTGGGTGCACACCAGGAAACATATTAGTGTCACTGGATAAGCAATGCCTCTTTGATACATTGTGCTCCCTGGAAGGAACGTTAAACAGTCATCCAAGACCAGTAATGTAGGAACACAGTTATGTACAAACAAGGTGTGACATGCTTTGCTCGAATGACGCTTGTGGAAGCAGATACCTGTGTTATGTACAAACAAGTAGAACTAACATCAAGCTGGTGAACACGCAGGACGCCAGGGCAATTGCTCATGGAACTAGTACAGATGTAGGTTGTCGGGTTACTTATCTTACATGCCCACTGCATCAGTGTATAAAGCACCCATGCCAGTTACACTTATATTACACAATCAGGGAGAAATACCACAGGCTACAGAAGACTTGTTGGCTCATGTCTTAGAGCTGGCATTCAGGTAACTGGCATTGGGCAGGGCCAAACAGAAGACAGAGGAGCTAACCCACAAACTCAACAGATCTCCCAGACCCAGTTTTCCAGTTTCAGTGGTCACTGGCATATATTATATGCACTTCCGTCTGCTAGAAAAACCAACGGTCAAAGAATTTTGCAGGCCTACGCCTGTGGCAGAGCAGTCACCCTTCATGTTACGGAAACCTTTAAGAGCATACACCCCTATACACAAATCGTACAGGCTCAAGCCACCGACAGTACAGCAAACCTTCAAGTTACAGAGATCTTACAGACTGAAGCAACTTGCAGCAAAGCTATCCTTCGGGTAAGAGCGCTCTGAGGCGCATTGAGAGAACTACTTTTTTTTTTCTTTGAACGCTCCATGAGAGTACATGTGGTGTCGGTCTATTGCATGAATGCAAAGACCTTGGCACACAAAGGCTTTTATGGCACTAGGGAAGGAGTTAGCTTCTGCACACGACCAGCAGGCATTTAAGGGAAAAGGTAAACTTGGCATGACTGAAAAGGAGACCCATAAATATGGAAGATTACTGAAGAGGAGCAAATGGCTAGGGAGTGCCTCAATTATAACCTGCAATGCACTAGAAATCATTCAGCAGTGGTCAAAGCGAAGTCAAAAAAATGTCTATAAATGATTTTTAACAGATGATCAGAAAAAAACACCATAGCTTTTAAAGGCACTCCAGTTAGGACTTTGTTTTAACAACGGCGCTTAATTTGTGCTAGTGTTTGCGTTGGAGGTGTATCAATACTTATTTTCGGGGACATCCAACATTGTTTGAGCCCAAGAAAGAGCAAGGATGAAAAGGTAGAAGGAGAAACGGAAACAGTGGGAACAATGACCAAGGAAGAAAGCAAAGCATACAAATGTGAGTTTACGAGACAGAAGTGTAGGGTGGTTGTTGAAAGAGGCATGGGGTGTAATCAAGTCTAAGCCGCTTTGATATTAGCAACACTTGCATTTCGCAGCACCAATGGAGGGTTCATATATATATATATATATTATTTTTTTTTAACAAACTAAGCACTGCTAAATAGCAACAACACCTGTTTAAAAAATGTCTCCGATGTATATTTTTTCGCAGCTACACTTTATAACAATCCGATTTCTGAATAACACTGGCAGGCAGACATTTTCAGGAAACTTTTCGGGTCTCATTGTAAACAAACTGCCTTATATCACAGACTACTCTGCTTTCATCTCTAACAGTGAGCACTGAAGAAGCAAGAATTTAAAAAAAAACGTTTCTACAGTCGGGCTTATGTTGCACTATCACTATGCATAAATGAACACAGGACACCATCACATACAACTACTTTTCTCTCCTGCTCCTTTCATCAACACACCGAGATGATTGTGTTCCTGTTACATAGTACTTTAACAGATTTGGGGCCTTATTTAGAGCTTGGTGAAAAAGATACTTTATCAGAATTGTGGCAGATGCCCCATCTCATGCATTGTAAGTCCATTAGCATATGGCACTGTTTGACAGAGTAGGACCTGGTATTCGTAAAGCGCGAACTAATCACCCCTAAGGGTCTCAAGGCACTGGGGGCCGTCTGGAAGATTAAGCAAGCAATTGCCCAGAGTCACATGTTGCTGTGTCGCCGGCGCCGTGGATCGAACCGTGAGCTTTATGTTCCGGAGTCAGTCACCCTGGCCGCTGCGCCATACCTCCCATCTGCCAAACTGTAAATAAGGCCCTCACTATGGTAAAACTGATTTGAACAATTGTAAAGAATGTTCTCTACAAACCTGTTCAGCATTTTGATGCAGTAGGTAATTTATAATCAAAACACTTTTAAATATGTAGAGGACAATTATTTTATTTTTTTGCCTTATTCTGGAATCTTCCTACAAGAGAGGTCCCTTTCAACTATTAGATCATGCATCAAAATATTGCGGAACATCTACCCAATTATCTTACTTAGAGACTTGGCTACACAATTAAAAATAAGTTTTTACTGATTTTTATCTCTTCACCAGGTAGTTCTTATGATGTCACATCATGCTTTCCGTTATCCAATAAGGTCTGAAAGTACAAGTGGAAGAACACGGAGTTTACATCGCTTTTTGTAAACTGCAGCCTCGGAAAAAGTTTTCTTAAGTCCTACTGATGCAAATGAGCATCTTCTAAAGGGCAGTGTCACAGAACTATCTGAGCAAATATCTGATGATAATGCTCCTTAGAAGGTTCATCAATTCAGTGCATGTAAAAGGGTGGCATGTCAGGCTTAGGCCTGATCCAATGGAAGTAATATGACATTGTTTGTCACTTCATCAGGGACTACTGTACTCTGTTATCGGTGGCTTTTCTCCTTGCATGAGTGAGGCCACACACGTTCTACCAAGTGAATCACAATAGTAAGTTAATGTATAACAAGAAATACAGGCCATACATACCAAGCTTCTGCTTCGAAAGTCTGAAGAAAAAAGAAAAAGACTAATCGCCAGAAACAAATGTAAACATGGTTATGTGTCTGAACCGGCAGTGTGCTTTTATCTCAGGCTTAGGAAGAGCTGCAGAGTTGGGCACATTCAGTACTTAATTTGAGCCTGTCCGGTGCTCGGCACTTGCACTGATTTGTCAGCACCAGCACCAGCACCTTTGACAGTCTGCCACAGGGTGGCTCTGTTTGTCTAATTTAGAGCCTAGCACAATAGTTGTTTATTAATTCAATATACATTAAAATGATCAATACCTGTCGCCAAAGCTATTCTTTTAGCTTTGGGAGCCTGGGATGGTGAGAACTGTCACGCTTGTAGGAGTGTGATGGTTATTAGTTGTGTTGTTGCTGTAATTGGAAGCGCTGACAGTGGCAATGGTCAGTGGAAGTGGCCTTCTGAGGAGAGCCCTTTTTCATTTACAAATTAAGCACTGATCACATTTACCAATGATTACTACAAACAAGGCACATGTGCATGACTGTGGTACTGAAAGTCTTGATAGATTCTAGAGTCTTATATATCATAAATGTAAATGTGTACAGCGCTTGTGAAATCTTAAACTTCATTGGTGACCTGGTAACAAGAAAGCTGGTGTTTGAATACATTTTGGTGTTTTATTTATTATTGAATTTCTGTAGCTTGCAGAAGATATGCCTTGTGGATAAATCAGTATGCTCTGAGGCTGTACGTCCATTGAGTGTGAAGTGAGTTCCTGCATGGGAGATCTCTGTAGGACTAAGTGTCACATTGATTGTCCACTCAGAGGTGGAAACAATCATCAGATGTGTGGGTAACAAAGGGAAGGTTGGGTTCGTCTGTATGACCAGCTGCCCCCCTGCTAGTAGGCCTTACCCCCAACTTATGAGCAATGGAGGAAGAAAGAGTTTATCTCTAGCCTGCAGTCATTATTTAATCCCTCACCTACTGGGACAGGAAGCACCTGGCACAGCACGACCAACCAACTAAGATTATGATGCCCCCCCCAAATACTTACAGCAGGGGTAGGTCAAAAAACTGCCTTTTATTTAACGCTTCGGTTTCTGTTCAAAGTTGTTCACCATGAACAATGCTTGGTATGAAAGTTAGGGAGGGACAGCTGCCCTGCAACATTGTAATGCTCATTTCTTTGAGGGGCATGGCTATCAACAGTGCAGGAGGTGTAGTACCAGCAGGGCTACAATTACGGTTGACTGTGAATAACCAGATGAGAATTGGGGGTTGCATTTTGTTTCTTGCTTGCACGTGTCCCTGGCACTCTTGAACACAAAAATGGGAGCTTCCCTTTGAATGTGACTGAAGGGCTAGGAAGACTGCTTCTGCATGCCACCTTTCAAAATGAGCATGAAATAGTTACCAAAATAGACTTGATAAGAATAATGTTGTGAAAGTGTAATGTGTGCTTGCATCACAATGAAGCTGTTCAATGATCATTATAGACCTGTGATCTGCTTTTCACATGTTTGAGCATTGGATTCTACTTTTTCATTTGTCCTTATTAAGTCTACGAGAATGTTAGTGCCTGTGCTATAAGATTCTGAATCAGAGATGCTGTCAATATGTGGCAAGCTCCAGCTTCTTTGAAAGGAGATGTTATGTTATGTTATGTTATGTTAAGCAGGTTTAGTAAGTGCTCGAATACCAGAGGGTGTCTTGGCACTAGCTACGAATGAACAATGAGAGAACAGGAGAGGCAGAGACCTAGACAGAATCAAATACCCAAATCTTGGGTCTTCCTGCACATCAAGCGATTTGGAGAGATTTTAATGTGTATAGGAACCATATTCCAGGCTTTAGAGGCTTCCAGTGCAAAGCTGTGGCCACCCATGTTTGAATCCAGGTACAATCATGGACTTGACAGCTGAGGATCTTAGGGGCTTGTTTGGAATATACCAGTTGAAACTCTTTTAAAAAGTCAGGTCCTAGACCGCTTAGTGCCTTGTATTCGATGCAAGGAGCCTTGAGGGCAATGTTCTGTCTAATGGGCAGCCAGTGCAGCTTCCTCATGGGGTTGGACACCGATTGGAGTTTAGGGGTTAAGTAGGAGGCAGGCAGCAGCATTTTGCAAAGTTTAAAGTTTATTGAGCACATGTTGATGTGCATTCAGGTACAGACCATTGCAAAACTCTGCAACCAAGCCCAAGGATTCCCCTGAGGAAATACAGTGTTTCCAGATATTGACTACTCATACCCTTTGTGCCACTCCTGCTGCTGGTTAGAAAACAAGGGGAATCTGCGGAAAGTAGGTGCAGAGGTTGCAGTGCAGTCTGACTGAGTATAAGGAGACATGCCTCTGTGCACCCAGGTCTGTTATATCTATACTTTAGAGCTACTTTTGCAACTCACTTCATTATATTGATCGTGTTGGTCAAAAAGCTTAAAAATGCAGCACCTGTCTTACACTCATACATGATCCCAATTGGAAAAACCCCAACTTCATTTTAAAGCTCTATTCGAATCATATCTAGTTTACACCAGTGTTCCATGTTGAACTTGCTATACAAAACACAACTTAGAATTTTTTCCTTAAGATTCCTTAGCACAAAGCCCCCAAGTCCCTGTAATTCTGTATTTTATTCTAGCCAATTAACACCAACACAGCATTTGACACTGATAGAGACACCTTTGTCACACTAGGGGCCCGATGTAGGTAAATTAGATTTACCGATTCATAAATACCGAATTTTACCGATTCGGTATTCATGAATCGGTAAATCTAATGTAGGTAATTATTCGGTAACAAATACAGAATCGGTAGGATTTGGTATTTACCGATTCTGTAAATACAGAATCGGTATTTGTCATTGATTCCTATGGGCCTTGAAGCCCATAGGATTCAATGGCAGATACCGATTCGGTAATTACATAATCGGTAAAAATACCGAATTGCCAAGGTGGACAGGGTGTCACTTTGACACCCTGTTGCACCCCTGTTTCAGGCTTGTGTGCCATGTGACACACATACATGCCCTTAGGGCATGTCTGTGTGCCACATGGCACAGGTGTACATGCACAGATGTGCATGTATACTGGAATTCGTTATTTACCATGGAATAGTATTCCATGGTAAATAACGATTCGGTAAGGGCCTGTGGCACTGATTACAGTGCCACCTACATATTGATTTACAGACTCGGTAAATTTACCGAATCGGTATTTTACCGACTCTGTATATTTACCGAATCGGTAAATTTACTGATTCTGTAAATCAATGGCCCCCTACATTACAAATCCCAAATACCGGTCGGTAACGGCAAAGCCGTTACGACCGGTATTTGGCGAGCTACATCTGGCCCTAGGTCACCTGTTTCAAATAGATCTGTACATGGTACCCAGAAGATTTATATTAACGATGTTGGGGTCTCCTGCCCCTGGCCCCTAAACAAGGCCTACACTTCAGGAACAAGGTACGCTCAGGCTGATTTGCCCTCTCAGAGTCTGAGTTTTTTTCGTGCCTGTTAGCCCATGCTTAAAAACTCTTTAAAATACCCGTGCAATTTTTAATGATGGTTCTGGCCAAATGGTCTTAATAGTGCATATATCTCTGCACATTTTCTCAAAAAGTCCTTAGTTGAGAACAAACAAACTACCTTAAGCAAAACCATTCTATCCTGTTTTAACCAATATACCTAAAGTAAAGAGATTTAAAACCAGTATTTGTCATTATTTTTCCCAATAATTCCTTAAGGGGACAGACACCCTCAAGTCCTCAGAACACTGTAACTATTCTTATTTAGATTTAACCAATGTTTGTTGTGCTTTAATGTGTTACATTTGCATTAGATTCCGGAATATTTCAGGAGAACCTGACTCAACCTCTGTCCACTATGCTATAAAAATCTATACTTTTTGAAAATGTCTCCGTATTTGTTTTGCAGTTGAATAATAATAATATAATACCAACTAACAGAAATACAAGAAATTCACCGTAGTATCTGCATTTCACTCAATTGCACATCAGTTAAAGGGCAAGGAGTATTAAATTCACCACGATTGAGTTTTCATCAGTGGGAGGTGTTGAGCATGTATTCATGTAGGACATCTTTGCAACCTGGCTACAATTTATAGACCACCGATTTTAATGTTGCTCTAAATTTGCTTGTATGGCTGCCTTTCCTCTGTTCATATGGGGCAAATGTACTTTAAAGGATGTCCCAAGTCACGCTCAAGCTGCCTTTACGAAAGGTTTAAAAAGTTGACCTTTCTGCTCATCTCCATTTCATTTCAGGGTTCATGGTTGGTCCATTACCCCTGAAAATTGTATTATATAAGGACCATGTTACAAATCCTAAAAAATAACCCAGAGTTACTCGTAACCCTGATCCACTAGCAAAGCCAATGACTCCCATAAATATGCTCCATTACTGCCTCCGTGGTCTATAGGGGAAATTATCAGATTTTTCCTTGTTGTTTGCTCATGAATAGGTGTGAATCTCTAAACTCTAGGAGTACATGCCCATTGCCTCAAGTTCAGTGGATTCTCTCTATGCAGGCTATGAAATTCCCACAGAAAACACAGAGTAAGAGCGCTAATAATGTATTGGAAAACGAATACTATTGCAAGCAAGTGATTGACATAGTCTATGATATTGTTAAATTACATCTTAGAAAATGAGAATTTATTATACAAATATATTTGCAGAGATGAGACATATTTTGACTATCTGCAAATGCACATCTCGTCTTTATGTTCTCTATATTTTGTAGGGCGAGAGAAGGCAAACTAATTTATTTTATTTTGCCTATGGGTCGTTTAAATCAGTCAAACTCACTTTGCTGTAAACATTGCCTAATTGCTGGCCGACTGCACTTTAATTAAAAATAGTCTCATTCCCGTCTACTAGTCATATCATGGCAGCACTTGCAAAATCCCAAGAAACCACAGTGGTCGGGCATCTTGCTATATTTAGCTCCATTCATCGCCTGTGTCACTTTAGTAGAGGTCACATGGTGATGAGATGACAATGCTGCCTGCAAACCGAAGAACAGGCCTCTGGTCAAAGTCACTTTGCTTATAAATGCGCATAGAATAACTGAATTATATTATATTACTGTATGTCTCATGCATATATCTTCTCATTGTTGCTTGTAGTAAAGAAGCACGGAACAGGGAAACCAGCAATTGCTTTTTTCAGTGTAAAAGCAATGGGTGAGTAAGGAATGACACTGTCTCCTATTATACAGCACAGCTGCAGAACTGCACTGCAAGAGGACAAATAACAGGCTAAGACTTAGAGGTGATCATTAAAGATGGCGATTAAAGGCAGCAATTAGTAGTTGAAGGATTGGCATCCGTTTGAATGTATCTATGGAGGCAGTGTCAACTATCAGCGAGGGATGCACATACCATTACACAACCCAATCCCAAAGGATGAAAAAGTCAGAGGCACTGTAAACTATATTGACACTAAAGGTCTTAAGTGAAGGATAACTGGTAATGCACCATTTGTTTGGATTCTCATTGATTCTGGCCTATTTCCAGCTTTAATATATAAAGAGAAAGAGAGAGAGAGAGAGAAGAGAGAAGAGAGGGAGAAGAGAGAAAAAAAAGAGAGAGAGAGAGAGAGAGAGAGAGAGAGAGAGAGAGAGAGAGAGCAGCTTTCGGCCATCCCTCTTCATTCATTGGCCTGCTCATGTGTCATTCACATTTTCGCCCATCACAGTTTACAGAATGGGGCAGGGGGTCAGTCATTAGGGCTCTTCTTGTGTGCACATCTGACTTCAGACGAGTACACTTCAGTACCAGAACTGACAGGCTAATCTCTGCTTTTATTTCTACTTTCATTTTTTTTTTTTTAGTAAGTTCTGAGCTAGGCCATGTTTTACTTTTATTTCTTTTGCAAACATATGCGAGCCACAATAGACTGCATTTTGGCATTTTAGTAGTTTTATACACATAATGTCTGTTGCATAAGTTTGCAAATACAAATTACCTACTGGCGGTCGCCAGTAGGTATATATAGTTAGGATTTTTTCTCTATGGGATTTTTGAAAATTCTATGTCTAATAACTTTGGCGTTTGTGGACGGAATTGGCTGAAATTTTCAGGAAAATGGCACATTTTGTTTCTGAGCAGCCCCTGAAAATTTTGGGGGGGTTCGTCAAGGGGGGGCCGAGAAAAAAGGGGGGTCCCAAAACGCGTTTTTCCCATGTTAATTTCCATAGGGCGGTTGGCCTCACTTTTAGCCCGAACGGCTGAATGGATTTGCACGAAACTTGGCAAAATTGTAGGGACTGGTAGCCCGATGTGCCTTTTGTAGGTCTCAATATATGTGCTCCAGTGGATTTTGAGAAATTAACGTTTAAAAAAAGATATATATCTGTAAGCGCGCTCTGGGCAGCGCTCCAGGACGCGTACTTTTCGCGCAACGGAGCTTTGTGAAGCGAAGCTGATTGGTTCTCTGGCGTCTGTCAACATTCCAAAAAGTCCGTAGCGGCCGCCATCTTGTCTCTCGGTAGGATCGAGAGACAAGAGGAGGCCAAAACAAAGGGGCAAATAACCATAAGGGGGCATAGTAGATCCTCCCTGACCCCCTAGGTTTAATGTGGAGGCTTTAAAACGGCCCCGCGGGGCAAAAAAAAAAAAAATTTTTTTTTTGTTTTTTTGCGTGGGTAGCGCCCGGTCCGGGAACCGGGAAGCTTTCTGGGCAGCGTACTGCAATGAAAAATGAATGATAGACTTTTCAAATACTGTTGTTAATTGATTGTTGGTTTTGTTGATTATTTTTTATTTTTTTTTATTTTTTAAGGATTGTTTATTGTGTTTAATAATTTATTAAACTTTCTAACGCGGCACGTCATATGACGCATTACGCGACAACGCAGGTCCAGAATATAGTCAAAATGTCTCCACCAACCAGCGGACGGCACACAACCCCTTTCAGCAGGCTAAATAGTTCTGTTAAATGACAACAGAAGGGACAGGCAACAAGAACCATCAGTCAAAGAGGGGAGGGCAAGTTCTTCTCTACCGGGTCACGTTGGAGCGCTACCGGAACTGATCGAATTGGTAGTCTACAGTGTTTCTGGATGTTTCAGACTGAAGCTGGCGTTAGCATGAGAGCACCACCATTTCGTAGCTCCGTCGTGGCCATTCCACGAGCAATCATGCTAGGCGCTCCCCACCAGAAGCCTGCGGGAGTCGGGGGCCCCCAAGACTTTTGTAGAATCTTCAAGGATGAGGGGACGCTTTCGAGAATGGAGCCCAAGCTCTAGCAGACAAGCGTCCGAGTTCCAAGGTGTCGCAGGCCCATTTTAGTGGACCACGCCCAAATCTGAAGAGATGGCCGCCATTTTGAGAGTCCTGTGGCAGCCGCCTATCGCTGCACCGCAAGAGCGGGAGCAACTCAAGTACATGGTGAGCGAGACGCTGTAGTCGAAAGAGCGGGCGGTAAACAGCTGAATAGCGGAAGAGGCACAGTGTAGCAAAAGCGGGCTGAATGGCAAATGAAACGGAAAAGGGGTGCCCCACTACAGCGTGTCTTTAGGTGAAACGGATTGTGGGACAAGGTGAAGAATGGAAGAGTCACCAAAAGGAAAAAAGTTCCGCTTGACCCCGGGAGCCGGCCACCTATGTCGGGGGCGATCTCAGGCCACACCAGGGCAACACGACTTGGGGAGGGGGCCGGAGCCAAGCGCCCCCTCCGAGTCCGCGACATGACACCGTCCCTCGGGGGCCTCCGTCAAGCGGTTCAGGGTGGCACCGCATCACAACAGCCCCCACTTACTTTAAGAATAGTGAAGATGAAGCAATTGCAAATAGGCTTCAGACAATGTTACAAGCACTCCTCAAAACTTTGAACTTTCAGAGTGCATGAGTTGGGACAGCGAGGGGTGATTTGGTTTCTCGGACTGTTTTTCTGGTCTCTCACCACTGGCATACTTTAACGTTTTCTTGTTTCTAGGACATTAATAGGTTTTATCATTACGTTATGTTATCGTTTCTTTGTTTGTTGTTTAATAAAAGTTCATGTTCATCAGTGGCCTACTGATTTTCGTTTTCCTATTTTTTTCTTTCCAGGTTGTTTCATGGTAAAGTTTCTGTTAACAGGATACAGTGATCACTTCGTTATTATTGCATATGTCCTTTTCACTAGGGGTGCTCTCTGGTCGGGCCAGATGACGTATCTCTAGTAAATGGTCCGGGTGAAAAAGGTGCATCAATCAGTGGGGAGTAGATAGGCATGACAGATTACAACGGGGGAGAAAGGTCCGCATTACGTACCCTTTCACTACTTGCAAAGATTTTCCTACGTTTATTTGCAAACAGGGAATACCTCCAAAAAGAACTAATTCCCAAACAGTCAATGTTCGGACAATCAATCAATCAATGAGGAATGAAATAGGTACGACGTGTTAAAGGCTTGCGTTACCTACCCTTCACTATCTGCAAAGGGAGAGAGAATATTCCTATTCTTCCTCGTTTGCAGGTAGAGAAGATCCTTAACCCCTTAAGTGCTGCCGTCGGCCAACGGTCGTCACGGGCACTACCTCCCCAGTGCTGCGCACGACCGTTGGACGTCCAGTTCAGCACTGGATAATGGACAGCGCAGCACTGGGGAGGTTTGTTTACTAGCTTTAAAGGGGTTAAGAGAATTAACTTCGAACAATTCAATGCTCGATTGAAACAATCAACAAGGGGTACTGTGAACACAAATGAACGCCGCTTATGTACATACGCATTGCTATTTTCAACAGGTTGTTCCTAATGTTTCTATTTTAGCGAGGTCAAAAAGAGATCCCATTAGTGGCCTACTGATTTTGCTCGATTCCTTTTGTTTTTTTACACGATTTTTCGCTATCTGCAAAGACTAAACAGAGTATTGCGACTCTGTGCTTGTTTGTAAATAGAGAATGAACCAAAGAGAACAATCAATCAAATGGAGAGAGAAGCAGGCACGACGTATTACAAAGGGGGCAAAGGGCTGCGTTAACTACCCTTCACTATCTGCAAAGAGAGAGTACTCCTAATAGAAATGAGGGGTGGGGGGCAGTATTCAAAGCAGATCAGTGTGCATAAACACGAAAATGTTTTTACTTACCACGTACTTGACATTCGACAGCTTATGATATTTGCTATTAAAAAACCATTGAAATTCACTGAAAAAACCATAGGTTATAGACCATATATAGTTAGGAATTAGCATTTACAAAACCTTGAAAATTCACTGAAAAAACCATAGGTTATAGACCATATATAGTTAGGAATTAGCATTTAAAAAACCTTATTTTACTCACACAAAACCATTGAAATTCCATATATAGTTAGTTGCACTAACTATATATCGCGCACCCGCAATCCACTGCTGATCATGTCACATATTACATCATTCATGACATGGTCAGTGACATCACTGATGACATCACTGATGACATCTCAAATGACATCAATGACCACATCACTGATGATATCATTCATGTGACAATACAATGCATCTCCTCACGTTTTAATATAACCTCTGTTTCACCCAGTGTTAAATACAGAGTATAATTTTTGAAACCATTGACACACCAATACTAGTTACTACATACGTACTCACTGATTCCTACGTCTACACACACATTCACTCATTCACCCATACAATCATTCATACATACAATCACTCATCTTTACAACACTATCATATGCACTCATACACCTATACAGACACTTACACTCTGCCACTCATCCATGGAGTTACTCACACACCTAGTCAGTCCTGTAAAGAATCAATCACACTTCCATTTTCTTGTCTATACAGTTAAACATAGAGCACCTTACATTTTCAAACATACACTAACACATACTTACTTTCTTATACAATCATTGATACAAGTACACATTGATCGGCACAGAGTCACACACCTCCCAGCCAGCCACACACACACTCAGTCTCCTATACAAATACTTGGACAATCAATCAATAACCCATATAGTTAATCATATAGCTACTGATCAACACATGCAGCAGTTTACAGAACAACAGACATAATGATGCACAAATTAAGACAGTTTAGTCACTAACCCATGCACTCAGTGAGACACATTTAATCACTCACTCATACATTCAGTCATGCACCTACTAAATCCTTCGTCCAGACACTTATACATCTACTCATTCTTCAATATGTAAAACATATTTAAACTTTACAGAAACACACAGTCACTGGATGATGTCATCAGTGATCTCATCAGTGATGTCATTTGAGATGTCATCAGTGATGTCATCAGTGATGTCATTTGAGATGTCATCAGTGATGTCATCAGTGATGTCACTGACCATGTCATGAATGATGTAATATGTGACATGATCAGCAGTGGATTGCGGGTGCGCGATATATAGTTAGTGCAACTAACTATATATGGAATTTCAATGGTTTTGTGTGAGTAAAATAAGGTTTTTTAAATGCTAATTCCTAACTATATATGGTCTATAACCTATGGTTTTTTCAGTGAATATATATAAACATACAGACTTGACAAGGCTAGACATAGTGGCTCGGCAATACTTGTTTTTTAATGAAGTTTTAAGAACTAAGGCCAACAACTCTTAGCTGGTCACTCAGAATCCGAATAAACGTTATTCAATCCAATTAAATGACTATAAAAGTACAAAGAGAAAAAAAGAAAAACAATTACATATAAATACAGTTAATATCCAGATATGTCTGGAGGACTACACAATAAAAGCAATGCAAGTAAAAACACTGTTGAGCTTTGACATACCTAATACCATGACATCAGAGTCAAAGAACTATACATATTCCATTACAGTGCTCAAATAAAAGAAGGAGAACAAAAACCGCAAGTAAGGGTCCGCTCCTACCAATATGACGAAAATGAGTGTCGGCTCCAAATGTCTGGACTTCACTTAAAAGACTGTCAATATACCAGCTGTACACAGCTATTAATACATTAGGGATGTGGGCCAGACGTAATCAAGCTGTCATCCAGACAATATCTGGGATCGACCAACTTAGTGTATTTATTATGAGGGCTGCAACACCGAGGCCTGTGACCAGACTCTCACACATCAAAACATCAGAAAGATAGAGGCCATTGTCCGAGCTGTTGTTAAGGCATGAAACAAAGGGCTGACAGTGCAATGGATAAAAAGGTGGTCAAACATGGAGAGAACAATTGCTAGTCCAACCTGAAGTCTAAGGGAGAAAGTGCAAATTCAAAGTCAGAAGCCCTCCTAAATAAGAGGACCTATACATGAGTGCAATAATCAGAATATGGCAAGTAAATGAAAATCCACTATGTGATCCAGCACGGGACTACAGCCCTATGTTACCATCGCACATGAGGTGGCCCAAAGGGGTCTTCCCTGCTATGTCCCAGGTTCCTCCTACTCTTCGGTACTGATTTGAGTAAGTATATACTGCTGATATTCTTCCGTCAGTTGCTAAATGCTGGAGAAATTAAAGTGCCTGCGTGCAATGTCTAAAGCAACATTTATTTCAAAGAACTTTGACAAGATCTAGGTTTGGCAGAAAAACTGCAGAAAAACATCACATATGAGGTGCTTTGTGCAGAAATCAGATCACAGGGGCAGGGATCGAGGACATGCTCCCAGTTGTTACAAAGGGGCAGAGTGAACAACCGATTAAATAGATTAAGTCTAAACTCAGAAAGAGGAAATTCTGGAGGTGTTGGTCGTTTAGTAGCAAGATTTGTTTGGGCCAATAGGGGCCAGCAAAATGAAGAATATAACTGAAGACATAGTTCTGACTCTATCCCACCTTTCTGCCCCATGCACTGCATAGCACAAGTCCCTCAATGCACTTTTGTTGAGGGAGATGAGAGATACAGATTTTTCAAACAGATCTGGTCTGGTCAAAGCCGTATCCTTAACCTCCCTCACCCAAGGGATTTCTAGACCCTGTCCCAATCACAGAGAATCTTCAATGGTCGCTCTATTTAGTGACAGTGGCTCATTGGACCAGACTCGTCGCCACAACATAAGAGGGTGAGTCCGAATTTTATCCTCCAAAGGAATTATCCCTATCTCCTTAAGACAAATAAAAGTAGCTGTACATTGGGGAGGGAAAGCAAGTGACAGGCGAAACTGTTTCCAGTAAAGTATCACCCTGATTCTTTATTGAGACCCCAAACCCCAGCACGGTAGCTGGTCAATCAAACCCCAGAGCTAGTCAAAAAACAGATACAAATGATATCTGCCCAATCCTGCAGTGATACCTATTTAAAACTGAGTAAGAATTTTCCATGGTTGTCTTCTACACTAGCTCTAACGATGAGCATTAAAAAAAAAAAAAACATAAATATAGTGCAATAATGCATCCAAAATGATCCCAAAAACAATTTGCAGATGAAATTTCCTTTTCTGTTACCTGACTGAGAAAACGGGTGCAAAAGTAATGCTAATGCCCAGAGCAAATCTTATGTTATTTTCGATTAAGAATTATCAATCAAGTCTACATTTCCCAGTAATTGCAAACATCATGAGAAACAAAGAACATCAAAATATTACAACAGTATGGGAACAGTGACATAGCTAGGCACTCTGCCGTCCGTGGCCGGGCGGCAAATGCATGTAAAAGCGGGGGTGGAGCCACCGCCCGGCTCAGACGCCCCCCCCCTTGCTACGCCACTGATGGGGAGCCTGATGGGGAGCCTCTTAGTACCAAGACATAAATAGCGGTAAAAGACTGGTCAATGAGAAGACATCACCCCTTCATCATCTGGTTCTTACAAAGTAGCCAGGCTTCATTTGTAATGTTTTCTTCCACCCCACTGTAAATCCATACCAGAAAACCTTTTTATGGTTTTTCAAGGTATTGAATACCCCAGGTCCTCTATGTGGAGTTAAGGATAGAAGATAGCATGGCTGGAACCAGGACACCATCAAAGGGGAACCTCTCAGCAGTACCCTATTTATTATGAACATGTTACCTTGCGGGTGCCTACTTCCCCCTTTCTGTTGTCAAATTCAAGCCACCTCGGACGGATGTTCTGTGGTTAATCTCCCAGCTTTCCGACTAGAGATATGCTGACAGACCAAGGTCCTTTGTTCTTCCCAGGAAGGTATTCCATCCCTAATAAGAAGACTGGGGGAGTGAATTACTGGCACTGCTTTTATTAAAATCCTCTTTGGCACCTACTTCTCAAAAATGACATGGTGCCCCCGAATTATAGTATTGATAAGTATTACATGGGTATGTGGATCGATTTGCAAGCCCATCCTAAAGCCAATTTATTGCAAATATTACTTTTTTATATTTAAGAAGTGGTTTACAGTCAGAAAGCTTACTAATGTTAACGCAGTGCATTGACACTTTGTATCCTGTCCCTGCAGAGACATTCTGATCCCCATACAAGGCATGCCTTCCACTTTATATATTATGCACCCTGGCCTTGTGGGTTAAAATTCACTATTTGGGGATAACTCAGCAAATGTTTAAAAAAAACAGGCTTTTCTGCATGTTAAAAACAGTTCATTTTGACTTGTGCTGTCTGTAGTTTTGGCTGCAGCCAATGGGGTTTACAATGGCTGTCCAGAGGCACAGCTTCCAAAGTTACTAGTGTGGGGGTTCTGCAATAAATATGAGGAAATGAATTGCCATAGTAAAATAAAATATTAAAATAAAAGAACAACTAAGATGCAGACGGACCATCCCGCATGTGACATCTAACTTTTATACAACTAGTGCCCTTTCAGTGCCATATTATTGTGTTCTTACCAAACATCAGATATACCAACTGGCACGTTTAGAGGATACAACATATGCACTGTGAGCAGTTTATCAACCTACCGTTGTTCAAGGCCCATGTGCAGCTTCGTCTAGTCAGAGAAACTGAAGGACCATTAAAAAACATGCACTTTCCTACAGTGTGACAAAGACATCAGCAAACTATACTACATATGTAAGAACATACCGCCATAACCTAAGTATACTGGAAAATAGTTCCTTTTCACATCATACTCATGTGTTACTATATTTAATCTTTATTCTGCTCGCACTTAATAAACACTATTACACATTACAAGTGCAACCACAGTCTTTTTTTAACAATACCTTATATTATTCACTACAGAGAGACAGACCTTTACAAGATTTCTCAAGCACTGCTGCCCTTTGACTTAAAGAGGTAAGTCTGCTTGGAAAGACACCAAGAGTCAGATAATGTTCTCTTGATGAGATATTTCCATGCCACATGGGACTAGGCAACAACTGTTGAAAGTTGAATTCATCACAATTTTAAGAGATAAACCTTTCTCCTGTCCTGTTGGTGGTGGTGGGTGGGAGACAACACTCGAGATATAAAATCGCCCATCAGCTTACCAGAATTCATTTTACAGTTGTTCTAGATTATCATTTCATATTTAAATAATTATTAAAAATGAGGCTTTGTTCAGGGGGACCTTTAGGTATTTTACAGACACAAAGACACATCGCACACATTTCATTAAGTACTTCAAGGCCTGCATTTTTCTGTTCATCTTTGAAGTTTGATGTAGAAATAATAACATTCTTCGGAGCACTAAAGCCCGTTACAAAGAAGGAGGAAAGTAAAAAAAAAAATATCAGAATGTGGAATCAATACTAGGTATGAAAATATGACAATATATACCAAATATATATAACATTTATAGTACTCATTATGCTTCGTGAGCCATGGGACAGAACTCTGGCAGAACTTTCAGGGCCATTTGGAAATGTAATGTAGCTGCTTGGGACAAATTCCACTAGAGTGACCCAAGAGGTGACTTGTTTACTTCCTCCATTGTGGATTGGTAGATCTGAATTCAGGGAAATCAATAAGAATGGAGAAGAGTAAGTGGTGGCATAGTCTACTGCAACAGAAATGATGCAAGTCATTTAAGTTTTGGAGGATAATGTACTAAACTCTGCCTAGTAATTTGGCACAGTCAGGAAAGACCACAGCGCTGAGCATTTCGGAATATGAAAATGTAAATGTAAATGTAATTTGCACTTGTATAGCGCCTAACACCCAGGGGTCTCTAAGTGCTGTACGAATACCGCTGTGGAACCCTTCCTGGCCTGTTCCTGTGAGGTGTCCACTCCTGGGCACCCCCAAGGTGAAGCCAGGCATCCTAGCGTTGTTAGGGCCGGTGTGGAGATTAAGCAAGCTATTGCCCAGAGTTGCAGAGTGGAACCCATGATTAAAGTAGGCACCGAGGCGAGAATTATCGGGTCCGAGGACATTGAGCCCAACACCCTGCCGCGACGGGGATTGAACCCTGGTCCCGTGCCAGACCTCTGCTTCTGCTCTAATCGGTGAGCCACACTTCTCAGAAAACTCTGCAAAGAATCTAAATAGCACTACACTCACTGACAACACATTTCACCACAATGCCACCAACACTGTATTTGAATGATTTCTCTGCTCCAGAAACCCTATTTGCCCAACACCAACAGCACCTAATTCAAGCCTGGATACTCAGAACCTACCTGAAGCTCAACCCCAAAAAAACAGATGCCCTGCTAATCACTGAGAACAACAAGCAATAACTAGTCCAAACATTGCTCAAACTTATGGACATGGAAAGATTCGAACTCCAATTATCAACCAATGTCAGTTCACTTGTCTACTCCTTGGGCATGGTCCCCACCATGAAATAACATCTCATCAAAAAACACAAAAACGGGTCTAGTATCAGCTCTCTCTACTAAAGAAAATAAAACCATAACATGACTTCAGAACTACCATTCAAGCACCCATTTTCTTGATTGCGGCAATGCCCTGCTCCACAGCCTCTCATGCTTCACTCCTGTACCCTTTAAGGGGATGCTACACTCTGCAGCATTCCTCATCAAAAGCCTGATAAAATGACCACATCATCTCAACCTTTTGTACCTTAACTGACTCATCTTGTCAGATCACACTATCTTCAAAATCAGCTGCATCTTCTACAAAGCCATCATGACTGGCACTCCCTTCTAACTGGGTGACATGCTCACCACATTTGGTGGCTCTCAGCATACCCACAGCCAGAACTTCATCAGACTTAAGACAAAGACCATCAGGCTCCCACCTTCCTTTAATTTAGGAACCATCTAAAACACACCTATTCAAAGAACACTACAACACAAAGCATTAACACTTAAAATCAACAAACCATTCAATCATTGGCTTACTGCAGTGGTTCCCAAACTTTTTGGGCCTGTGGCTCCCTTGGCCCATTGGCCATTGCCCGTGGCTCCCCACTGTTACTTTTTTAGAGGGTGGAGGGATGTAAGTCCGGCCTCTGGAGTACTTGCATTTTTCTCCCTAAAAATAATTGGGATGAAGCTGACGAAGGTATTATAATCATATACGCAGAGTGTTTCGTATTACTAAGGCGACACCTCTAATAAAATATTTCTAGTTACACTTCTTTGTCCATGCCTTTTTTAGAGGCGGCACCTCTAATAATATCTTCCTAGTTACACTTCTTTGCCCATGCCTTTTTTAGATTACCCTCTCAAACTTTTTTATCCCACTTACAGTGCTAGATAGTGACCATATGCAAGTAGGCCCCATTGCCAAAGTGTTTCTGTGCTTAAAGAACATTTGCATGCACTTCCATTTCTACCCATGTCATACGTGCCAACACACCTATCTCAGCAGGGTGACTCACGATTTTTTAAACCACATACAGCTTTCTTTTTGCTGTCTCCTCCCTATAAGGTTCAACAAAACAGAGCCACCCAGTAATCCTATGAGGACTGGGTATGATCAATAACAGAATTTACAATTGTCCCCAAAGGAGTTATTTAAATATTCTTCATTAATTCTTAATATTGTCACAACAGTGATCAAACATTCAACAAAAGCAAGGAAAGTACAGTTTTTGACTGTTGTTTATTTTATATACCATTTGTTTTCTTTATCAAAAAAACCTAAGCATGGCAACATCGATACTACTACGGTTGTAGTTTTTTTAGTTTCCAGTAGTATATAACACCTTTTGCTGTTTACACGGAACAAACAAAATACCAGGCAAAGAGAGATTTTGTCATTGCAATACATTCATTGTAACAACACAAAATGATACAGATGCAAGCAGAACGGTGTCAAGCGTCGACGTTTCGGTCCCGCTTGACACCGTTTTGCTTGCATCTGTATCATTTTGTGATGTTACAATGAATGTATTGCAATGACAAAATCTCTCTTTGCATGGTATTTTGTTTCCTCCCTATAATGGCCTCCAAATCAATGCAAGTAAAATAAATTCCTCATATTTTTTATTTTTAAACTTTCCTATTTCTTGCTTCCAAATGTTGCCATTATTGCCGTACATTGCGTTTTACTTCCCAGTGCTCAAGGAGAGAGCAGGCCTGTCAGGAAGTGTGTGTACTGAAAGAAATGTGTACTGGAAGTAGCTATGATTCAAGTACAAATGTCAATACTTAGTGTGTTTAATAGACAGGACAGCTGTATTTTCCTGATAACTTGCATTGTTGTAAAATACATTTGGAAAAAAACGTAACTATTAACGAGTCTAACAAAATAAATCAGGCATCTTCCGCTTACTATGGGAGTGTTAGAATGTGGGGATCCAGTGAAATATGGAGGTCATCTCACTCGACATGCCAACAATTAAGCACTACGTTTACAGCTTTAGACATGTCACTTACAAATCATTGAAATCATGCGTTTAAGTCTAATTAGTTTAACTGAAGCCAACAACCCCTTCAACATTAAGGGTCCGATTATGATGGCGGACGGACCTGAGTCCGTCCGCCACCATAGAGTAGGAGGGAAACTCCGCATTGCCTGTGGAGTTCCCTCCTGTGCAATTATGATGTGACCGCCACCCTGGTGGTCAAATCCACTATTTTTACCATTGCGGCGGGTGTGGCTTCAAGCTGCATCCGCCGCAATGGTAAAAGTGCCTGCCGATTTCTGCATACAAATGCAGGGGGGTACCATAGGTACCCCCCATGTGCACCCCCACCTCCCCTTCACCCAGGGGGCCCGCAACAGGCCCCCGCAGTGAAGTTACACATGCTTTTCCACGGCGGAAAACCCGCCGTGGAAAAGCATTTTTCACAGGCCATCCTAATATGGCTGACGGTGTCTGAGAGACACCGTCACCATATTAGAGCTTTTCCGCCGCGGTTCTAAGCCAACCGCGGCGGAAAAGCGACGGACGGAAACCAGGACCCACCAGCCATCCTAATGTGGCGGTGGGTCTTTGGTGGCTCCGCAGAGGATTTTCCGCATCCTCCGGGCCGGCGGTGGCTTCCGCCGGCCCGGAGGATGCGGAAAATCCTCCATCGTAATAGGCCCCTAAATGCATTAAAGTGCTTGGTGCACGGCTCCCCTGGCTAGGTTCGACGGCTCCCCTGGGAGCCACGGCACACAGTTTGGGAACCACTGGCTTACTGTAACACTGAATTTTAGCCTTTAGTGTCTTCCACTGCCTTTTGCCCAGACTCTACAAATGCCACATACATATATTGATGTATTAGATTGAGTGACACATAGTTTTTTTCCATAGATTAATTAACAGAAGGCCCATTTTGCATCCAGATCTTTAATATATGTATTTCATGCTAATGCTATGACACATACATCGTGAAGGTTTTACAGAATTGTCACATGCATTTATTCCCGCTATTGCAATAAAATGCCACAGAAACACGTTTCAAGTTAGTTTTTAATTTCAAGTTTACCCCCAATTAAAACTGTTTGTGAAAACATTATTGTTGACAATCACTGTTGAATAAGCTTCTTGGATAAAACTTTTCTGTCAGCCAGATAAAACCTCACAAAGAAATGAAGCATTTAAGGTGGCTTTTATCACTTTTGTCACTTGTTAAGCTATGTTTCTGTGATGGAAGGGCCTGCGTTGCTTATCACACATATAACTACGTGGGATACGAAGAAAAGGGACAGTGCTAAACATAGGCAAACTGAAAATCCTAGAACCAATGCCTTCCAAACATATAAGGCCTAGTGTTACTTTTGAGCCCTCAGAGCAGCCTTTTAGGATATTTTCAGGTTACCTTTACTATTACCGATGTACACCGAATCTCCCTCAGTATCTGCTCTAAATACCAGCTACTTTCTGTTGTGTTAATGTTTTGTCAGCTACAAAGAGTTTTAGCTTCTTTTTGGCAGATCTATTGTTTCCAAAATGTAATATAATATTGGGTCACCTTGTTGCCTATCTCAGTTCTCAGCTTTTGATATGATGGATCTCCTCTGTACTCTTGATTTTGCCTCCCAGGAACATTTCAGTCTCACAGTGTTATGAGTGGATAAGTTGTATCCTTTTACTGCAGAATTCAGGGTATTTTCTTATTTTACAGTACGCACCTGCAAATTTATTTGCACTGACACACACTTGTTTTTTCTTTTAATTTGCCTTTCTAACATAGGTATTCACTATGTTAGAGCAGTTAATAAGAATGGCTTCTATGCACCACAAGGCAAGAGCATGTACTTGCCATGATGCATGCTCAGGTCATGATGTGTGTGCACGTGTCATGATGCACGTGTGCACGTGTCACTATGCATCCACTATTTTGCTTTAAAACGTATAATATGCATGAGTAGTTATCTTGGAATGGGTTTTCTTTGATAGGAAACACATTGCAAGATCGCATGGCATGCACGTGCACACGTCTTGATGCATGCCTTCACATGACATTGCCAAAAAGCATAGGAAAAAAACAATAGGTTGGATTTTTAGAGCCAAGGCCTATTGGCTTTGCCAATGCTTGCTTTGTATTGAAATCATTTCCTTCAGGCGCACGATGTTTTTTAATAAATGTAATGCTGAACTTCAACTCAGCCTCTTTTTTTTCCGCTAACTGATTGTTAATCGAACTATCTCCAGAAAAGGCCATGTCAGTGTGAACTACAATCCTGTGATGTCACTTTAGGGCTTATCAGTATGCATGGGAGAGTTGTGAAACCGCATGAGGAGAATAATGTGCTTCCATTTCAACGAAACAATCTATAAGAAGGAGACAAAGTATTGAACAGTAGAGTTACAGGTATTGTGTTCACCTGTGATTTGTCAAAGGTAGGGAAATAGAGATACCAATGTGAGCACAGTGTAGTTGAATAATGTGTTTTATATAGCGCTTCATACAGAGCTTTCCTTTTTCTATGCGTTGTAAATACATATGTTAATACTATCCAATGTAATGTTACTCTTGGCCGGAAGTGCCCTGTCGGAGATCATACCCTTGTGCCTCATGTCACAGCACATATCAAAAGCAAACCTAAGGCTGAGTCATCTCCCGACTTTATGTTTAAGAAAATGCCGATGAAATCAAATGTCTCACCTCATCCTCATGTGAGAAAGGAATGGATGTTAATTGATCACAGGAACTAAGAAACAGGCTACATTCAGTGGGGTAACATAAAATGATAGGGCCCCCTGCAGAATGTGAAGAGGGGCCCCTGATTCTCCAATAGCTCAGATATTCATTGGTCTTGGGCAAAACGGGGCCTCTCCAAAGGATTTCATACCCCTCAAGGGTCTCTCCCCCTCCCCTGCACCACAGGGGCTCCAGGTTCCTCCATTATGCCCCTGGCTTCATTCCTTTGTTGCGATAATTAATTGCAGTGAGTTGTGACGTCATTGCATGTACAAGCAGAAACTGAAAGACTGATAACTACACAGCTACTGCAAATAAAGGGAAAATGGGGCTGGGGGCCAGCCGACCGACAGGGATGCTTGCACCCCGGGGTTTTTGGCCAATGGTGCGGCACAGGGTGAAATTGGCCTTGTTGGATGATTTTTGGGCTGGGGGAGTCGGGGTTTCAAATCGGCCATTTTACTATCTGTGTCACCATTTTGGTAAGGTGACACAGCACCCAGTTTTGTGCTAGGTAGTGGGCAGTTGTCCCCCCCCTTTATCTGTATGTAAGGGGTTTCCCACTTTTTTTCTCTCTTGGTTTTAGTTATGCAATACAGGCATTTTTGTTGATCACAGGTGCCCTGGGGGGAAAGATGTAAATGGTTGTCACTTGAAGCAGGTGCGAGGCGGTAGGTAGCTAGTTTTTACATGTTTACAAGTTAAGTTTACGGTTGTGAACAAGTCACTCTGGGAGCAAGTAATAAGGAGAAGTTAGGATAGGAGATACTTAGGTAGATGTTTAGAGAAGTAGGTAAGAGGTTGCAGGGCTAAAGTTCAACAGTTAGGGACCGAGTTGGGGATTTTAAATAGTTGTAAGGAAATGATAAAGGGAGAAACCTTAGGGGCGGGGGAGAAGGGAAGGCAGGTGAATAAATGTATACTAAGGTTTAGTTTTGTAAGGCAAAGGCCAAAGTTAATGTTGTGAGGTACACCTGTCTTCAATAACGCAGCCCTTTTCACACATAATGAGCATGACTGTGGTCTGTGCTATGCCACTGTTTGGCCCAAGGACACATTATCGCAGCAACTATAGCTCTTGTCCTGCTGGAGTTCCAGTATTTCTATGAAAAAAGGAATATCACTGCTTGTACAGCAGACTCTCCATCAATCAATCAGGGGTTTATAAAGCACGCTACTCACCTGTGAGGGTCTCAAGGCGTTTGGGGGGGTGCAGCTCCGGATCAGTCAAAGAGCCAGGTCTTAACACACTTCCTGAAGGTGTGCAGAGTGGGGGAGCGTCTGAAGTTGACTGGGAGCTAGTTCCAGGTCTTTGCTGCGACGTAGGAGAAGGCTGTTCCACCCTCTCTGGTTCTGTGGATGCGTGGGGTCTCTGCCAGGGAGAGGTCGGCGGAGGTTCCTTGTGGGTAGGTGGAAGGAGACTCTTTCGTTGAGGTATTTGGGTCCGATGTTGTGGAGGGATTTGTAGACGTAGGTGAGTAGCTTGAAGGTCACTCTCTTCTCGATTGGGGAGCCAGTGGAGGTCTCATAGGTCCCGGGTCATGTGCTTGTGTCGTGGGGTTCCAAGGACGAGTCTGGGTGCGGTGTTCTGTATGGTTTGGAGCTTGTGCAACAGGGTTCTGTTGATTACGGCTTAGAGTGTGTTGCTGTAGTCCAATCTGCTGGTTATGAGTGCTTGGGTGACGGTCTTTCTGCATTAGGGGGGAATCCACTTGAAAGTCTTGTGGAGGATGCGGAGGGAGAACAAACAGGTGGAGGCAACGGCGTTGATCTGGCAGGACAAGGAGCGGGTGGAGTCCAGAATGATGCAAAGGTTCCGGGCGTGGTCCGTCGGGGCGGGTGGGTTTGCGAGGACAGGGGGCCACCAGGAGCTGTCCCACACAGACTCTAGCCCACAACTGGCTTTTAAAGTTATTTCCTTCAGCTTCTTCAACTGGTTGTTTTCAACAAATTAAAAACGGTCTATAAGCATGTGTTTAATTACACAGAACAGTATATACATTTTATGTTTTATTCTACATAACTGCAGATGATCTCTTTAATGAGGAGGAAGAGTCCGAGGAGTCAAAGGACATAGGTTTGGGGGACGGTTGATTTCTGTCGATGTAATACAGAGAATTACATACCCACTACCATAGCTAATGAGATATTACAAGACACCTCTGAGTTCTGTGGCCTAATAACTCAACTCCTCGGTCACATGGAGTAATCCTACAATGGAATGCACTTTTAACCCACCGAGGATATTTGTTGACACGATGGCACACAAGCCTGAAGGTTGGCTGATGGTTATGTCACTAAAACCTAGAGACAACACTGCCGGCAATATACTACAATGTATATAATGAATGTAATTATGTATTTTGTGTATAGTACAGGTGTTTTGGGTTTTTCTTTGTTATAAGATAGTTTTTACAGATACAATGTCATCCCTTTAATTATCAAATCAAAACATTACTAAAGGTAAAATAATTTTGGAGGGGAGGGAGGGGAATGTAGTGTGTAAATGCCTGTCTCTCAGTCACTCTGTGCAGCCATTAGCTGGGGTGTGGAGGGCAAAGACAGAAATAGCATCAACCAAGGATGGGTGCGTCTTAGGATGGTTTGCACTCAGCAAAAATCAATTCACTTCGTTCAAGTCAGCTGAATACCATGAAATGAAGTCACAAAGCATCCATGATGAGAACAAAAGGAACGTAGATAAAGAGTGCGAAGTGGTGCGTGAAATCAAGTCATGCCAGCCGGGCTGCTGCTGAGAGAGGGTTCAGTGGCTGGGAGAGTGGAGCTGCTGCGTGTAATGATGAGACTTTCAGCCGCAAGTCCCTTCTCTACTTCCATAGCCCACTGGGCTGAGGTCAAACCTGTCTGATCTCTACATCGTAGGCAGCACCTCAAGCTGCAGCCACAGCGTGACAGGAGTCATACCGCCTTTGTGTGTCATTCAGTCAGAAGCGACAGCGCTCACTAACGCAGAACTCTGCAGTGGTTGCGCTGCCTTCACTGGCGGAAAGCAGCTGATAGCCCGGCCGCTGGTTGATTGCGTAGTAAAAAAAAAAAAAAAAAAAAAAAAAAAACTGCAGGCAGTGCACTGTTTGATGCGATTGTTACCAGAAAAGTCAAGGAACTGTCGGCCACATGCATCATTGTTGCCGTTTGCGATTTCTTAATTGCGAAAATTAAGGAATCGCAATTAAGAAATCGCAAAAGGCTATGCATTAAGAAATCGCAATTGTTTTGCGATTTCCTAAAATTCCTTAATTGTGATTCACAATTGCGAATCGCAATTAAGGAATCCCTTCCCATTCATTCCTATGGGCCTAGAGGCCCATAGGAATGAATGGGAAGTCATTTTCAATTTGCGATTAGCAATTTGCGAATCGCAAATTGAAAATGCAATTTCAAGGGTGCAGGGGGGGTCCCCTGAAATATAACTTTAAGTGCATTTTTCACACACACATGCCCCAAGGGCATGTGTGTGTGTAAAATGAAACTTTCAAAAATGCACTTTTGTGCATTTTTGAAGGTTTTCGCAAATTACCATGAAGGTCAACTTCATGGTAATTTACCTCTCCCTATTTGCGAATTCGCAAATTTAAAATGTTCATGCATTGCATTTAAGAAATCTCAAATTGCGATTTCTTAAATGCAATCGCAATTTTAGAAATTACAACATGATTGCGATTTCTAAAATTGCGAAAAACATGATGCATCCCAATTTTGTCAATTGCATTCGCAAAAACGGCCGAAAATTGTGATTCGCACCGTTTGCGAATGCAATTGACAATGATGCATGTGCCCGTTCGATCCTGAGGGAGGGATCAGAGCAGAGACGCGCCAAATCTGTTGTTATTTTATTCGCATGGGGAAAATATAGCGCACACGTTTTAATGAAAAATAATTGCAAGGGAAGCTCATTTTTCGAAAATGTACACTTTTATATTATGAAAGCCCGATGGGTTACTGCTGTCACTGCAGATGTGCGTGTAACCTGAAAGGGAATACGCAACGAGACTGTAAGCAGCGCAAATATTTTCCCAGACGTTTACATTTAAAGTACGCACTCCTGAATTCAGCAGGTAACCCCCCCTTGCAGCACTTTTTAAAAGAATACATCGTTCACTATGACGCTTTAATGACTCCATCAGTCAAAGTCTATGTTGGCTCAAAAGCAACATTTAATTTTGCTGATTAACCCTTTGCATACGTTTACATTTCTTTCAAGTAGCAGGTGCCCTGGAGAGAGCGCTTGTCACTGTGCATAGGCACTAGCTATCCCAGAACCTACTTCCATTAATCAGCCTGTCGATCCGCAAAACTGCCCCAGAATCTCTGTCCTTGTTGAATATGAAGCTTTTGAACTTCTTTGCCTTCTGAAACGAATCTAAGCGCCCACAAAAGCGTAAGGCAGATACAACTGTACTATTTATCGCTATTTAATCATAGACCAATGTTTCTGTGTACCCATCATGACCATATTCAAGACGTATGCTTATCGACCTACTAAATTAAATCCCACTGAAAATAAATAGATATTTCTTATTTCTTACTGACGCAAGCCCTACACGAGATAATGTATTTGTTATAGAAATATCTCTATTTCTTAGTCATGCTCTTGTGATATTTCTCCTTCTTTATTATTATAGACCATCTTTTTATGAATTAAATGATAACATACAGCTCCAAGAAACATATACGCTTAGGAAATATGCTAAATCATAGGAAGGCCTGAAGCCATACGAAAAAATATTAATTTTAGATGTGACTACCTGTAAACAACCACAATGAAGCAGCTAGAAAAGAATGTGCCTGGGAGTTGTGAAACTTCACAAATAAATTGACACATTGTTAAATATATATGAGACAACCTGAAACTTATAGGAATATATGTATTTATTCCTATAAGTTTCAGGTTGTCTCAGTGTTGTCAAAAATATCCTACTCCATAGGACTGGCCGCATGGGCTGCGCTGGGCCGGGAATTAGTGGGGGGCGGTGGAAAAGCAGTATATTTTAGCCACTCAAAGTGTGGTGTAGGTCCTCCAGAAGGAGGAATTGCATTTAACCCTTGCTCATCTAAGCACTATTGTGTTATAGTGAGATAGGTCCCCAACTCGACCCAGTATTTTCTAATTCTAACCTTTTCTCATGGATGGTGACTGCAGTGACCTCATATTATCATATGGCTCTACAGGGGTGCAGGTTTTCTTATTTTCGTGTTTAAATGACGCTGAATTCTTTGGTTGTGAACTGTGAGGGATACGCGCCTGTGTGACTCGGTATGTGGCTTGCTAACATATGACTTACGTAACGTTGACTCATTGTAAAGGTAACTAACTGAGGCAGAAAGGTGGTGGTTGGATGCTCAATCCATCCTGATCGTCTGTAGTTTGGGTCAAGAGAAAAAATGTATGTTATTCAGAAATGCAGGGGGAGGTAGAGATTATAATGAGGGGTAAGGTGTGAGTGGTTTTAAGTGTAATTTCTAGGTCTGGCAAAGAGGCAAATTTAGATATCTTGCTATACTCATGAAATAAAATAAATCACAAATAAAAAATGCATACACACATACATATATAAAAGTGCTTTTAGTCAGCCTTTTTTATCCTTTCGTATGTTCAACTATTATTCACATTTTGCTACTGCCAAGCACAACATGCAGCATGGGGCAATGGGTCAGCCCACTTAAGCCATTGGCTTTCTTTCACTGTGATTTTATTTATTTATTTATTTAAGGATTTATAGAGCGCCTGGTGACCCGAGGGCATCCCCGCGCTATAAAACTGTGAATTGGCTAAGAGGGGGGAAGGGAGGAGCGGAACTCATTACTTGGGGAAAAGCAGCGTTTTAAGTTGTTTGCGAAAGCGAAGGTAGCAGGGTTCCAATCGCAGGCTGCGGGGAAGCAGATTCCAGCGAGAGGCTGCCTTTACAGAGAAGCGACGGCCTCCGGTACGTGCCCTCCTAAACTTGGGGACATTCGCCAGTCGTTCATTGTCCGATCGTAGGGACCTCAGGGCCTTGTACGGGGTAACCAATTCTTCCAAGATGGAAGGGCCTTGTCCATTTAGGAGCCTGTGGGCAATGCACAAAGCCTTGAACTCGATCCTCTCTCGTACTGGTAACCAATGGAGTGCTTTGAGGGCAGGTCTTGCGGAAGATCTGGAAGGGAAACCAAGCAACATCCGAGCAGCTGCATTTT
This sequence comes from Lissotriton helveticus, assembly GCF_964261635.1. Lineage (NCBI taxonomy): Eukaryota > Metazoa > Chordata > Amphibia > Caudata > Salamandridae > Lissotriton > Lissotriton helveticus. The sequence goes on from NC_136070.1 coordinate 1,121,689,614, forward strand.
GGGTCCGTTGCAGCTTACCCAGGGTGGATTCAGGGGCTCCCAAATAGACAGCATTACTGTAATCCAGTCGGGCAAGAACTAGTCCTTGAATCAGTAATTTCCTGGAAGGGGGGGGGGGGAGTAGGGGAAGAATCTTGCGGACGGACCGCATGAGACCAAAGCAAGTACCAGCTGTTTTAGTAGCCTGGGTTTTCATGGTTAGGTCTGGTTCGAGCCAGACCCCCAGGCTCTTAAGTTCTTTCCTGGGGGTGGGCACTTCACCCAAGCAGTCGGGCCAAACAGATGATGGAATAGTTGTCCATTTCTTGCCCATCAGCATGACCTCTGTTTTAGACCCATTGAGCTTGAGCGAAGATTCGCACATCCAGTGATGGATCTTCTGGAGGCAGTGCAGAAGACTGTCTGGGCGCTGGTCTAAGTGTGACAGTGAGACGACCAATTGCGTGTCATCTGCGTAGCTCACGATCTTAAATCCAAAGGGGGCAACTACAACTTCCAGAGGGGCCATATAGGCATTAAAAAGGGTGGGGCTCAAAGAAGAGCCCTGGGGAACCCCATTTATCAGAGGAAGAGAGTCAGACCGGGAGCAGCCATCCCAGACCTGAAAAGAGCGGCCCGAGAGAAAGGACTCCAGCCAGGCCAGCGCCGTGCCCCCGAGTCCCGCCCTAGCCAGCCGGTGGAGCAGGACACGGTGGTCCACCGTATCAAAGGCTGCACTAAGGTCCAGGAGGATCACTGCCACTGATCCCCCCGAATCCAGAATGCACCTTGCCTCCTCGATGACAGCGAGGAGGGCGGTGTCCGTGCCCTGACCAGGGCGAAACCCCGTTTGGGAATGACGCAGCAGTTTGTTTGATTCTAGAAACTGGGACAGCTGCGCGTTGACCAATTTTTCGGCAATTTTGCTGATGCCAGGAAGGAGCGAGATTGGTCTATAATTGGCTAGGTCGGAAGTGTCTAGTTGGTTTTTTTTTAGCAGGGCTTTGACTACCGCTCCCTTCCAGCCAGGGGGGACCATGCCTTGAGACAAAGGGGCATTGATCAGCTCTGTGACTGGAGGAGCGATCACTGGGGCGACTGCTTTGAGAAATCTCATGGGCGCGGGATCTAGGGGGGAGCCACTTTTCATTTTGGCCAGGGTCTTTTCGACTTCATCCAGTGTGACTGCTCTAAAGGCATTAAGAGACGGACCAGGGATGCTTCCTGAGCTGGTGATAGGTGTGATCGTGTCCCGGCAAGTTAGCTGACTAGGCTGTGGAAGTGAGTCCAGGATGGTGGTGATTTTGGAGTCGAAGAATTTAGCAAGTTCTTTACTCCTGTCTGGGGAGATGCTGGACAGTGATGGAGGTTCAGGGATCTTTAGGAGTTCTTTTACTATGAGATAAGATTCTCTTGCGGAATTGGAGGCATTTTTTATTCTGTCATCATAGTAGGAGGCTTTAGAGGTTTTCAGAGCGGCTTTATATGCTCTGACAGTCCTCCGGTATGCATCTTTATTGGAGTGAAGCCAGTCCTTCCTCCATAATCGTTCAGCTTTTTTACAATCTTTGCAGAGAACTCTAAGTTCTAAGTTAAACCATGGGGCTGAACCTAGCTTTCCGCTTTTATCTTCCCGAGTTTTCATGGGGATGATAGGTCCAAGTGAGTCGGAGATCCACTTCCTGAGGTTATTGTCAGCTGTAACCGGGTTCCCGGTAGGATTGGGAGTTGACGCTTCTAAAGCAATGGCCCATTCCTTGATAGGGAGTCTGGACCAAGCCCTGTCTCGGATGTACGTAATGGACTTAGGAGGCTTCCTGAGTTCTCCTGGTAATACGAGGGGGACCAAAAAATGGTCAGTCCAGGGGAGAGGGCATACAGGTTTGGCCAGGAGGGTATGAACATTGGTGAAGACTGGGTCTAGAAAATGGCCCTTAATGTGGGTAGCTCCGGTGTTTGCTAGTTGGAGACCATAAGCAGCAAGATCTCGTGCCAGGTCGGCAGCCCCTGTGTCTAAGGGATCGTCAAAATGGATATTGAGGTCCCCTAGCACAGTGAAGTTGGAAGTGAAGTGGGCAAGAGCTGATATGGAATCCAGTAGGGCGCTAGCAAAGGGGCCAGAATGACCGGGGGGGGGGCGATACACCAGAATGCCTGTCAGTGAGGTTACCGGGGACAGGCGGATGTTAAAATGGCAGCTCTCTGAATCCTTGATGAGGGCATCACTGATTCTGCACGGGAGATACTCCCGGTGCAGAATTGCCAGTCCGCCTCCTCTGCCACAGGGGCGTGGCTGGGATTGGATGAGGAAGCCCGGGGGCAGAGCCAAAACTACATCCGAGTCAGAGTGCGGTGTAAGCCATGTTTCTGTTAAGAACAGAATGTCTAGTTCATGGTCTTCAAGCAGATGGTTAATGAGCAAGGCATGCATAGGGAGCGACCTACAGTTTAGTACTGCTAGTTTCAGGCCAGAGTGTGTACGAGGCCTTTGAGTCAGTTGTAGTTTGACCGGAGGGCAGATGGCACAGTTTGTAAAAGTTCCACCTGAATCATGGACATAATGACAGTATGTGCTTTTGATGGGTCTGAGGCTAAGTAAGTCACGGCTGGAGTAACTCACCCTCTTGGTAAGCCCGTCTGGCAGGGGCTGTGGCCCTGGGCCCGGTCGTGCGTGGACGGGCGCAGACGGGCTTGCCTTAGGCGCGCCTTCGGCGCGCAATCGTCGCGCCCGCTGCGCTTGTCCGCTGCGCGTCCTGGTCATGCACATAATTTATGCCACTTCCGGAGAGGAGGGGGGGCGTGGCCTGGAAAGGGGGCGTGGCCTCCGGTTTCAGCGCGCTGGCGCCAAACAACGATCCCTGGCGGTCTACCAGCAGTAAGAAATCGACTGCTTTCAACCCAGGTTTTCAGTAAGCAAGGTGTGGTATTTTAAAATCATACACAGTATTCAAGTGACACAGAAAATATTTTAAAAATATGAGCAGAGCTTCGCTCCCGGCTACAGCCTCAGGAGCACAACAAACACAGTTACCTGGCGCCCTTGGGCGGCGTCTTAAGTAAGGTTTTGTGGGGGGGGCGTGGCCTGGAAAGGGGGCGTGGCCTCCGGTTTCAGCGCGCTGGCGCTGGCGCCAAACAACGATCCCTGGCGGTCTACCAGCAGTAAGAAATCGACTGCTTTCAACCCAGGTTTTCAGTAAGCAAGGTGTGGTATTTTAAAATCATACACAGTATTCAAGTGACACAGAAAATATTTTAAAAATATGAGCAGAGCTTCGCTCCCGGCTACAGCCTCAGGAGCACAACAAACACAGTTTGATTACTGGCATTTCAATTGATCACCTATGAACAGTCACTTAAAGAGAAGTGCACATCATTCATGGGCTGGTGGACCAATTGTTTACTTTGTCGATTCTTCCCATGCTTTAACCTGTTTGAAAAATATTTTACTCCATGTCCTCAGGTTACAATACCTCAGAGTTGAAAGTACATTTTCTTTACACCAAAATATATACATTTTTTCTATGAAGCACAATAATATAAACACTTAGAAACACTGTTTTACGTGTTACAATAAAAAAAATAGACAAACTGTTCTAAGCAAACTAAACGGCTAGGCAGCACCAAATCGATCCATTAAAAGCCTATGCAATACTGTCATATTCAATTTTATTCCATAATCAGTTGCACTTTGTGTGGCGCTGAAACGGGAAACTAAAATCCTATGCAATGGTTATTTGTTTTATTAAATAAAAAAAAAGACTTGCAAGCAAGGGACTGCCACATTTAAGTAATTTCTTTTTTCTTCTCTTTATTTTTATGACACATGATTGCAATAAAAAATACAAAAATACGTATTGTACCACCTTGCAAAGACCAGACCCATTGGTTTTACCCTTGCTTGTTAACATGCTCAGTTTCAGAACGTGTACAGGTTAGGTGTGCTACTGATGTGGAACAGCAATGAATTTCAGAGGCATGACAGCCTCCCTCTGCACCCTTTTTTCTAGTGAGTTTATGCATAGGAATTATCAATGTCATTCCTGTGGCAGATTCAACTGTCTTGTAGTTGCCGAAAGTTTTCGACTAGTCAGTTAGACTGTAAGGTTTATCCATGTAAATGGCCTAGTATGAGTTGCAATGATGTTCGATTTTGATCTGGGAGCTAGTGGAGTTGTTATAAGGTATGTGTGCAGGGACTGTGGTGTTTTAGGCCAGCAGTCAGCCCTAAGGGACATTTTGGACCAGTAGAAGATAGGTATGATTTATTTGGGCTTATTGGGCCCATCCTAAAAAACACACATACAAACACACATGCAAACACACATACACACACACACGCACACATGCATGCACACACATGCACGCACACTGTGAGAAGATGGTTCTGACCATCTGAGCAGCCCGGCTTTTTCACTTTTTGAGCATGTGATATTTTTTGCTTTTACTGTGGGAGAGCCTCATAAGCTGGGACTCCCCCACAGTGAAATCATGATGAAATGGACTGCATGTGGATGTCACAGGTGTCAGCCTTGTTAGATAAGGCCACTGTGCTGCAGCCAGCGTAAAGGGGTACCGGACTGGTTCACACGTGGACGCATGTGCACACGTGTGTGTCCCCATGTAAGGGCTGCGCGGGGAGATTCCTGTTGTGTGCAGCCCAGGAGCAGGTACAGATAGAATGGTGTGGCAGGGATTATGCAGAGTTGGGTGGTGACATGGAATAGGCTTTAGAATGTGGGGAGAGCCACGTAAGGGAAAGTCAGTGTTCTTTACTGTTTAACTGGAGGAACACTCCATTACTCTCTGTGGAGATCGACATCACATGGGGGTAGTTTCGTTCCTTAGGGCCTGCAAATTCCAGACACGCACCAAAGTACACTGTAAATTGTATAAAAAGAAGTATTCTGCTGAGTTTAAAGCCATATCTTTACTGCTTACGGGTCATCCAGAAATGTCATATTCTTCTGACTCAGCTGATAACCAGAGCCTGGCCCAGTGTGACCCTGCCAGGCTGGATTCATTACCTTCCTCCCCAAGCTGTAACATCAGAGGCCTAGCCCTTCACTGCAAGCATTCTCAAGGTTGAAGGTCCTCTCTCCAGGAGGGAGAGATAGGGTGAACCTGCAGGTCATTCATCAGCAGCTGTCACCCGGTGCCAGGCACCAGGCCTGCTCCGCCTGGGCAATGAAGTTAGCAAGAGGAGAAGGGGGCTTTTCAGAGACCATGTGGCATGAGACCCCTGGATGATGCCATTTTGAAGTATTCTAGAGACCTTTGAAGGAAGAAGGGAGCAGGGGCAGTGAGCTAATGTCGCTGCAGGTTAGGGCAGAAGTGCCTTCATGCCAGCCCCCCCAATTTCTTTTAAAAGGTCTTGCACAGGAAGAGGAGCTCTCTCTGGGGTGTGGTCTGGCTGAGGAAGACTGGTGCTGGAACCTGGCATCATGGGCAGTAGGAAGGAGGAACCCCCTGACTGTTTCATGACTCTGGACTGCACCTTTGAGGGAGTTCAGGGCCAGTGAGGAGAAGCCTGGACCTCTGCACAAGGAGAAGAGAGGCCCAGAAGGAGCACCAGATGAAAGGCTGGTGCAGGGAGCTAGTCTAGACAGCTCCTTGCAGAGTCATTCTCTTGAAGGCATGGAGGGTGGTGAAAAGTGCTCCAGGTGGCTAGGGTTGGCCACCACGAGCAAAAAGGCCAAGACGGTGAAAATCGGCCACACGGGGGCTGGGATATGCCCCCCAGAAGGTAGGAGACCTTTGACCGGACCGACAACGAAGAAGGTGGGGCTCTGTCACCAGTCTTGGATGTGCCCCCGGGGTGGGTCAGGTCCCGGGGGCAGCCCCCAGAAAAAGGAGATGCCGGGGAGCCCTGATGTGCCCCCGAAAAGGTGCCTATGGGGCCCATGCTCTCCATCCTGGGCCCCCAGGAAGTAAAGTCAGGGAATGAAAGTGCCCCCAGTGGGTGCCTGAAGCCTACCATGGCCTCCCAATGAAAACCAAAGTTGGGGAGCGCTGTCTCACTCCTGTGAAATGGTGCGAGGGGCCCTGTCCACGCAGAAGTCGGGAAGCGGGGTCGCGTCCCCCATGAAAAAAAAGTCAGGGAGTGCCGTCACGGCCCCTGTGAAGGAATTCCTGCAGCCCGTGACCCCAAACTGAAGGCCCCGCTGAAATGGAAGACGGGGAGCAACGTCACACCCCCGTAAAGGAATTCCCTGGGAGCCCAGGATATTAACTCCGGGCCCTGGTGTGAGCGGAGAGGCGGGGGAGTGCCGCCGCACTCCCCTGTAGTGAGAAAAAAGAGGAGGGAGTGCCGATGCACTCCCCCGAGGCCCCTCCTGACTGGCAGCATCGTCCGTGTCTGTCTGCAGGAGCAGGCAGACCAGATGGAGATCGGGTCCCCCAGCAGCATGCAAGGGTGCTGGCCAGTCGGGAGCCAGTAGGAAATGCCGGGGTGGGCTCCCCCAGCTGCTTCCTCACTTACCAGAAGGTGGGGGCCCAGGTGGGACAGGCCCCCAAAGAGTTGAGAATGCGGCATAAGGCTGCCAACAGAGGCAGCGCGGATCTCCCCAGAGCAGCGGGAGTGCCGCTGCTAGGATATTCATGCAGAGTATGAAAGCGCCCTAGAATATCTTGCAAGGCATATGGAAGCCTGCAGGGAAACCTGTTTCTTTCAGCGTGTGGTGACCCAAGGAGGATGGGGTCACCGCCATTTGTGTATAAAGGTGCAGGGGGAGCTGCAGGAGCAATATAGACGTCCCCAGCACGAGAGAGGAAAGTCCCCCCTAAGTCTCTGGGGACTTAAAGGAAACAACCCTCTAGGGTTCAGCCATGCTACAAAGCCAATATTTTGCTGGAACCTTTGTTCTATAGCTGGGTGCGGGTGTTTAGGACTGCACCAAGATGTTAAGGGCTGAATTTGGGTTGTGTTTGGAGAGACATCCCCTAGAGGTGAAGAGGTGCATTTGCCCAAGTGGTGCATTTACAGGATGTTGTTCCTAATGGGGACTGGAAGTCACATTTAAAAATGTAAAATGCTAAGTAAAATGGAAACTGGTTGCTAGGCATTCCTGACAAGGTGCCTGGTTGTAATTGCATAATTCTGTGATTACAAATGTGATGCCTTTTAGGGTCTGAGATTGACTTGCATTATATGTGTTATCAGATATGATAAGTACTGTCATTCTAAGTGATGCTAAGGCATGTATTCTTGCTACGGCATCAATTGAACACCCAAACTGTTAGCTAATGTGATTTATGGGTGTATACAGTATGGTCAGTATGAGTTGCTCAGTCAGGGTTATGTGTCACTATGGCAGGTGTTTTCATTATAAATGCTTGTTGAGATAATGTGGTGGGCCGCCACTGGGATGGTGCCAGTGTGAAGGGCCCTCGCTCCAGGTTAGGATCAACCCACTGCATTTGGAGGCAAGATGACATGCATACATGGGAGTGGTGGTACTAGACCCCCCCGTGGGAGGGGTGGGAATGTTATGCTATGTCACAAAGTATTTCCAACAGCTTATGTATATTTGTAAATTGATGCATAGTATTGTGTAGTGTGAGTGTGTGTAATAAATGTACTCTTCCTTTTTTTATAAAGCAAAGTACAGCCTGGACAATCAATTATTGAGTGTTATTTCTGTGTACCTGTAAATGGCGATTACTAACCCACACCGCCACCCTTGAGTAAGCCTTAGACTGTTCTGCAATGCTACCCTCTGATATTCAAGCACTACAATGGGTTGTTTGGTTCCCAGTGAAGGACAAATGTAGACATATTGTTTGTGCAGGTCTCGCAAATAATTCCTCTATTCCAACACACACATAGATGCATAGACACATATACATGCAAAGACAGACACAAAGACATTCAAACATATGAGGGTGATGGTTTCTATTTGACCAGCTTCAACATAGTCTGGTCTTATTTTGGGTGATTAATTTCCAACCCATGCGTGTTTAATTTGCAGTGTATTTAAGCAGCTAGCATTCTGAAGTGGCTAGGTATATGCTTTTAATTTATTGCATGCAAAAAGTCGCTACTGTGCTGAGCTTTCACACTGGAATGCACTTTTGTTCAAGCAGCACTCACTGATGTTCATTAATCAATGGGAAGTAGAGGTATGCCAGTGATAGTTCATTACTACCACTTGCTGACCTTTCCGATTCCTACCTACTTGATCACAGAACCAAGAAACAGCAGAATCAGCTAGCATTAACATAACATGCCATAACAAGCCATCTTGCCAGCCATTGCTACTGCTACATCACTAACAGAAGCACTCCCTCCCAATGTTGTTACCTACCTCAACTGGTTCACCAGGGATCCAAGTAAAGTGTCACAATGGCACATGACAGTATTCTGTTTCACTCACCTACCCTCTCCTCTCTCAGGGTATGTGCATGGCTGATAGAGGTCATGGAACACAGTGGCTGTCTGCTGCCATCAGCCCATCTTCCATGTCAGCATGGTTCTGCGCAGATTGGTGGTGACGGGGAAATGGAAGCTGCACTGATGTGACTCTCACACAACCACTGTCTGCATGGGCCATTTCACAACTCTCAATCTGAATGTAGATTTTAAATAGGGACAGAATGCTTAATTGTCAAGATAACAGGCGTTTGATTTTTTTTTTCTATTTGGGGGGTGGTGGGGTTAACAGTGCTTGGCCAACACCAGGTCATTTTTGTAAATATTTGTGGGGGTGGGGGAAAGCAAGCTAATGTTGAGGGAGGGGCAGTTGGCAGGACAGGAGGAGTGTAATATTTGGGGAGGATGTATGACATTGCAACGCAGGCTATTACAACGCCTGCATTTACAACGCGGTTTTTACATCGCAATCCATTACAACGCATAGCTCTTTGGGGAGCTGGATAGTGAATAGTTTAATTTACTATTCCAACTCCAGTCCCCGTGGACACTAGGGAAGATGTTGGATAGTAAATTTAACTTATTCCCTATCCTAGAGCGCCCCCCAGCGCAATACGTTGTAATGGTTTGCGTTGTAATGACCACGTTGTAATGGTAGTGCGTTGTAATAGTTTCGTTGTAAAGGTTGTTCACCATTTGGGGAGGGGGGTAATGCAAAGGAGAGTGGGAGGCAAACCACCTGGTATATTTGTATGACAACTTAAGTGGGGAGTGCTATGATGGCAAGAGTCTGGTTGGGGTGGGCATAAAGTGCATATAACATAGGGTCAAGCGACAGAGAGATGAGGCCATGGTGTGCATGGCTGCCCTATAAATTCTCTATCCGTATTTATTTTTTACAGTAAAACCCGCAACAATTGTATATGTTCTTTGTTTATGAACAAACACACTAATGATCCCATTGGAATTGTGGGAGCAGGACAATAGAAGAACGACTGTAACAATAAGAGGAAAGTTCAACACAATTTCTTAACAAGACCCCCAATAATGAGTCGTTCTACACTTTCCCAACATATGTTCACCACACAAAGTAAAACAGTTTACGTTTCAAAATACAAAATAAACTTAAAATCCCAAAGTACAAGAACACGGTGTCAATAGCCTTTTCAATGACTATACAAGGCAAAAACTTTGGAAGAACCTTGCACAATGGTCCTACAATCCAAACGTTTCATAATAAATTGCCAAGGATGCTCATAACAGCTTTTGTAGTTTTGTTTACAAGACAATGTTTATGTAACAACTATGAAATCAACTAATTTATTCAATATAGTTGGAAATAACGTGGGGTTATGTTGGTAATTACCTGCATGTGGATCAGCTGTTATGAAGAAACACCAGAAATTTAGCACTGAGATGAATTATTTATGTTACTTATTGTGTTTCCTGGACAGCCATTAGTTTCAATACAGAAATCTAGATCTGGTTATACCCTGCCGTCATGTAGTAGCAGTTTTGTTGTAAACAATTTCCAGGCTGCACTGACTGGGTTCTGAGACAGCCTGTCAGTGACAGTGTTGGGCTGACTCTGCTCCATTCACAGTAAAGAGCACATCTTCTGGCTCAGCATGGGAGAGGGGAAGAGGGTGCGTGCTGGGGATGGGTTGCAGGAGACCCGATTCTATTTTTTACATAGTTAAGCAGTGTAAGGAATGGATTGAAGAGAGGTAGTATGGGTAGGTTGAGGACACTAGGTTTTATTTGCAATTTAGGAGAGGAGGTACCCTTCCCCCAGGGTATTACATATTGAGGAAAGACAGAACATCAGGGAACGGAGGGGGGATTTCTATTATTCTTAAAGATCATGTAAAAGGACGTATCAAACCTAATATTATACAGGACTGTCTGAGCATGGGCTTTGCACTCACCTTCTACCCCACATGCTCACTATCAAGAAATCTTAATATATAGACCCCCGGGCCCATGCAGTACGTTCAATGAATCCCTTACTAATATAGCGGCAATGAGGGCAAATGTAGCCGCTAATTCCACTATTTTAGGAGACTTAAACCCGCATCTGGAGGATCCCAAGAAAGGCGATGCTTGTAACCTCATACAAAATCTGCAGGCCTTACAATTTAATCAGAAAATCACCAGCCCAACCCACATTAAAGGCCACATTCTAGACCCGGTATTTTCTAATATAGATAATTTCTCTATAAATAGCCCCTCCCCAATTCCCTGGTCAGACCATTTCCTAATCCCAATAATTTGGAGGCTATCTAGCACTCCTACTAATGAACAGACAATAAAGGACTGGGATCGACCATGGGCAAAAATAGTCCCCGAAACTTGGGCAGACATCCTAACTACTAACCCCATCCTAACACAGCTAACAATACGTTTAACGAATGGATCGTTACATCCTTGGATGCCACCATCCCTTTCAAATGGAGTTCTAAGAGACTCGCCGAAAAAAGATTTCCATGGTACACTCCGAAAATTCGAGAAGTCAAGCAAAATTGTAAAAGGATAGAGAGGGCATGGAGTAGGGACTATTGTCCAGAAAAAATACAAAAATACAGAGAGACAATAAAAATATATGAAATGGAAATTAAGAAAGCGCAGGCACTATGCTTCGAGGAAAAAATAAACTCAGCAGCCAACGCTCCAAGGCAAATTGCAAGAATAGCAAAAAAACTATCTACCTCCCCTCCGCCAGAAAGGCTCATAGATTCAGCCCCATAGCGATGTAGGTAATTGGCAGAATTTTTTAATAATAACATTCTTAACATATATAATGCTTTCCCACCACCCGAAGACAGAAAAAGTCAAAACCAAAGAGGAAAGTATCTGGGTGAAAACGCACCACCTGACTAACATCCCAATCCTGGATATGAATATCCTTTCCAAAATCTTTGCAAAAGTCAAATCGCGATCCCCATGCGATCCCGCACCAGCCCACATGCTGATTAAGGTAAAGGAGACTACATCCCAGCACTACTTGAAATGTTCAATCTGTCATTAAATAGCGCAACAGTTCCATTGAATTGGCAACACGCCATGGTGAAAGCACTTATAAAAAAACCTAACCTGAATCCTGCAGTATGAATCAATTACCAGCCGGTATCTCTACTCCTCCTGGTCAGTAAAATTCTAGAAAAACACGTAAATACAGTTCTCTTCAACTATCTGGAATCCCATGAGATTTTACATATGTCCCAGACAGGCTTCTGGCACAACCATGGGACGGAAACAGCACTTTTAACTGTAATGGAGGAATACAGGAAAGTGCTAGATCCAGGAGGCACAGTGGCAATTATTTTGCTTGTCTTAAGTGCCGCATTTGATTCAGTAAATCATGACATCTTATTGGATAGAGTCAAAGAGGTAGGAGTGATAGGTAATGCACTCTTGTGGCTTAAATCCTTCCTGACAAATTGAACTTTCCAAGTTTTTGAAGGCAGGCACACATCACTTGTGGGGTCCAGCAGGGCTCATCATTGACCCCTACCCTTTTTATTGTGTACCTCAGACCATTAGCCGAGTTATTTCTCCCTTATGGGGTACAGATAGTTACATGCGCCGATGACACCCAATTGGTGGAAGCCCTCAATCATCCGGAGAGGAGCACTATTGACCGTGGAGCCTGCCTGGGAAAGGTGGCCTCCTGGATGGACCAATCATACCTCAGGCTTAACGGGACAAGACCGAATTAATGATCCTAGGAAAATATATAGAGGCACATCCAAATATAAACTGGCTGAACTGCCTTGACCCACCTCCAACACCTAAAGACAGGTTCAAAAGCCTAGGAATTTGGCTTGACAGATCTCTCAAACTTGACCCCCAAGAGGTACAAGTAGCAGCCACCTGCTTTGGTATCCTAAGGCAACTAAGGAAGATACTACCGTTACTCCCAGAAAACGCCTGCAGAACCATGGTACAATCACTGATACTCCCCCGGCTGGATTACTGTTACTCATTATACTTAGGCACTCCGAATACCACAATAAGGAAACTACAAGTAGTGCAGAACTCCGCAGACAGACTACTACATGACATCCCCAGAAGGCAGTCGGCGAAACCAGCACTGAAAGCACTACACTGGCTGCTGTATTGTGCATAAAATTCTCTGGGGCACAGGTTCCAAAATCAATCGCTCCCTCCTAACTTTCTATTAACCTCTGCGTAACTTGAGATCTGCCAACTTTTTCCAAGCTAGGGTACAAAAAATCAGGAGAGTACAATCAGGCGCACACATGTTTTCCTACAATGCATCCATTCTATGGAACACTCTCTCTCTTCGGCTTAGAGCCATATCACACCACCTGACATTCAGGAAACAACTAAAAACGTGGCTTTTTCAGAAAGTGCAGTAAGACCCTAAAACTGCTTGTTGTTGCATTAGGGCTGGGATGCCTTAAGGTAGCCATGCGCTTAATAAGAATTAATTAATAAGAGTAATAACAGGGGGTGTTGATTGGGGATGTGGCAGAAAACTAGGTATCATTTTTTAAAAATACATTTCGGTGGGGAGGAACTGGACATAGGATGTTGAGAATGGGTGGCAGGACGATTTTGTTTAATTTGGGCAGACGAGAGGAGGGTAAATGCAAATGGGGGTGGGGTGGGTGACAATACACCAGATATATTTATTAACATTTGGGAGCGACAGATAATATCGAAAGTTGTGTGTGAGGGTGGCAGGATGAGAGGTACTTTTATTGAAATTCGGGCGGTGTAGGGGTGAGATCCTCAGAGGGTGGTGGGCGACAGGATACCATGTTTACTAAGGTGCAGGAGCGGACACACGTGTGGCCATGTTCTGTATAAACCTTCCCATGTCTCCTCTGATCCTGCACAGCAGATGAGAGTAGTGAGAGATGTAGTGGAGAGGTCATACATAACAAAACATTAAAGATGGTTAACTGTGAATGAAGGGGATGTTTTTAGCCTTTGGGTTCTGAGTCACTTCATAGCATAGTGACAACTCCAGCATGTCACTAAGAACCCTTTGTGAAAAGCATCCCAGCTTTTCAGTTATTCATCTATAATTCTCTATGGTATTTTGTAAGAACTTCTTTGCAGTGCTTCACAAGTACTTTGTCCGCGTCAGACCCGCGCGAATAGTCATTTTAAAATATTAAGATTACGGAATGGGAGAAATCACAGAGATTTGAATAATACAGTTTAACACTAAAATCTGAAGTTGTAAGCTGACAAAACTACAAAATTAAAACATTTTGTAATATTGTAGCAACTGCAAACAATTGTGCATTTGTAGAAACTGATTGCTATGCATCAATGACTGATTCCTGGATATGATATGAATGATCTGTTGCTGAAAGATGAAGGTGCGTTACCCTTTCTATCATGAGAATCCTTTTCGAGTGATTCACAATACAACATGCTTGAGTTTAATGGAAGATGAAATTTAATTCTTTGTCCTGTTTTTTTGCACAGTCTGCCTTGTGATATTCTAATAGCAGCACACCAGGAGTTACGTACGGTTTTCCTAACTCAAAACAACAACACCGGAGTATTGATTTTTTAAGAGCTTTGGCAGCGAACAAGAAACACAATAAGAGGAAGTGAAATTCGTATGCATTCACTGCGCTAATAGATGACTGCTAAAATACTAAACAGCATTATCGTGTGCAAATGTAAGGCGAATGGACAATTGTTACAGACTTTTTTTTATTTAGCAGCAACAACTGATGCTCTCATTTGACTGGCCATCTGTAAACCATAAAAATTTAATTATTAGCAGGAGTAGTTTATTACGTAAGCCCTGAACTTAAAAAAGGCAATGTATCGTCCTCCTAATGAAGCAATCCATTTTTGTTTTTCATTTCACATTAAGCAGGAGTGTATTGTAGGGCGGTGCTAGAACATTTCAGATCTGCATTTATTAACACAGATGAAAAAAGGCAAAAGTCAGCCAATGGCCAATGTGCAGAAGGGGGTAGTAGCACAGCCTGGCCTTAACCACTCCATATGACAGCTAGCTAGCTAGACAGACAGACAGACAGACAGACAGAAAGAGAGAGAGAGACAGAGAGAGAGAGAGAGAGAGAGAGAGAGAGAGAGAGAGAGAGAGATAACACCTTTGGGCCAACATACATTTATTTTGTTCAAAGTTGAATCTGCAACCATTGGATCGCCATAATGGATTGCGATAATATGCCAGCTAAAAGTATTAAAGGAAAGGCAGGTGTGTTGGCATTGCAAATGCCTGTTGAATAATCCTACTTGGGGGTTTATTATAAGTCTGGTGGTCCATGGAATGCCAGACTTGTGGGGGAGTGGCATTGGTGGTCTCCTGACTGCCCCAATATGACCAGGGCGGCCGGGCCACCCTGGGACCAGCACAAACGCCAGGGATCAGAGATCCCTGGCGGTGTTGAGGTGGTATTGAGGCCACAAGATGCTTGGCCGGGTAGCTGCGGCCCGCCAAGCATAATACGAGTTTCCTCACTGCCACATTTTTCATGGCGGTGCGACTGTCATGAAAAGTGTGGCAGTGAGGAAACAAGACACACCAGTACCTGCACAGCATGTTCTGCAGTAGTTCATGCAAAGCAGGTACTGCCTTTGACGTTCCCATTGTGATGCCTATTTCATATGCACGGCCCTGGGAACCCCAAACAACTGCCCGCCACACTGGAGAAAACTTCTGACCTGGCTGCCTGTTCGTATATAGGTTTGGCGGTGCAGGCAGCCCCGGTCCGCAGTAGGAGTACCTGGCGGGCGGTTACCTGGGGAGGGGCAGGGTGGGGGGTAGTAATCTATGGATTACGGAGCTTTACAGGTAAGTAAACATATAAATAAATAAAACAAATTTTGTTGCACAATGATACATTTGTTTACTTAGCTGTAAAGCTCCGTACCCTTCCACACATCACGCCCGGCAGGTACTCCCACACCGACCGCGGCTGGGTGCAGAAGTGGGGCGGTCCCGCTCATGAACCATCAGACTCATAATAAGGCCCTTAGTCTCCTTTGAAAAAACAATTGGCTCCAAAATGGGATACTGTAATAGTTTGTGTAGTCCTTATCTGAAGACACTAATTGTAAAACGGCAAAAAATGCACAACAAATAGGCAACAATAGTGGTAACGGTTTGGAATTCAATAATATTGATTTCTTTGGCTTCAGGTCAAAGCTAGAGTTATATATGAACATTTAGTTTTCATTCAAATATTTTGGGCATAGTTTCATGTAAACCAAAATAAAAGGTAGTGTCTGCCAGAAAATAAAAAGGACAACATCATCTACTGACTCTATGCTTACTGTGTTCAAAGTTAGAAAGAGAGGACTGAAGAGTGATGTCGTTTTACCTATTTGTTCCAGAAGCCTGAAATGCCCTCCTGATGGAGATGCAGCCCAGGCCTTTAATTTCCATTGGGAAAAATAAAAAAAACCTTTAACTGAAACCTCATAGTGCCATAGACAAATGAAATATATATGAGTAGTGGTTCACCTAAGGACTTTGTTTAAGAAAACACCCAGCTGCTTTCCCACTTCAAGATCATGTAGCATTTTGGAAAATATGGGTCACACCATGTATATGTCTGCTCACGCAGGTAGCAAAAAGGCCAGTGTCCTCTGTTCCTTCATTCACCATGACTTCTCTCCCTTGCGCTTGAAAGGAGCACGGAGCAGGAGTAACCCAGCCAGTCAGGAGGGTGCTGTGCGATGCCCACCAATACAGTGATTGGAAGTGCAACTCTTGTAGGGCAAGGGCGTTGGGGAGACTTTACAGTGCCACCTCAGCCATGGGTCTAACTACCAAGTAGAAGACCAGCAACAGCTGATTTTTATCCAGTCCTTGCCAGCTCTGCAGATATTAAATAATTCGGAGCCGGTGGAGCCTAGGGCCAGACATACATAGGCATGGGGCCATATTGCCATGCAACTATGACCCTGCATTCCATAGCTCAGCTGATTGCCCCATTTAGTTCCGGTCCTTAGGGTCGGTTAGCAAATAATGTGATCACAGTTCCCTTCTACCTTTACTCTACTACCAAATTATGTCATGAGAGTTTATTTACCTTCCGGTACGCTAGGTATCAAGCCTGAGCACTAAACTGCCTATTAAACCTCAGAGGCTCAAATGTGAATAGTCTCATTATCATAAGTCATTGTCCTTCTTCAATGTCAAAGCAACTGCTTCTCCCCCACCAATGTGTAGTCTGCTCCTTAAAAAAGGAATTTACGTTTGTCAAGGTTCCTCTCAGATCCTCATTCCATATACTATAAAAGATAAATAAGCATTATAGGATTGGTTAACTGAACATGTCAATCAAACACTTCATGCTTCACAGCATATAGTGCAAGCATATACTAAAATATGACATTACTCTCTGTACAGGAACCACGAAGAACAGCTTATGCAAATACTGCAAATCCTTCCTGCCGATGTCCCATGACGGCTGTAAATGATATGTACTTTCAGTACTATGCTACCATTAGGTAATGAAAATTAGCTAATGGATAAGCTGCACAACAAGCTGTCATGTGCCCTGAGTAATCCTCTGAAAATAGCAATGAAGGAAGCAGAGTGAAAGACAAGATACAACAAGTCAAAATGCTTTTTTTGCTGCTTAGTGTTCATTTTGTGTATGAACATGATGTTTGAAGCAACTGCTATGGTTTCACATTCCTTTATTTCTTTAGATTGCACTGAATTAATGATTCTGGATATGCTTCAGTCTGGGTAATACAGTTTCTTATTTGATTTTCTCTTCAGTGACAATGGAATTTCTCCGATTCCTCTTATTGGATTTTGGTCAGTTTGGTGTCATTTTGAGTCTTAAAATATTCTCTAATTTTATAATTTCATTTGGGTTTTAATTTTTTGTATTTTAACTGTATTTTTTACACACTTTACTGAGATAAGCCTTTCTGCTCTGTGCTATAGAGATCAGGTACATTTAGTAAATTTTGACGTAGACTTGGCTTGTGGATGGCAAATGTAGGTAAAACATGTGACCCACTTCCTCACTAATGTGTGACTACAGAAGGAGTCCCCCCATTGCGGATACAATTGGGATGTTAACCCATAAAGAACATGGTGTTATAAATAAAGAGCTACTTTGATGACATGCTTTGCTTTTACTTGTCTGTGCTTACGTCGTCAGAGCAGGGACAGTAGTGATCAATTTTGCCATGAAGAAGGCTTGCTACCCCTTGTGGGCTGATTTAGTGGCCGAAACATGGTGGCACGGAGACAAAAAAGGATGAATAAGACTTACTCTATCTATTTTCATCCACACACTTCTTTCAACACTCCCTGTGTACCCTTTAAATAAAGGAAATCTCTCTGGGTTTACACAGAGGCAGTTTTATAAAACTTGATCCTGCACCTATCCAGTATAATTTATTCTGAAATCCCTCACTTTGACGTTGAGAATGAGATTGCCTTGATGGTATTATCCAATCAGGGTGGGATTAAGTAGCCAATTATGAAGCATACTGTGAGAATGTGAGTGAGACTTCTCGTCCAGTATCTATAATATTTCTCCCATAAGGCCCAGATACACCTTAAATAATATTAAGTGTAAATGCAACTATTGATTCTTTTGTGTGTGACTTTTGAAGTTCACCCTGATGGGATAGTGTTATTATTCCTTGAGGTGGGCAGCTGACAACCACAAATCAAAACCCACTTTCTTACAGTATTAATGTCAGATTTTAATATCAAATGTTTAAGTTTCTCGGTTTCAGCCTGCAATGCTGACCAATTCAGCACAATTCAGCACAAACAAGTTTCAATTAGCTTCACAGAAGATCAGGGTATATCAAATTTATTTTTTTAACTTTGAACGTATTTATTTAATGTTATGCATTGGTGTATCCACAAGTTTTCCTTGAAATTTTGCAATTATACTTTTCTAGATGGAGGCATAAGAACGTGCTGATCGGCGATTATGGCAACCCTAAATCCAACAGACACCCGTTTGAACTGCCTATTAATAAAGTTCCTTTTGGCTCATGTTCAAGCGTTGAAATGTAACCTGGTACCCTGCCTAGAATAGGGTAATAGGATGGTGGACTCTGCGACAGAGGGCTCTCTCGAACTCAACAAAGAATAGTACCAGAACCTTGGGAGTCATATTTTACATGGATCAACAAAAGTCTCTTGATGGATTTTTGAATTTGTATATTATGTACACCAAAACGTATATATTTTAAAAATAGGAAAATATTTGCACTAGACACAGAATGTTTTAGGATTAAGGGAAAGAGAATGTAGCCAAACATTAAGGGGGTCATTAGGATGGCGGGCGGACTTTGCCCACCCGCCATCCTCGTGGTAATAGGGACCGCCCGCCATACGGGCGGGGGTCCCGTGGGGGGTATTAGGATGTGCCCGCCACAGTGGCGGGCACATCCTGTATTTTTAGCATTGTGGTGGGCGGTGCTCTCTGCACCGCCCACCGCAATGCTAAAAATGCATTACAGCATTTGCATTTACAAAGCGGCAGGCACCGCGCGGTGCCTGCTGCTTTGTAAATGCAAATGAAGGGGGGTACCACAGGTACCCCCCGTGTGCACCCCCCACCTCTCCTTCACTCTGGGGGCCCGCAGGGGGCCCCCAGAGTGAAGACCGCATGCCTTTCCGTGGCGGCATCACCGCCGCGGAAAGTCACCTACAGACGCCCCTCATAATATGGCTGGCGGTGTCTGATAGATACTGGCATCATATTATTCCTTTTCAGCCCCAGCTGCAAGGCGACTGGGGCGGAAAAGCGGCAGATGGTCTTTCCGTCCGCCGAGGTCCCCCGCTATACTAATATGGGGGGGGAAACTAGTGTGGATGTCGGGCGGAGTGCCTCCGCCAGGCCAGCGGTGGCTACCGCCAGCCTGGCGGAGGCAATCCGCCCTAAATCGTAATGGGCCCCTAAGAGTTTCATCTGTAGTACTTGATTTTACAAAATGTATTGTCATGGTTTTAATTAACTGAAACAAAAAACTTTCTTATTATTTATTATTATTATTAGAAGCCAAAAGGCCAATTATTTACTGAATTTTAGGATGCTGCAATGAACATTTGAAAGAGATCTGCATGAAATAGACAAGGAAATTGAATTTTCTACACATGATGTATAGAGATTTAAGGACAAATTCACAAAGTGGCGAAGGTGGAAATCTACCTATGGTAATTTACTGGGAAAAATAAAAAAGTTTATAAAACTTGAAAAAACCTAGTAAAAACATGTTTATGTTAAATATAAATTAATTTAATCTAAATAGAACAACATAAAAATGATAATGCACTAGTATTTATTTTTCAATCTAATATTTAATTAATTTAAATGCATTAAGGGCCTGTTTATGATGGCGGTTGGACAAGCATCTGGCCTCCATCGCAATGAGCAGGTGATCATCCGATAATGAGTCGGCGGTCCCGCATACCCTATTATGATACAACCGCTGCTGTGGAGGCAGTCAATAAAATGCCTTTTTTCGACTTCTGCTCAGGCCCAGTAAATGTCCGCAGTAGAAAAAGGCACTTTTCAAACATTTATGCACTGTGTTCCAGGCACCATCTGGTGCCAGGTGCATGGTGCATCCATTATTGGGGGACAGCCAGTATCATCCTAGTTCGAAAAAAGATACTATTTGCCTTTGAAAGGAGAAGGCAACACCGAAATCCCCTAGTGAGAGAGGCAAGAACTGAAAAATGATAACCCAATTTGAGAATCCCACAGAGGTGTAAATACTGCCCTCACCCACTCAAAGAGTGGCATGCTTCATCATAGGGCCGCTGCGACTCCCTGGTGCAGACAAACATCCAGAGGGGAGCGCTGAAAAGAAAGAACCGCTGCCCACACCTTATAGGGTAATACATATAAACAATAAATATGTTTTGAGTTATTACCCCAATTTACAAGTCCTTCTCATGTAGTAGGTTGCATAGTTGGTGGGAGGACGAGAGATGGCTCAATCTCTATTCCCTTCATTTTTGTGGATCTAGTGTTTTGAGGGGCACCACATGCACCCCCTTGCCACTTAACATTGTGGCACAGAGGCTACTCGGACCCTGCTTAGAGCCCCAAAGTCTGTTTCTGTTTGCCTTTTAATGACAAAAAGGCAGTTGTAAAGGGGCATACTAATCCCTATGGCTGTGCCTGTACAGGCACCACCTCTGTTGTAGGGATTAGAGTGTGAATGCCACCCTGACGGGCTCCTTGACCTTGACAGAGGCAGTGGTCTTTCTTCCAATATAATCACTCCAACCACCGGTATTGTAATCCGGCGAGCCAACTGATGCCATGGAGTCGGGCAGACCCCCACCGACAGCCGGACGGTCTGCCTGACATCAAAATGAGGGCCTAAATTACAAAAACAGAAATTTCAGAATTTTAAATAAAAAACGCACCTAATCCGAAAAAGCAATATATTTCTATCAAGTATTTATGAAAAGTGTTGTATAGAAGTAAATGTAAATTAATTATATTTTAATAAAAAATTATGTTACATTATATTTTAAATTGAAAAAGGTTATTCAAATTGTGTAAAATTAAAGATGTTATATTTTTACGTTACCATTAAATTATATTTATATAGATTTTTTTAAAATAATTGAAATGATTTACTTTTATTTAACTTTATATCATATGGACTTTTATTTTAAGACCATATGTCCATTGATTTTAGTAGGAGGGTTTTGGAGTACCAATGCAGAGCCATGAGTGGTGCTGGACGTACTCCAGCTCTTAAGTGGAGTGCATTTACTACTGCCTGGATCCTTTTTGGCAGTAGTAATATCACAATGGATATTTGTGAATAGTAATGGGTTTACTCTTTGTTGGGTTTGTGCACGTTCCTTCCTACACACCTCCTTACCTTTTTCATCACCCTTCCCTACATCTTCCTAAATCCTTCCTATTTTGACGAAGGAACTCCTCACTTTTCAACCACTTCCATAGTCCCTCCCACATTTTCTACAAAGTTGTAAACTTACATGTATGAGCATCTCCTTATAGAAAAGATGGAAGAAGTGGAGATTTATACTTGTAGGCTAGTAAACAGCATTTTGTAGTACTACAAAAGTAAAACAAAACGCAGTTTGTGAACAAGCCCCTTAGCTATCTGAACAATGTGAGAAAGGCATGCTAAGGTAATTCCCTTCCAGATGCCAGTTTTTTTTAAGGTGACATATATAAAATTCAATGTCTATTAAAACATGTTTCTGATACTCAGCACTAAGAAGATGAATATAAAATTGTGGTTATCATAATCTGGTTTCAAAAAAACAAGCAGCACATAACACAACACAACAACATTAAAGTTAAGATTATAACACAAAAAGTGCTCAAAGCAATGTAGAAAAATAAAAAAAGATATTGAATGAGTATAGATAAAAGATTGATTAAAATCAGGCACTGGGACCTAGATGCACTGATCATTAACATTGTGTGACCATAGTGCCAAGCAAATATAATGAAGCACTAACTGACTGGAATCTAGGTGCAATTTTGAGCTAATTGTGATGGAGTGGGGATCAGGTAAGTCTAGCACATAACAACAGTCAAAGTTTATAAGAAACTTCCTGTTTTCATAATCAGCAAAGATGATATGTGAATTATGCAACCAGTTGAGAAAATCACACTTTCCAAATTACAAACTAACTACTGAAGTCAGTGATATCAAACACAGGATGCATTCATCTGCATCAGTACATTTGAAGGAAACAACTTCACATCATGTTGCAAAATCTGTAATCATTAGCCATGACTGAGTAGGTTAGTCAATTATTTAAAAATTAAAAACAATAAGGTGCAAAAAGTCATGAGGTGAATTGGCAAGCCTACACTGGGCCACTGAGGTGCTAAGCAGCTAACACCAAAATGTCTATGTTTTTTTTCTCTTCTTGATATAGGGAAAATGTGGTCAGGAATATCACAAGAGAGGATATACACTTTCTAGATAGCAGAATTGCGAATACTGATTATATAAGGCCATTACAGCTATCAATGATTCACCACAGTTCAATGTGATTTGTTTTAAACCATCTGCGGTAGCTTAGATACTGAGGAAAATAAACATTCTTCAGTCCTGGAACCACAGACTGCATTGACAAAGAGTAGGTCGAAGGGCAATCTCAAAATATGCACTTGCATTAATACAATTTGAAAAGCGCACATTAGAATACAATTCTAGGTAATAGCCACTATCTACTCATATTCCATAGGTGAAAAGTCAGTGTAAACTATTACAGTCTCTGACAAGGGCAGTGCAAATCAAATACAAATTTACAGTGAGGGTCTGTGAGTAACCCCTTATCAATAATGATGATCCAGAAACTTGCAAGGCAAGAATATATTTTCTAAAATCTTTCCTTGTATAATATGTGTATTTTTGCAACAAGACAATATTCAAACATTCCTTCCATTTTGTGAATTCAGCAGTGGATTTAGATGGCCATACCTTCTCTTGTGCTTTCCAACAAGTCACAAAGAAGCCTTTCTTGCAGCATATGAACAAACTTGAATGGGTCAGCTGCACAGCTGATTTCCTGTGCAAAGATAATCATCACACAAACCTAGGAAATGTGCACGTGTACACGCCTATGCAGTAAATTATTTATATATACCTAATCTGGCCTCATGATTTACTTGGAAAAGAACTACAATCAGACAAAATAAATACAAACAAGTGTTTTATCCTATAATAGCCTAATGATTTGTAAAAGGTCATGGGGGAAAATGTGCTTTCTAAACCAGAGTCGGAACAACAACACAATTGTTTATTTGTGGCGGAACTTTTTTTTTTAATGAATATTTTTATTGCACAGAGCATAAGGGCATAACATACATAGAGACCACAGTAATCATCAGGAATAAAAACAAACATTTTACAATCGATAGTTCTTATTCATTTTTTAAATGGAAGAAACGTTGATTGAATATCGAGACAAAAACAGCAGAGAAAAAAAACGGAAGTCTGGCTGAGTCTTACATTATTTGTCAGTTGATTGATCGAACTCTTTAAATTTCTAAAGTGCTTGAGTGCTTGAGTACTGGAGTGACAAAAGATAGGTATACTGACAATATTCAAGGGCCTTTGCGTTTACCTAAAATCATCGTAAAAACCGAAATAGTAAAATTCACAATCACCTATACCCTTGAATATAGAGCATGTTGAAACATTTTACCTGCAGAGAAGCTGCATTATGAAAATGCAATTGTGCCCTTACTAAAGTGCATCACAGACAAGCCAGAAAAAGTGCAATGTGCTCCCTAACACTAAAATGCAAAAGTCTATAGAATTTATATTTCTACCATTGTTTCAACATTTTCAAAGAACTTCCAAACAGTTTTAAATTTTCTTATTGCACCAACCCTCTTGGCAGAAGCTTCTTCAAACCTCATGGTTCGTTTCATTTTGTTTAGCCATTTCAAGTAAGAGGGTACAACTTCAGACTTCCCGTTTTGGAGAATTAGAGAATGAGCAACTAAAGGGCTAATTGCCATAAAGGTCTCTTCTGCTTTTGTCAAGTCAGATCTTACTCTAGAAATGCCAAAGAGTGCTACCTCTGCCTCAGGGTCAAGCCTCCTCTAAATTGCCTGACTTATAGCCAAGAAGATCTTGACCCAAAATACCTCAAGTTTTGGGCATGTGAAGAATGTGTGGAGCCAATCTCCTTCGCCTTCTGCCTGACATCGGGAACATCTGTTTTCCACTTCCGGATGTCTTTTACCAAGAGTTTTAGGGGTGTAGGATGCCAACCACCGAGATGGAAAAGCCATCCTTTTAGAGAGATGGCTGCTCTTAGTGCCTTACTCCCTAGCTGGGCTATAGACTGCCATAGCCGGCAAGAGAAAGAACAATAAGTTTCCTGTGTTACTTTTCCCAGGAATTCTCCACAAGGGGGAGCTCATTACACTTTCGCAGCTGAGAATACCAATTTCCAACCCCCTTTGTTGGAGCACCGCTTAATAATAGATTATACCTTTTTATAAAGTTTACAATCTGCAGATACTCCAAGAAACCAGGCTTATTTCAGTCGCCATATCTATTCTGAACCTTGCCAGGAGATTACTTTCCTTCTTAATTAAAAAGTGGCCCAATTCCTCAAGACCACAGTCCTTTCTTCTTTTAAGATGACATGAACGTACTAGGCGACTGAGCGTTCTACATTCCTCTAGCTTTAAATAGTAAAATCCTGAGGCGCCAGCATGTTTAAAAAAGGATTGCTGTCTACAGAAAAAATCTTGTACCGTCTTATATCTGGTCTTTTTCAGTAATTTGGAAGTTTTTAAAAATATCTGAATTTGTGAGCCAGACACCTGAACCATTCTATAAAAAAAAAATGTCTAGTAAGCCATTTGATTTCAATATGCGTGCTGTAAAATCTAGAATCACTGCTTCATAGTAAGTTCGTATTTTGGTAATGCTAGACCACCCTGATTAGTTTCTATCTGCAGTATAGCTAACTTAACCCTAGAGGCCTTCCTACTCTAGACAAATTCCCTGAACATCGACTCCAGCTCTTTAAAATAATTGCAATTAATCTATGAGAGTACATTTATAAAAAGGAATACTAATAGGGGAAGAATAGACATTTTTATAAGAGCTACATGACCTATTGGAGTTAGAGGGACTAGAGAACACTTGTCAAGCAAAGCCTACATTTTATTCCGCATTGCTGAGTAGTTTAGACTGAACAACTGTTCATAATAGAGACATATTAACCCAGATATCGTATTGGTTCTGCTTTTGAAGGCTGAGATTGAAAATTTGAGGGTAGCAAATTACAGTTGACATTCAATGTTAAGATCTCGGTTTTATTTGATTAATTTTGTACCCCCTATTAATTCAAATTGACTAAATAATTTTACTGCCTTGTCCAAATTCAGACTTTCTGGGCTCAAATAAAGGATGATGTCTTCTGCAAAAAGTTTTAATTTCGCCGTCCCCGCTATTGGACCTTTAATTTTCGGGTTACCGCAAATTCTGATGGCCATGGGCTCGATAAAAAAGGTGAACAGTATGGAGGACATCGGGCAACCTTGTCTGGTCCCACGATTGATATTGACTGTTCCTATTTGATTGGCATTTATACCACCCGAGCCTGGGCCCTCTGATAGATGTTCCTCAACATATTTGTGATTTGGGCAGGGACACCAAATTTATCCAGTCCGAAAAAAAGTGTGTCCCAATTAACTAGATTGAACGCCTTGTTTATGGTGGAACTTCTAAGACATTATGTTAGCACCCATTTAACAAGAAATATATCAACAGGTTTAGTATCACAACCAATAATTAATGGTCTGAATGTCAGACAATTTTTTTGCCATGCTTATGCTTTTGAAAAGATAATTTCATTAAAATTTGAATATATACATAAAACCTACAAAATTCAGCACATACTTAACCCAAACCTTAGGATATATATTGGTCAGTTGATATATTACATAATTTCTTAAACCAAAGCACAATATTTTCCACATGTAGGCATTTATTATCTGAAATACACTATTTATTGTACCAGATTTCATTGTTGGCTATTCCCCTGTTCCCTAGGGAATGTCCTTGGTGCCTCAATTAACGTATGTGTATGAGTGAAAAAGAGACAACATCCTGTTATCCAAAATATCTTATTTATATTACCTGCGTTCTTTGATATGGGGACTCCTAAGACATTCTCCCGCAGGCAGCATCTGGATTGACAGTTTCATTACAATACATAGACCCCATTTTTCTTGGTTGGATAAAAGAGAACCCTATCCAGACGTAAACTCAAACACTGTAATTTCAAAGAAGCCGGAGAGATACTAGCTCAATGTAGTGTGAAACATGTAAGCCCTGAAGAATTTGTTTCATTCTAGCCTAGCAGGATGGACGATGCAAATGTTTATATTTGCATTAATTTAGTCTCTGAAACCTGCATGTCATGCCTTTAACTATTGGTATGAAAAATGCAATAGAAAGGCCTCCTAAGTGGTTTGTATCTAAGTACGAGAAAACTGTGAGGGCTGGCTTGGTATTTCAAGAAAGATACGACAGGCTACAGTAAAGGAAAGGCAATGCAACACAATTAAAGAAATGTGCAACTTAATTCAGTGTTTTCTACATACAAAGGCATTTGTTTTGAAGTAAATATTGCTGTAGTTCATTAACCCCGTGCATGCAGAGCGAATTTTCGCGCTGTGCGAGCAATTTTAATAGTGGGCGGGTTTCAGACGGCCCCCAGCCGTCCTCCACACACGCCCACCATGACGCATGATGGCCGTGGCTGTCCCGAGCATGCAAGGGGTTAAAGGACCTTCATTTTTATTGGCAATTTAACAAGCAGGATTAATGTATTATCACTTCAGCATTGGGCAGTAAAGTAAAGCACACTAATTTAGCTGATTTTCAAGTTCCAACAAACTCTTATTTTGGCAAGCCTAAATTGAGAGACTGTGAAAAAGCGTAGCAGTGATCTACAATCCCAAAGGTTGTCTTGGTGGATTTTGGGTAGACTAACAGCTGTGCAAGGGGACCATGATCTCTCATGAATTCATATAATTTTTGTTTTAATGGTGTACGCTAAATTATTTTATTTTGGTGTTACAGGTGCCCTAAATGCCCCTGCTTCTTGTGTTGCTTACTTTCATTCGAAAGGAAAAGCTATAATGTTGGATTAAAGGCTGCAAAATCAAAAACATAGACTCTAAAGCCCTGCAATACAAAAAAAATAAAACAAAACTGATTTGCTCGAGTCTACTGTAAATATTTGTCCAAAAGAACACATATAATATTTCTCATTTTATAAAATGGCCTACGTAACAGTTGTCAAGGACTGTGCAGAATTGATGTTATGGTCTCTTCCCGCCATTTATAGTGAACCAACCACAGAAATTAATTTAATTTCCCATGCTCTGAATGAAATTGCATTTTGGAGCTCATCCAACGATCTCAAGCAAAAACTGAGATGTCACAGTTTATCTTGACAGCTCAATTCTATTCAAGGTCTAGAGAGTTCATACAAATCAAACTGAATTTTAAATCCAAATGTAAAGATGGGATTGAGAACAACCTTTGGTGCCTCCTTGTCTTTGGCAGAATTAATGATTATTTCAGTAATTTAAGTCATAATTTGTGCGGACATCTGAAGGATGTGACTAGCACCAAGCAAACTCACTTAGCAAAATCGTTTAACTAAGCAAATATAGATTTTTTTTTAAAAAGATCACATTTTAACTTTTTAGTAGCCAGCCCACCTCAAATCCGAACTCTGGTAATAATAATTATATCAATTCAAATAAGATACCATGAAAGCTGTGAGTTTACAGTTCAGCAATGACAACAGAAATACACTCTAAAGGGTCTATATTATCACAGATATGGATATCCCTGCCAACAAAGCATAGCTCGACCCTTACAGTTAGTCATGAAAATGTCTAAATTGACCATTTATCTTATTGGCATTTCTTCTGTGGGGTGGAAGGGGGCTGGAGAAATTGGGGCCTATTTTCATGCTCCGGCTGATGCCTCTTCCACTTTTCAAGCTTTGGCATAATGGGGTGAAAGAGAGGGAAAGGAAGAGAGTGAAAGAGAAAAAAAGCAACAGTGGACACATTTAAATATTTTTCCAGGGCAGCTTTTGGTTCCCATTCAAGACCTTGATCATGAAGGGTCACTTTAGAAGATGTGTCAGAGTTTTCCTTTCTGGAAGTGTTGGACATTGCAGTTACCTTCGATATACTCAAAGACATGTCTTGATTTCGAGACACAGGATATTAGGATATACACTGGATGTTGAATTGCAGTGATGCACATCTTTCCTTTCAATCTGTAGGCAATGTGCAATGATATATGAACATGTGACTGAAGATGAGCCTCGCACTGAACCTTGTGTCGACACAATTCTAGAGACCTGGTAAAATTAATGTAAGGATCTATTTCTAAAGCACTGAGAAGATGATACTATCTAGATTCATTGAAATATAGTATGTAAATGCTGAAGGAAATGTATTCACTAATAATTTAATGTTGAGCACCCGTCTACTGTGTTATTGCTAGGCCCAGCAGTTTCACCCTCTTTTTTAGGTTTTAGCCTGGTGTGATATATTGAGTAAATGTAGCAGTGATATAGTGAGTAAATGTAGCATGAATGTGGTATGCATGAGAGCAGTAGTAGAGCAGAGTAAGGTTTTAATTATCTTGTGTAAGTGTGATTGAGAGTACGAGGATGGGGTAGTTCTGTTGAGTAAAATGATTGAATTGGATAGGTTTTGATGTTGATATACAACAAATCAATTTGACAAACCAAAGATATACAACAATGTAAAGAAAGATTTTTGTATAAATAAATAAAAGTTGGTATTTTATATTTTATTGAGGGTCAATATTGTTCTATTTGATATATTTGATTGTAGACCTATGAGCAATTCTGAAATATGATGGGGAAGGCGGAATCACTTTGGTTTGTATAATGTACTGTTTCCATCGGATGTATGACATTACAACGCATGCATTTACATCGCATGCCTTTACCACGTAAGTATTACAACGCAGTCCATTACAACGCATAGTGCTTTGGGGTGCTGGATAGTGAATAGTTTAATTTACTATTCCAACTCCAGTCCCCGTGGACACTAGGGAAGGTTATTGGATAGTAAATTAACCTATTCCCTATCCTAGAGCGCCCCCCCGAGCAATGCGTTGTAATAGTTTGCGTTGTAATGGTTGCGTTGTAAAGGCTCTGCGATGTAAAAGTTGCGTTGTAAGTGTTGTTCACCGTTTCCATCGTCTGCACACCTTATCTTTTTTGTCAGTGTCCCTCTTCCTCTCCTTTACAATTTATTTTCAGTAATGGTTCAGCTCTTTGACGGAAAACAACAGGCTTTAAAAATCCGTTACTCGTTGACATATATGTTGTGCCTACAAAAGCTACCTTGGTATCAGACAACTTTACATTTAGCTAAAGTCTCTAAATAACTTTTACAACACATTCACTGATGGGGCTGATCCTGTGTTAGGGTCACATATTTTTGATGATGTATCTTATTTATTATTATTTACTTTTTTGTCTCCTTCTTCTTAATGTTATTATTATTATTTAATCATTACTAATAAAATAATCATTATCATCACTACTAATATTCTCATTCTTAAAATATTCTTTATTATTACTAATATGTAATTATTGTTATTCATAATTGCTTTGGTTCTATTACTTTTTTCTATCAATTATGAGCATTACAGTTATTATTAGTAGTAGTAGTAATACTAGTTGTAGTAGTAGTGGTAGATTACCATTATTAGCATCAGTAATATTATGTTACGGTTATTATTGCTGTAATAGTAATACTGTTATTATTATTGTTTGAAGTTGAGTTTCTGGTTGTCAGAGTATGTACTCTGTACAAGCAGGAACCACAGTCCTAGTCAGGCTAAATAAGATACACACTTGGAGATTACCTGTGCACACTCTCTAGTAATTTGGCACAGAGCAGTCAGGCTAATCTAAAGATGCAATGTGTAAAGTATTTGTGCAACACACACACACACACACAGTAACACAATGAATACCACAAAAAGATTCCACACAGGTTTATAAAATAGGTATTATATTATAAACAAAAAAGAGCAAAATGACAAAAATAAAATGTATAGTTTTTGAGGTATTGAATTTTCAAACCGTCAATGAAAATACTGTACTTCACGATGCACTCACCCATCACAGGTTACTGACGGTCACGCTAGACCGGGGTAAAATGACACAAATCCGATTCGGGTATGTGAAAAGTTATTTGTACACAGTATTGTGATCAAGACAGAGAATCTATAGTGTAAAATGACAAGTCTGGTCAGTCTCTGGACTGGGGTAATCACACGTTTTTCAGGCGCGTGGGAAGGAGCGCAAGCCAGCTGAAATCATCCGAGAAATCAAGCTGAGTACAATACATTTGCGGGTGGGGGGCACTGCTGTCAACAGTGCCAAGCACTAAATCTGAGGCACGGAGGTTGCTGATGGGGGATCAGCAGGCCTCGTAGGTGGGGTCTGCAATGTTGATCCTCTCGAGAGGGGCCGTCGGTGATGGAGAACAAAGCCACACTGAAAAGTCTTCCCCCAGTGCTGTAGCGATGTTTAAAGCAGGTATGGTGATTTCAATTGTGTTTGGCGCTAATCCTTGTAATCCTTAGTGATGGTCAGAAGCGAAATGTAGAATTTTGTGAGGATCCTCTCCAGGTCCTACAGCAAAGCACTGACCTGTGTGGAACTAGGCTACAAGACTCAAGAGTGGCAGAGTCCAGCAACAGTATAGAGTGGGAAAACAAAGTCTTTTATGACCCTGGGACTTTTTAAACAGAAGGAAACCCAACATGCCCATGGAGATCACTTGGAGGGAGGGCAGAGTTAAGCTCTTCTTCAGCAAAGGCAGAGAAAAGCAAGCAGCAAGGAAAGAAACAGAAAAGCATGCCTTCCAGATTAGCAGTCCAGTTGAGTCCCTTAAGCTGCACAGCAGCCCTTCTGGTAGAGTTCCAGTTACAAGTCCAGTAGTGTCTGATTTTAGGGGGTCGGAGACCTAGTACTTATATCCAAAAGTGCCTTTCACATGGGAGGTGATTACAAAGCAGCTCTCTGAATTGCACATGCACCCACTTCAGCTCAGCCCTGTCTGCCAGGCTATCTATGGGGGGAATTCAGCCCTTTGTGTGGGGACACAACACTATCTATTCAAGTGAAGTGTTAGCCCCTTCCTTTCATCCGGCCCAGGCAAGGCCATCAGATACATATGGCTGTAGAGTGTTGTGGCTGGTCAGAAGGAATACACAAAGTGTAGGTGTCACCCATCCCAGGCTGTCAGGCACACAGAGCAGTAAGTGCATAGAAATGTCCACTTTCTAAAAGTGGCATTTCTAAAACAGTAATGTTAAATCCAACTTCACCAGTAAGTAGGTTTAATCAATGCCATTTCAAACATATGAAACATGAAAAAACTTCTCCCTTCAGATCAGGAATTTCAGTTTAAACGCGTAGTTAGGAATTCCCAATGCTAACCTATGAGAAGAATAGGCCTCCCAGTAGTGAAAAATAAAATAGGCTGGTTGTCACTACCAGGACATCCAAAATATAAGAGTACATGCCTGACCTTTTAATTACATAGCACCCTGCCCATATGGCTACCTAGGGTCTACCTTAGGAGTGACTCACATTTAGTAAAGAGGGAGTTTAAGGCTTGGCAAGTAGTTTTAAATGGCAAGTCGAAGTGACAGTAAAGTGCACACACAGGCACTGCAGTGACAGGTCTGAGACAGATTTAAATGCTATTTTTGTGGATGGCACAATCAGTGCTGCAGCCCACTAGTAGCATTTAACGTACATGGCCTGGGTATATGCTATACCACCTTACAAGGGACTTAGAAGTAAAGTAACTAGGTCAATCAGGTATGCACCAATTACACACATGTTTAGGGAAGAAGAACATGCACGTTAGCACTGATTAGCATTAGTAAAGTGCTCAGAGTCCCAAGGCCAAAAGAAAGATCCAGCAAAACGTGGAGGCAAATAGAATAAAGATTGGGGAGGACCACCCTAAGGCTGACAGGCCTAACAGTTAGTATTATTATTATTACTATTAGTAGTAGTTGTAGTCGTAGTAGGAGTATTATCACCCATGAAATTGCCAGACCAAATGGGCCATCAAAGAGCCCATTGGTTTGCTTGTCTGCTCAGGAATGGACAACAGTAATAAGGGTTGAGTGCAGCATTCATAAAGTGCTGTATCAGAAGTGAATGCCTTCATTAGTAAACATGTTTGCTTTCAACTGGGTTAACAAGTAACTTAAATGCACCTGACAAAAGCTAGCATTTCTTCCACAAATGTATTATTTTGTATTTTATTCAGAAAAAATGCCCAGCGTGGTATTGCTTTCATTTCCTCTGGATGAGCTGAAGTACTTTCATGTGCTTCTCAGCCTCCCTCGAAGGAGGTGTCAGCAGGTTACCTTTCCGACACCATTTTGTTTCGTTTAACAGTTGGTTCGTATACCAACATCTCCTCCGTGAACACTAGAAGTGTTTATTGTCGCAGCTCACAGCTGTGCTGTAGCTATAGATCTCCCAACAGGAGTTGTGCAAATAATGATGTGCCCCCGATAACGTTTGAAGCCGAGAGTGACTGCAAGGTTTCAGCCAGATATTGCTATTATCCCACCCGTGCAGCAAGCAGGAAAGGTGGTGTATATTTAAACACTTGTTACTCAGCAATTAGCATTGAACATTCACAGTGTTGCCAAGTTTTTATATTTAAACAGGTTTAGAAACAGAAGGGACTGATAAAAAGGGAGATTGTCAGTGACAACTTTAATTTTAGGATATATAGTGCAATCTATAGTGTGTGGTCGCCTTGACAGGCCAGATGACTAACCGAGCACTTTTTAATGACCTGGAGACACTGGTCACTCTACCTACTGGGTTGTACTGCAACAGGCAGAGTTGGGGCATAAGTGGGAGGTAGAAGGAGAGAGACAGAGAAAGAGGTGCAGGAGAGAGAGTGGGGATTGATGGATGAATGAATAAATGACAAGGTAGATATGAATTTTTTTGCCAGGGCTGCTTCTCGTATCCCACCAGCCACTGGATTTGGGCTGTCATATAAAGTCAAACATGAAGTAAATCATGTAACAACGTAGCTGAATAACATTAATGTTGACTCACAAATGAAGTCAGAGACATGATTGTGGTGGGCCTGGAAAACAAATTAATATTAATTGTCTCATTTCAAGGCATCATCGGAATTCCCCTAGGTAGTTTTTGCCCTGATTCTGAGGAATAACATGGAATAACATTTTTGTTGACCAACATTACAGGTATTACCACATAGTGTTCCTATTTGTGGACTCTTTTCACCTCTGATTTTCTTTAAGTTGTTACTTAGAGGAAACTGCTTCTACAAAAAATCCTGATGATTTAAAAACTCTCACACTTGCATCTCATTTCTAAGGAGAATGGTTGCCATTGTAGCAGAGTCTTCTTATAGGACATCAACATTTCACCCCTGCCCTGCAGTACACATCAATGATATAATCAGCGGTTGAGGAGACAGCAGCATGATGCATTGTTTGGCACCACATGCTTCCCTCCGACCAACATCTTCAGAACACTTTTTTTCCCTTGGAGTATAAATGTAACTGTTAGCCACAATTATTTTCTGATGAAGTTCTGATACCAATCAGAGCTGCAGAAGCATGTTCCCATGATATTGCTGCTTCATTATAAAACCTGCCGCTAGATAAGAGAGCAGTATCTGTGACATGTGAGGGTCATGCAGCCCCTGTGGATGGTGCATGCTGCAATCAAAGGCTCATTGCAAGCAATTTTTTAAATAGGGATTCCTACTGGAGATCAGAAAAAAGTTGGGAAGTTAATTAACTAGTCGGGTGGATGGTAGACTAGTGTGGTATTAAATGGTGCACAAAATGGTGCACAATGGCACAGTGTCTTTCATACAAGAGCGGCACCATAAAAACACTATGGTTATATTTCCAGCTAACAGCCCCTACCACCACCAAGATAGCACAATAACTCACCAATCTCAACAAGACAAAAACAGAAGGGTAGCAACAACATATACATGTCTGTCACTTACAGAACCTAGATCTAGGGTACTGAAATTTTTCAAAGTAGTAATAGAAAAGGGATCATCAGCGTAAATGGAAAGAATCGAATTCTGAGTGCTTGCTTCTACTGCACCACAGAGAGTGGAGCAAACTGAAGTATGTGAGCTAAGTGATTGTCTCTCCACAGGGCCTCTCTTCCAGGCTGAACCTCAGTAAGTAAAGCTCTCGATCAGAACACAGCTGTAGGGAGGTGTGGCCTGAGCCTGAAAAATATGGTGGCTTAATCCGACGGCTCATCGTCCAGCCATGCAGATTTAGAGTCCTTGTGGATAATTCATGCATCAAAAAAACCCAAGGTTAATCCAAAAAAATGACACAGACGTCGGGGACTCCAAAGCCTGATGGATTGATCCAAAGGAAAGAACATGGTGGCTCCCAGTGGCTCTGCATTTCTCAGAACACCCAACAACCCTACAAAGCCCGTCTGTGAACGACTATAGGTAGAAGGCAATTTGCACAGACCCCAGTGTCGGTCTATCTCATTAATCGCTTTCCTAAGTGCCTAACTGCTCCAAGACCATTGTTCAAGAGACCGCTGCCCGAACTATGGTTGCTTTCACCTGTACCCACAAGCAGGTGCTTCCATGACAGTGGCAAGGACTCCCTACTATTGCAGCAACTAGATTTCCCAGCTTTAACCAACACAGATAGCGAGGGATAACCTGCTTGTGTACAAACACGAGAAGGACTAAGGCAATTTAGCAGAATGGTGACTCCATTTCCCCACTCAGCCTCTGAGACAAAGAGCAATTACATGCATCCATGAAAGTAAGAGAGGAGTATATTATACGAAACCGCTCATGTGATTCAGTGGATAAGTGCATAGATAAGTGAAGCGCTAACTTATCCAGAGGATAAGTGTGCTATTGCCTGCGCTCTGGTATCATCAGCCTGTGGTAAATAAATAATTAATTACCGGTACTATTTTTCTATGCATTAAAGGTAAAAGGATAGCTCAATAAATAAGAGGCAGAGTCCGTGATATCTGAGTCAGAATGGGCTTTAATCAGATGGCTCGAGCCAATGGACCATCGGGTTCCATCACCTGCAAAGGTTCAGGAAGGGACAGACACAAGGAAACGGGGAATGGCAGCTGCAACGTCTCATTAACATCATACAATATATATAGTAAAACAGTACAATTGCATTGAATACAGTAGGCGTAACAAGTGACAAACGGAAGATAAGAACATATGGGTGTGAAAAGAAGGCGTGCACAGGGCGTGCACGGAAACATGTGATGTAGACGTCACAGAAGTGTCATAAATGGGTGGATACATGGAGGGGGCTACATGGGCAGCTGGAACCTTTAACCTACTGGTGCGCGCAAACGGGCCATGACGTGTAACTGGGGAGAACTGGGGGCTCTGACTTCTAGTACTAGAAGAGGAGACTAAAGTCTGGGATGTCAGAACGACCTATAGCATATCTGATATCTTGTGTTTGGAGAACATGTTGCTTGATTCTAAAAGTCATCAGGGCAAAGGCTACTTGTCACTAAGGCTGGTGTATGCATATATTTCTTCATGTATTGCGTGTGCTATGGATCTTCTATGGATACTAATTCAGTAATTCACTTGCATGGAGACAGAAAGACTAGACTATAGATGAGGATATTTATGCGGTTCGTTAGCTAAGAATGTGAAACCAGGGAGCTGAACTGATAACTTGTAAGCATAACATATTCTTGGCAGGCAGGCAGACTAGGCTGAGCCGGGCACCGCGTTGCTTGGCAGGAAGTAAGTGAAGGGTCAGGGATGCGGGCGGGGCTGCATCTCTCCTCGGAGGGGTTCAGGAGACTTGAGGCTCGAATCTGGTGTCCGGGCCCTGTGAGGCCTAGAAACTGGTGCGATTCAATGATTTAACGTGCACAATGTAAATACGGTGGCAATTTAGGCCTAAAAGCCTAATTCACGTTGCTTTCAGGAGGACTGGATAACTGGCATACTAACGTTAGACACAACTGTAATTGCGTCTTAATAAGGTCATAGGGGGAAATATGCATATCGAATCATGCACATATAACATATGATGGGGAGCACGTAGGGACACACAACAGGGCAAAATATAATTTTCCTCATTCCCTCCTTGTTCCCTACGTTCCCTTCAGGAAACATCAATATTCATGATACCATCTATCTGTTCATACAGTATCATTTGCTCGTCTCTTATCTTTTGGGAATGGGACTTTGGACTTGGAATACAAGAGGTAGCGCACAAGCCGCAAATCGCAGGGCCACATTGTAAACAGAGACAACAACTGAATATGATCATTACTACTATTCCTAGGAATGACAATACTTTCCATCCCCAGGCAGATATCACACTCCAGAGCCAACCGGACCATGTCCAGGTGCCTGGATTCTGGTGTAACTGATGGGCTATTTTATGAAGTCTAGTTATTGCTGAATATACAGACGGTGCGTTATTAGGAATGAAAACGCAACAACTAGATCCGATGACTCTACAAGCTCCGCCCCTATCGGCCAGTATGACGTCAAGAACAAGGCGGTTCTGAAGAACAACAAATCTCATAGCAGACTGCTCTTCTGTTAAGTTACCTAGGGCGGAAGTAGTCTCATTCACTACTGCTTCAAGAGTTCTGGTTAACCTGCGTATTAACTTACTATTCTGGACAGGACCTATGAAGAAAAAGAAACCTTTATTGAAATCTGTATACTGTTCTAATGCAGTTTCAGTTTGATCGACAATTGGGGACTCGATCTCCCTTCTATGTCTGACGTGTACTAGATGTGTATTTCTATGATAATCAGATGGGGCTAGGAAAACTGGTGGCAGTAGGAAGGCAATGTAACATGTTCCATCCCAATCTAGGGGCAGACGTACATATGCGGTCTGACCACATACAAAATATGAATGACGTGAGGCTTTGAAATTAGATTTCCCACTGTCACTATACTCGACCACAGTATGACAATCACTGTGTCCTAGATGTACTGAACCATTTCTTCTAACACATAATTCGCCTTTCACTGGTAGAACTGTAATAGCAGGCAAGTCTGGAGTAGTTTCGGACTGAACATTCAAAATCATGAAATTGGAGGAGAAATTACCTAGATCATATACTTCATTCTCTAGATCTAACCCTGTCCTATGGGAAAGACCTTCCTTGTCTGGGAAACATGTTCTATTCAGAAAGGACTTATCGTCTAAGGATGATGTTAACGTAAACCATGCTCCACACGAACCATTGTGTGAAAACGGATAGGGAAAGAGTGGCAGTACTCCCTTCGGCGTCTGGAAAGGGGGGAGTCGACCACACACCTAACAATTAGTGGCATTGCTGGTCTGGTGTGAATAGTGTAACATACGAATAAAAGTATTGTTGCGCATTGCAAGTCGATAAGATAACTCGTGAGTAGGTAGTTCACTAAATGTGTGCTCTACTGTATTATTAGAAGAAAAATGTACATGCGGACCAAGAGGAGGAAAAAATACATGTAAAACGTAACTTATACATGTGATTGTAAGACTCAGAAATAACATAAACAATAATGTAACAATACATCTGCTTCGCAGACTTTTACAGTAACGTATTTTCTTGGAGTTTCGTCTATCTCTCTCACTATGTGGGTCTATCTCATACATGTCAGGAACCTGTCTAACCGCTTCACCCGAGGGGGACTTAAACAATTAAACGCTGTCTGACTTGCTAGACCTTAGCTTAGTTTTATACTCCTGCTGCGGAGTTTTCTCTAACAGGGGGAGTTTAGAGTCAGTATCGGGGCAGTCCTTGAAAAAAGTCTTTGGACACAGTCCATGGAAACGCTTGATGTGGCTGGAGTGGAGCCAGCCTTTTCTTCCTTCTAGCTTTATGGCAGTCCTTGTGGTCATCAGAACGAGTTTCGGCTCCTTCCAGCGGGGCTCCAGAGGGCTTGAACGATCAAAGTTCCTAACAAGGACTAGATCACCTGGAACGACTTCGTGCGGTTTCGCCTGGGTGTTGTCTGGAAAGGCAGCCGCGACCTGTGAACGACAAGAGAGTAGTGCAGACATCAAGGAAGCTAGGTAATCTGTCAGCATATTACTGTCAACATCGGTAATTTTACGTGGCCTAGGTGTACCCCACATGTTTGGGGGACGTCCAAACACTACTTCGAACGGTGATAGACCAGAACGGGAATGAGCGACCATTCTCATGTAAAAGAGGGCAACCGGCAGGGCTACCATCCAATCTACGCCTTTCTCTGCGCAGACCTTTGCAATACGGATTTTCAGAGTCTGATTGTGTCTCTCGACGAGGCCAGCTGCCTCGGGATGTCGTACGCAATGGAACTTCCACTGGTACCCTAACAGAAGTGATACTTGTTTCATGAGTTCGGACGAGAATGGCTGTCCGTTGTCTGAATACACGACTCTGGGCAAACCATAACGAGGGAAAAACTCACGAACCAACTGCCTGGCAGTGGTCGCGGCAGTGTAATCTGGGACTGGATATGCTTCTGTCCATCTGGACAAAGCGCATACAACTACGAGGACATACTTGAAACCTCAACATCGATCCATCTGGATATAATCCATCTGGAGGACTTCAAAAGGGTGGTCAGGAGGATGAAATCCACCTTGTTCCACCGGAACACCTTTTCCTGGATTGAACTGACAACAGATCATGCAGGTACGTACTTTCTGCTTTGCTGCTGCTCGTAAATGCTTGTTATACCAGAGGTTCTGAATGCTGTCTAGCATGGCTTTTTCTCCTAAATGTGCTGGACTATGTGCTGTATTAATAATGACTTGAACCATAGAGTCGGGGAGAAACCAAGTGGCTTTTCCCTTCGTCAACCATCCCTGATCTGTCTGGACCCCTCCTTGTTCAGACCATTTCTTGATTTCGTCTGGGGTAGCATGTGTCTGTATGTCTAGTACATCTTGTGTAGGGTCCTTGACTGTCATACAAGTTGTCTGAACTGGAACATCTGTTTTTGTCGTGTTAACTGGAATGTCTGGAGTCTGAGCTGTAAGTTTGGCTGTTCGATCTGCTAGATCGTTACCTTGGGAAATGGCGTCAGTGGCTTTCGTATGTGCTTTGCACTTCATAATGGCAATGGCTGTCGGTAAATGTATGGCTTCTAAAAGAGCTTGAATGAGGGGGCCATGCTGAATCTTGGTTCCATGAGAGGTCAGGAAACCTCTTTCTTGCCAGAGGACTCCAAAATCGTGAACGACTCCGAGTGCATAACGTGAATCTGTATATATGTTTACTTTCAGGTGCTTGGCTCGTATGCAGGCTTGGGTCAGAGCGATGAGCTCTGCTGCTTGAGCAGACAGGGTGTCAATACGATGTGTCTCTATAACTTCAGTTTCTGTAGTAACTGCATACGCGGCTACTAACTCTCCTGTACTTGTTCTCATACATGAACCATCCACGTAAAGTGTCAGGTCTGGGTCAGGTAATGCAATGTCCGTCAAGGCTTGTCTTGGCTTCGTCATGGTGTTAATAACTTCCACACAGTCATGTGTGGCAGGATTTGATGTAATCGAGGGTAACAGTGTAGCAGGATTTAAAATGTTGCAGCGTCTGATTTCTATGTGTGGCTGAAACAGTGTCAGTTCATATCCTGTTAATCGTGCAATTGTCAAGTGCTGAGTCTGTGTTCGGTTTAAAAGAACTTCCACGGAGTGTGGAACCTGTACTGTCAGAGAGTGTCCTAACACTATGGAATCACTTTGTCTGATAGCTAGAGCTGTGGCTGCAACTGACCTGAGGCACGCAGGCAGAGCCTGGGCTACTGGATCTAATGTGCTAGAAAAATAAGCACAAGGCTTGTGTTGACCTGCTTGATCTTGCGTGAGAACAGATAAAGCTGTACCATCACGTTCAGTAACAAAAAGTGTAAAAGGCTTACTGTAGTTTGGTGTCGCTAATACAGGTGCTTGACATAAAGCTTTCTTTAACTCATTGAAAACAAGTGTATGTTCCTGGGTCCAAGGGAGGACAGTCGATGTCGCTGCCTCCTGTGTTGTTAACTGTATCAGTGGCTTGGCTAGATAAGCATACTGAGGGATCCATTGTCTACAGTAAGAAGTGAGGCCGATAAAAGCTTGTACCTCCTTCTGTGTCTTGGGCTGTGGAAGATGTGCTATTAACTGGATACGGTCAGGTGTCAACTGTCTACCCCTCTTGGACAGCAAGTGTCCAAGGTATACCACTTGCTGGACACAGAATTGCAGTTTCGAAGGGGACACCTTGTGCCCCATTTCTGCCAGAAAATACAGGACTGTCAGTGACGCACGTTCGCAGTCACGTTCTGTACGGGCTGTAATCAATAGATCATCGACATACTGGAGCAGGGCAGTGTCAGTTGGCATGTGAATACTGTCTAGTTGTCTTTTAAGTGCTTGACTGTAAATACTAGGACTTTCTGTGAAACCTTGAGGTGCACGTGTGAATTTATAGCTTCTTCCATTTAAACAGAATCCGAAAAGGAACTGGCTGTCTGGATGAATGGGGACACTAAAGAATGCGTTCTTGAGATCAATAACAGTAAAGAACGTAGCTTCAGAATCAATGGCAGTCAATAGGGAAGAGATATCTGGAACCACTGGGTACTGGGGTATGATACATTTATTGAGTTCTCGAAGGTCAATTACTAGTCGATAAACTGGAGGTGCATTTGGATCAGTACGTTTAAGAATCGGAATGATAGGAGAATTGCATACATTGGAGTCAGTTTCTACAACTACTCCTTGAGCAATGAGCTCGTCAATAATTTTCGATAAGGCTGCTACAGCCTCGGGTGGTAACTTGTATTGTCGGATTTGTGGCAATACAACTCCTTGTTTCAGAGTGACACGATATGGTGTAATGTGCATACAACCTACATCAGTTGGACCTTGCGCCCATAAATGCTGTGGTACATTCAATAATCTTGGATCAAAATCTCGTAACACATAATGTCCTTTAAAATCACGTAAAAACAATCTCACTCCTTCCGGAGAACAGCAAATTACTGCACCTAACTCTTTCAATGTTTTGATACCAAGTAAGTTTTCAGGACATGATTTCGTAAGTAACAAGTCTGTAGTTCGGGACAATGGACCTACTTCTGGGGAAACTGGTTTCGATATTTCGTTAACAATAGGCTTTCCTGAAAATCCCAGGGAAACATTTCTTGAGCCTGAGAGTGGAGCCCCTGGAACCTCGTCATGACTGATGGTAGTCCTACTTGCCCCTGTATCAATCAGAAACTTTCTGTCTATCCCTAATACTTGACTGTGTACATAGGGACCTTCTTGATCTACAGGAATCTCGATGAGAGGCAAGCCAACCTCCCTCTCTAGGCTGTTTCATGAATACTGCTGATATTCTGGATAATCTGACTGTGCGTACTGGTACATCTGTTGTGTAACGTGTTGTGTGGCAGCTATAGGCTGCGGTACTGTAACTGTCTGTTGTGCGTTCTGCGGCGGTTGCGTATTTTGCGGAACATGTTCCTGTCTAGGAGGACGCGGTCTCTCTTTCGTCTTACCTGTAGCTATGTTGTGTTTCAGAACTGCACATTCGTTTATATAATGACCTGGCTGTTTACAGTAATTGCATGTCCCTTTAACGGAAGTTGCAGAATGACTAGTTTGATTCGTACCCTTCTTCTGACTATCTGCTGGAACAGACTGTGCAACTAGTACTTTCATTTTCGTGTCTTTCATACGTCTCCTTTCATGTTCTTGCTCTTCTCTGATTCGGTTCTGGTGATACTGTAACATCTGTAGCATTTGGGACGGAGTATTAGCTTGCCATGTACTTTCGACTTTCAGTACTCGATTTTTAACTTGTGGTAAAGAATTCTCAACTAGTTTGGTAACAAAAAGATGCGGATACGACTCACTACTTGTTTTCAAACCACTATTTATAATGAAACATTTCTCAAATCTGGAATAAAAATCACTAGTGTCTTCATCTTGTTTCTGTTTGCAGGCTGAGATGGCATTTCAGTCTTCCTTTTTCGTGGCTAGTAATCTTGGCAAGACTTGAATTAACAGTTCGGGCAACTCTTTGGCTTTATCCCCGAGACCAGTACCTGGAACTCGTGTGTTATCTTCGTTCTCTAACGCTGTCCAGTCTATCTTTTTCTCTCCCACCTCCCATTCTTTTTCTTTGAGTTTTTCATATATGCCCGCAGGTAGCAGGACCTTTAACATTTTGATGATATCAGGATACGTGTATTCTCCCATACGGAGCATGTCCTTTAATTCACGGTGGAACCCTGCTGGATCTTTATCGTGACAGGGCACTAACTTTTTCATTTCTAGTAGTTCTATTTTCGTTATAGGGGTGTAAACAAATACTCGTTCGAGTGTACCATCCGTTCCCTTAACAGGATGGACTTCTCGCAAGGGATTCTGTCTGTCTATGTAAAATGTCTTTCTTACTGGGGGTGGAACAGGAACAAAATGTGGAGTCAGGAACATTCTGTATTTGTGACGTTGTTCTAAAATGACATTAATTAAATCGGTACCTAGACCTTTCCATCGGTTTAGGAGTAACTCGTCCAGTACATTATATAAGGGACCTGGATCAGAATGCTGACTCTCGTACAATGTAATGAGGTGCTGGATCATATACATACCCACCAATCTCTGTTGGTCTGGAGACAGTTTCAGAAACGATTGGGCCACTACTTCGTCTGGAAATGTACTAGAATTACTAGTCCATTGTACGGCTGAT
This sequence comes from Lissotriton helveticus, assembly GCF_964261635.1. Lineage (NCBI taxonomy): Eukaryota > Metazoa > Chordata > Amphibia > Caudata > Salamandridae > Lissotriton > Lissotriton helveticus. The sequence continues at coordinate 1,121,732,279 of NC_136070.1, forward strand.
CGGGCTAGTTCTTGTTCATGCATGGTACTAAGCTCACTGTAACCTATTCGTAGTTTCAATACTTTATCGGTAGCCTGGAATAATTGTTCAAGAGAACACTGTTCTGGTACTGGAAGAGGAAAAACTTTCTTGTAGTCTAGGCGTGTGTGTCTATCGGAAGGTCTCGTCCTACCTACATACGCTATTCTGTCTGGGTTCTCGGGGTCTACATCTTCGTCTGAAGAGTTATTCTCTTTCTCGGCTACTCTACTTGCTTTCTCCCTCTCGTGTATACTTATAATTTCTTTACGAATCTTTCTGTACATAGTTTCTATACTATTTTGTGTCTTGTGTTTTCCATCTGCTATATTGTCACTCCATATTGTCAGAACCTTCATCTCGTCTTTGTCTTTATCAGGCTGGTCTTGTTCTCTTATTAAACAATTTATTAAAAACTGCAAAATCATGCCTTGAATCTCGACTTTCCTGTGTATCATAGCTTCGTGAATACTTTCTGGTTTCTCCCCTGTTCGGATGAAATGATATATTCTGTCTAAATGTTCCTTCATATCTGGCATGGTAATCAAAAAATTTGCAACTCGTTGTAAACGTACGGAGTATAATATCATGTGATCTTCGCCTGGCACTAGATCGTATCTACAATCGGTAAGGTACTTCTTGAGAGCTTCGTATGTAGCCACTTTTGGCGTGTGCTGTAACGCTGCGTCTCTCAGCGTCATTCGTTTTACTTGAGGCGGGGTGATAGGAATACCTCCCCCTGCTCCTCCTGAACTGGAATCGGCAACTAATACTGGATGTGCCGTTACTGGTAATGTAACTGGTAAAGTAGGAGTACGTAATGTGGGTTGGTCCTGGGGTACTGGTACATTAAAAGGATTCCCGGGACCAATGACTGGAGGAACAGTAATTACATTATTAACAGGATGCTGAGGTTGAACAGGCGGAGTAGGATTCGGATTTGCATATTCTGGGACAGTGTCGTCTAAATAGGAAGAAAGGAAAATTTCAGCTGCGGTCGGTTTATGACGTAGCTTAGTCGGGACTAATGGTGGCGGTAAATTACAGGGTGCCTCCGGGGTCGCCTTAGGCAGGCCCTCGGCGAGAAGGGGATACATACCTTTAACAAGGGCATTTCTTTGTCTATTTAACTGTTCTGCTCTAACTCGTTCACCTTCTTCTAGTAATTCCCTTTCTTGGGCTTTTTCTGACGATTCCCTACTTAATTCTGCTTTTCTGAATTCTTTTTCTGTTCTTTTATGCGATTCTTTATGCCACAATTCTATGGCATCTTTCTGGGATTGTCTGGCTTTCTTTTTCCATAATGCTTCCTCTACTCTTATGATGCACTCGGCATCCCATGTTCCTGAAACAGGCCATCTATATTTCTCTTCGAGATCCTTGGTGTAATCCACCCATAAATCTAGATACAGTATGGCATCTAAGCCATGCTTATGATACATGAAATGTCCAGGACTGTCCCTAGGAGGGACAGGAACTGATTCTTCGAGTAACGCTTTTCTAGTTCCTATCTGACGTAACTTTGAAAACAGAGGCATATTTGAACGTACCTGAACTTGAACACAATACACAATGAACATAGTAATGAATAGCAAACAAATCACTCATACCACGACATCAGAAAACACATTGATAACAGTTCGAACAGAATACATTGAAAACACAATACTTCGAAAACAGAATACTGGAACTTCTCGAGAAACTATACCAGAGAACAGACTTACTAGAATTACTGGATGCACTGCTAAAACAGTACAGAACATACCGGTCTCATAAAGAGACACGTCATGCCGTACCCACCTAGGTGGATACGTCGGACCGGATCTGTGTACCCAAACCCGTCGGACCGGGTACAAATTAATGAACCCGTCTAGATACTTCCCTAGCAACGGTACTCACCGGGAAGCAAAAACTGAAGGCCTCGGACTGGACTGGACTGAACTGCTACGACGTCTGGTTACTGCTACGCACTACGCATGCGCCTCGGGCTTCGGAAACAGGTGGGCCTCCGGATACCTCGGACCTTGCTCTCTCGGCTTGGGCTCTGGTCGGGACGAACCGCCTTCCTCACCGCCTCGTCTGGATGCCGGACCGCAATCTCCGTCTCCTCCGTGGGCCTGAGGGAGACTTGAAGCAGAAATGTCTGCACGTGCACGGTAGAGTTCCGTCACGGCTGTAGAAGGGTCAGGGGGCCTGCGTTACATCGCCGGCGCGTGGGGAAGGGGCTGGTCCCTGTTCGGGCGCCATTATGTGGTAAATAAATAATTAATTACCGGTACTATTTTTCTATGCATTAAAGGTAAAAGGATAGCTCAATAAATAAGAGGCAGAGTCCGTGATATCTGAGTCAGAATGGGCTTTAATCAGATGGCTCGAGCCAATGGACCATCGGGTTCCATCACCTGCAAAGGTTCAGGAAGGGACAGACACAAGGAAACGGGGAATGGCAGCTGCAACGTCTCATTAACATCATACAATATATATAGTAAAACAGTACAATTGCATTGAATACAGTAGGCGTAACAAGTGACAAACGGAAGATAAGAACATATGAGTGTGAAAAGAAGGCGTGCACAGGGCGTGCACGGAAACATGTGATGTAGACGTCACAGAAGTGTCATAAATGGGTGGATACATGGAGGGGGCTACATGGGCAGCTGGAACCTTTAACCTACTGGTGCGCGCAAACGGGCCATGACGTGTAACTGGGGAGAACTGGGGGCTCTGACTTCTAGTACTAGAAGAGGAGACTAAAGTCTGGGATGTCAGAACGACCTGTACCTATAGCATATCTGATATCTTGTGTTTGGAGAACATGTTGCTTGATTCTAAAAGTCATCAGGGCAAAGGCTACTTGTCACTAAGGCTGGTGTATGCATATATTTCTTCATGTATTGCGTGTGCTATGGATCTTCTATGGATACTAATTCAGTAATTCACTTGCATGGAGACAGAAAGACTAGACTATAGATGAGGATATTTATGCGGTTCGTTAGCTAAGAATGTGAAACCAGGGAGCTGAACTGATAACTTGTAAGCATAACATATTCTTGGCAGGCAGGCAGACTAGGCTGAGCCGGGCACCGCGTTGCTTGGCAGGAAGTAAGTGAAGGGTCAGGGATGCGGGCGGGGCTGCATCTCTCCTCGGAGTGGTTCAGGAGACTTGAGGCTCGAATCTGGTGTCCGGGCCCTGTGAGGCCAGAAACTGGTGCGATTCAATGATTTAACGTGCACAATGTAAATACGGTGGCAATTTAGGCCTAAAAGCCTAATTCACGTTGCTTTCAGGAGGACTGGATAACTGGCATACTAACGTTGGACACAACTGTAATTGCGTCTTAATACGGTCATAGGGGAAAATATGCATATCGAATCATGCACATATAACATATGATGGGGAGCACGTAGGGACACACAACAGGGCAAAATATAATTTTCCTCAAGCCCTCCACCCATATGTGATCGATAGTGCTCTAACCCATGACCTTTAACCAAGATACTCAAAAGGAGCGCTAGCTAGCAACTAAGAACCCTCCCACAACGGCTTCACATCTGGTTTCTCTCCAGCAAGCACTGTGCTGCATTAACCAGTAAATCACAAACAAAATTATTTGCTTCCCCTCAAGGGAAAACAAAATGGGGGCCACACCCATACCAGCGTTTTGAAATCTACCCAGACTCTGAATGCCCGAGATACATGCAAGGAGGGCTTAACGGGGACAAAGAATCCTCTCACAACAACCTCCAAACCGTTTTTTCTTACTGGTAAGTACCTCACTGCACTACTCTGAAATCCACAAGCATCATTCTCAGCTTCCATTTCAGGGTAAACAAAATGGTGGTCATGCCCATCCTGGCGCTTTGGTGCCTACTCAGATTAGCGTTCAATAAATTCAGATGCCAGATAACATACCAATGCTTCTGATCTTACCTTGTGTACCTACCTTCATATCTACGCCCACAATTAAGGAAGTTATTGGGGTCTGGCCCAGCCGTGACCAGCACACTAGGCTCTACTAGTTGCTCAATAAATTACTACCTGGCCCATGCTGTTGCTGTAAACACTCTCCTTCAAACTAAGTGACCTATTAAAGAACATTAATGCAACATGACGAAGTCCTCAACGACTTGCAAGATGGTGAACAATAGAGGTAAAGACTCCAGAAACAACAAATCCACATTAAAACGAACCAAGGCAGATCCTCCATTACCAGACTACCCCATTAAATTTAAAACAGACTCAGGTGCCTGCCTAGATATGATCCTACAGCACCTCTGTGCATTGCACGACCTGGCACAAGAAACAAAAGCATACACAAATGCAATGCATCAATACCTTCAAGGCTTAAGTTAACAACTTTCAAAATATGACAATAACACTAACAGAAGCAGAAACAAAGATTGGTACAATGAAGGATGATGGCATCAAATGAAAGGATTAGAGTGGGCGCAGCTGCCAACAAGATCAAAACCCTTATAAAAAAACATCTAGAGTTGAAAGACCGAAACTGCCGAGGTAATGAGCACATCTTCAGGTTGCCAGAAACTGGGTAGATGATTACGCAAACTCACGTGTTTCATTTTGGGAGGCCTGACTACCATGCACTCTGAGAATCAAGTTTGACAGAGACTTTAAGATAGAATGGGTTCATCGAGTCCCAATAGGCAAGCCAAGCCAAGTTAGACGCTAATTCATCTAACCTGTGTCCTAGAGCTATAATATTTACACCATCAAGAAATCGACACACAGAAATCATACTCTCTCATATGAGGAAAGCTCAACATGTTCTCTGGAACAGATCCAAAATCAATATTGTGCAGAACTATACAAAGGACAAAGTGATAACTAGAAAAGGCTTCATGGCCCTTCATCAGTCTCTTAAGTACCACAATATCTCATATAGATTTGCAGGCCCTTTTGAAATTCCAGATTGTCATCAATAGAAAAACCCTGCTCTTCACTGACCCAAGTGAACTACAAAAAGTTGTGTACACTTCTGTACGATCTGCAATGAGCAGTTATTGTCCACCTATGTTGATTTATCTTTTTGCCCTACCACTTCTATGGCTAATTCCTTGCAGAGCTACCAAGAACCAAGAACCAATTGGTGTGATCACATCTCCTCATCAACATTTTCAGTGATGTTCCACCTAGAAAGATACATAAGATCTATATGAATGTCTAACTGCATGATTGCTAATCCTCTAGTTAGAGGAAATGTTCTGATGTTATCAGTAAAAGGTTAGATGTATCTTGCATAAACTGTTGTGTGACACACACACACTATTCTTCCTATGAAAGGAAATGCTAGTTAATACTGTACTACTACTTCTAAAAGTGGTATGTACTACTCACCATAAGTTTAATGATGTATTATGTTATACGATACTGTGATACTGTACTAGTACTGCAATACTGTGATGCTGTACTACTGTAACGCAGTGATGCTCACACACTATTCTTCACACTAAAGCAAAAGTCTCTTGAAATGAGAACAATGTTTGATGCTCCCGGTTTAATTTGTTTAAGATTATGGCCTGTAAGGTGGCTATACTATGCCAAATTATGATATTGACTTGCACTCCCCTTATAACCACTTGCACAACTGCCAGAATTGCAGAAGGACTATAGAGCCCCTACCACATTGGTGTCCCTTGTGAACCTCTACCATCTTTCCGATCTTTTAACCTTACAATGCACGCTCCACTACACCTAGCATAATTTACTCGAGTATTTCCCCACCAAACCCTCAGAGCGCCCTATAGCCTCAACTTTCTTAAGGGCCATTTATGGCTTGTAGGGCTTTCAGGGCCATTAACATTCATACTCGCCTTAGGGTACCGCCTTTATTCACCTCCCTTAGAATTTATACTTGTAAAGCCTAGCACTAATCTAATTTCATCCCGATAACTATGGTCTCTTCTCAATGATAGCACTCAGATACCAGTATATCTCACACCCATGACGTCTGAATATAACCTCGCCATGACCCTCTACACATGCCATAAGAGCTCATTCACACCTCATGGACCCCCTATTGATTGATCCTTTCTCCCGGATTGTTATCAGCTAGTTATCCTGCAGTGCTGGGTAGCCACCCATGCAGTTTGTGTCAGGCCAGCTAATGGCTCAGACTGTCCTGCATTGAACATGGGTGGGGTAATGCATCTTATATGCATTCCGTGAGTTGAGTGGTGGGTGGGTAGGGATTGGCTTTGTTAATTTTGTTAAAGTTTTAACTGTAACATTTGTTCCTCTGGCTATTCTTCTCCCGGCCTCCTTGTTCTCTCCCTTGGTTAACTGGGAAGCACTGTTATATACACTACTTCCCCACACTTGCAAGCATAGTCCGGACACAAGTCATCCCCATGATTCAAGCCTGATACTGATAGTTAAACATACCAAGCAAACTCATAACGCTTTGTATTCACTCTCTCCTGCAGCCTCCCCCCAGACATTGATCTGCTGCTCTAAGAGACCTTGCTACCTTCCCATGGCTCACCCTTTGAACATACTATCGCTAAACACAAAGGGGTTCCAGCCGGTTAAAAATAGAGTAGTGTAGAATATTGTAATAAATTGAAGAAGGTCATCATCCTCGTACAAGAGCACCGCCTGAAATCCATTCACAATGGGAAATTCTACAGCCCATGCATTGCAGATATTGGTATGTCCCAGCCCTACAAAAAAGTGGGGGGTGGCAACACTAATATAACAAAAGTGATATATCAGTCATATCACACACTAATGATCATGCAGGCTAATGGCTCATCCCTAAGATGTAAAAAAGAGATATGGAGTTCTTCGTTGTGAACATTTATACACCAAATAACAATGCTGAAGATTTTTGGGGGGGACCTAGACAACCAACTCTCAGACCTTACAGACAACTTAGATGCTATTTTGGCTGGTGACTTTAACTTGCCAATAGATGGCAACCTAGACTGAATATTAACTCACAAATTTGTAGCCAATAAAGAGCACAAACAAAAGAGAATCTGCTCTAATAATAATTGTCTGGCATCTCCATAAGTCCACCGGAAGCTACTACACCGTTTACTCCTAGCCCCAGCACTCATTCTCACAAATAGACTACATTATGGTGAGCAACTCTCTGCACCACGTCTCCCAGTTACCGAAAATTGAGCCCATAATGATTTCCCATCATGCATTTGTATCAATCCAACTAACACTTTATGACCCAACACCACAACAGTGATGCTTGAATGACAATCTCCTAAAGGACCCCAACAATAAGAAAGAGATCAAGACAGTCATTTAAAACTTTGTAAAAAAAAATCCCCTGAAGGACACATCCCCTACAATCCATTGGGATGCCCTTAAAGCCAAGTTATGGGGAACACTGATTCATATTGTGTCCCTAAAGAATTAGGCAATTTCTAACTGTCTCAAGGAATTAGACCTGTTTATCAAAACACTAAACAAACAACTTAGACTATCTAAAGCAGTACTTCTCCTACCCAAACTGCACGCAGTATAGTATATATATAATCAAATTGTGAGGAAATGATTGATATGGTCAATGCAGGCAGGCTTTGTAATAACAACAAAGCTGGAAAATCACTAGCAAATTATCTAAAATACACACAGATCAAATCCTGTATATTGGCCATACAAAACCTGGAATGTGTGGTCACCATGTCCACGACAGGCATGCTTGATTCCTTTAAATGGTTCTATGCAGAATTCTACAACTCCAATGCTCCCACCTCCCTTACCAAAATTAATGATTAACTCGGATCCTGTAACCTTCCCAAAATATCACAGCAAGATTTCCCAGCTATTAATAAATCCATCACAGATGAGGAAATCATCTCAGCAATACATTCCCAGATGGCTATTCAGCTAAATTCTATAACATATTGCCAACACAGTGACAGGTTCCCTACATGCAGTTTTCCACCAGTATGCCTCTACGGGCCTCATTACCGGTTCAACCACTCAAGATACTATAGTAGTGATACCTAAGGAAAGGATAGACCATTTAAATATCAAAAATTATAGACCGATCTCCCTTATTAACATTGACTGCAAGATCTATGCAAACATTGCTGCTCACAGACTCAAGTTAGTCATCCAACAGTTGATCCCAAATTCACAAATGAGTTTCCTATGGGGCAGCCAACATCAGGACATTCTGCCATGCCTTTGAAGGAGCCAAATTATCCCAGTCACCAACAGTGGCCCTAGCCCTTGATGTAGAAAAGGCCAGTGACAAGGTCTACTGGGCTTTCCTAAATGTCATAATGCACAAATACCACCTTGGCGAGGAATTTATATGCATGTTTATGGCCCTTTATTCTGGCCCAATGGGAAGGATTCGGATTAATGGTCACTTATCCCAATCCTTCACTCTCACAAGGTACTCGCCAAGGGTACCCACTCTCCCCCTTGCTCTTCCTATTGGTCATTGAACCATTCATCTCCACCTTTAGGGATAACCCAGGGATCGCAGGTATCAACTTCACTTCTAGCAGACAAGTGGTAGCCGCCTATGCAGACAACTTATTGTTATTCATTGAAAATGCCCCACAAGCCGTTCCAATCATCATGAATATAATAGACAGATACTCACAAGTTGCCACTCCTTAAATAAAGCAAAAATGGAAATATTCCCCATAAACCAACACTGTACATCTTCTGTAATCAGTGATCTTGTCCTAAAGTGGCAACCGGCTGCCATGAAATAGCTGGGTATATGGCTTTCTTCAGATCTTAAACACTCTGTTGCACTTAACAAACAAAAAATGTTGGCCAAAATTAAAGCTTGTGTTTCGAGATGTAATTTGTATTTGCGATTGCAATGGTTTATTACTATTTTAATTGTAGATATATTTCAGTTTTATTCCTTGTATACTTTGACGGTTTTTCTACAAATGCCCGAATAAAGATATGATGATGATGATGAAAAGTACTATTTACCACATGGTATCTAAAAAATATCACCTGATGGGGGCAACTTCACAAGTAGCATGCTCCCGGTTGCCTTATCCTGCCTTCTTTGAATCCATGGATAACACCATTTCCGAATTCATAATGAAAAGGAAAAAAACGAGAATCTCCATGAAAATCTTGAAGAGTAGTAAATCCTCTGGGGGTATAAATTTCCCAGACTATCCCTGTTACCCAAAAGCATTCCTGATTTTCCAGGGTACTTGGTGGCCGAGACCACAGGAACCCAATCCCCCTCCATGGATCAACATTGAAGCCAGCCTTACTGCACCACTACCCTTAAGTTCCACCCTCACATCTTAAAATATTTCGAGCTCCCTCTCAAACACTTCAGGCAAATATTAATGGACAGTGTTATGTCACTTCTCCGTCTTGACAAATGCCTGGAACATCGATTACATGGCCCGGTCCTAGCCTCCCTGTGGTTTAACCGCTTGATTAAACTGGATGGCAAAACACTATTCTTGGGCTCAAAAAGGGATAAATACCATAAATAGTCTAGGATCACTGGCCAACCCTATCCTGTTTTACACCCTGCAAATAAACTCAGATCTACCTAACGTTCACTACTGCACATGTCAATGACTCACAAGTGTACTGAGTAAACTGAAATTCCCTCATGAACCAGAACCCCCTGCTTTGTTAGGCACCCTTAAAAGGAAAGGTCATACCCCCTTTCACCTGCATAAACTACTTAACATGCACAATGGACAGCCTCTGAGATTATTTAACAGACAATTAGAACTCCATACACAATCAACAGCTGCCTCACACCTTAGCAAAAGGATCTGGAAATCCCCCTTTGATGCCAAAATCCCTCCCGCTCTTGCACAATCTAGATTTTGGTCTATTCACAAAACGTACTGGACCCCAGCATGATTACACAAATTGGGGTTGAGGAACTTGATCACATGCTCACAGTGTGGGGAGGGCTCATGGGGGCCTCAAACACATGTTTCTTAAATGCATGATAACACTCTCACTATGAACAAAAGTTCCAAGACCTGCTACATCAGATCACAGGAGTTCCAATAGAGATTGAATTCCGAACAACTGTTTTAGGACTACATGTCAACCCCCGCGCCTAGGAACTTGACTGACCTCCTCCCTCCGTAGGCACCAAAACAGTTCTCTCTTACTAGAAATCAACATCTTCCAGTGCCTTTGTCAAATGTTCAGTTAGAGGCACTGACAACACTTTATACTCCAAGCCTCATGGCTACTCCTGTCCCCGACGGCTTTGGGACGCATTCGATAAATACTTACAGGAGAGCAAACTGTCATAAAGGTCTCTTATGCCTCTTCTCTTGCTTGAGGTAATGCCTAGAACTTATCTCACAGCTAGCTTACCACCACCCAGTGTGGCTGTCCCCTTCTTGCCTCTTTTTCTACTCCTTACCCCACTCTTCTCTTTCTTTCTCCCTCTCTCCATTCATGAGCCAGCGAACTCGTTTTGCGGCACACTCTGGTCAGACAGCCTTAAATGAAATTAACTAGACCTACCAGCAACTAGTCCTAAATACTACCATGTCTGTTCTGTAATAAGAGACGTTTCGCAACCACTCGTTGTAATGTGACATGATGTTGATTGTGTGTATAATATCACAAGCTATGTGATACAATCAATGTCATTGTCTTTCTTTTACCTCTGACAATTTTAGTGTACTGCTTATATATTGTATTGTTTACTTCTTGAATATCTTTACTATTTTTGTATGCAATACAAAATATCTGAACACAAAAAACGAACACAGCTGTACCATGACATACTTCAAGACTGAAAGTCATCTTCCTGCCTGACCTCATCACTCTGAGTGGAACAGCTCGGCATCGAGGAATCAGTCTCCCCTCCCTTCAGTGATCCAGATGATTGAGATCACACACAGGCACAACACATCAACAGAACTAGTGTAGGCTGCAATGTAATCCGTTTCTACATGAAGGAACAATCTTCCAAAATCTGGATTTAACTATTACCTAAACCTTCTACCAATAGATTTTTACTAAATCATAAACATAAAATCATGAAACAAAAATAAGGAACAAGAAAAACAGAAACAACAATGCAACAAGTAAGAGTTGTGTAACTATGACCAGCAGACTGTAATTAAGCATTAGTGAGAACCACAAAGCCCTTTGAATTTGAAGGGTCATTATTGCAGGCATGAACCTCAGTTGGAAGCCCAATTCTTTGGTTGGAGGAGTCCCTGCTGTCCTTGTAGATCGGTAAAACTTGGCTCTTATAACAGCAAACCTTGCCACCAAACTGCTGCTCAACCCTAACAACATTAAAGAGCCACAGAGGGTGCCTTTCGCAAAGTTGTTGTTAAACAGACATATTCTGTTGAGCAGATCCTTGTTAATCAGTGGATAGCCACCTGACTGCTGTCAACAAATGGCAGAAACCAATTACTTACATTACAATCATGAATTTTGGGTAATAAGAGATACTACAGAATGTAAAAGCTTGGAGTGAAACAAAGGACTTCAGCTGACATCATACAGAGCAAACCCTACTATAGGCTGTTGAAGCCGGGGGCGTAGTTACAAACTCCAATCACAAATGTCATACTTCATTTATGAATGTTCTACTGATTATCAGTTATAGAGAACTTGGTGTTTCAACAGAAATGCTTACCAGCAAACATCCCTGGAGTTTACTGTTTTCTCATTGGCTGACATATGCACTTGTATAATACAACCTGTCTTCAATCTTACTGCCCTTGAAAACTAAACTTTACCATCCTTCATCCTCTAGGGCAAAGTTCTTCAAACTGGGGGCGGGTGGGCCCAAGGGGGGCCTGAATAGATCTTGGGCTGTGGGGGGTGAAGTTCAAACTCTGGTCAAGGAGCACACTTATTTTGCCCCTTGTATGTTTGGGGACAGAGACGAACAGCATGCTTAAAATAGGGATGTTTTTTTTAAACGGAGGACTCCAAATAACCCTCAAAGTTTCTCCCCACATTTTTGATAAAGGATTACACAGTGGATACTTTTAAACCTCACTACATCCCACCAGCATGTTGCCAATCACGGATTTGGTTGCATGTTTAAAAAGGGATTACTGAATAGAATTGCAACGTATGAATTGCTAAATATGTTCAGAGCTGCCAAATTCATAGAATAACAATTAGAAAATACTTTTGTCATTTTAGGGGGCCTAATGAATTTTTGTACAAGGGTGACAGCATTTAAAAGTTTGAAGACCTTTGCTCTAGGGCCTTGATACTCAAAGTATGGCCTGGGGGCCACATGCAGCCCTCCTAACCTTTACATGTGGCCCCCCTCTGTAAAGAAGCACTCAGATGTTGTTTACTAGAGAGATACTAACAAAAAAATGTGTTGAATAAACAGGCAAGCATTTATTTAAAGGTTAATTGGTGTGAAAGAAAGGAAGTAGCTATTGAGTCCTGCACAACCTAACTTTTGGAGCACTTTCATTTTAAAGCCATCTTGCAGCAAAAGTGTAAAAAATTTGATAAAGTCTCACATTAAAAAAGTGTATTTAATTAATATGTAGAACCTTTCACTTTACTACATCAGATGATATCAGTGCATTGAGGAGTAGTATTTTAAAAGTGATGGTTTTCAAACATGAATTTAGAAACATTATTTCTTCCCCTCACCTTGAGGACAATGGCAATAGTGAACTAAAGAGGCAGGTTTGTTGGCATGGGCACTCTTTGGGTTCCTATTACACAAGTTAAAAAATGATAGTTTAATAAATCAAACACAGTAGGAGGTTTTGTACAGCGCACAACGCCTAAAATCACACAATTTGCTAAAGTGGGGAAGCTGGGGATTAATCCCATGTTTTCTGGCTTGTACAATTCGCAACTAGATGTATATGTTTTACCTCCCATACAACCACCTTGCCACCAATGCCCCCACACACACCCAACCCAGGCTCGACCGCACTGATCTGGTATCAATGCAGCCCTCGATCACATCACAGACCACACCTTTTGCCCCCTGGGAAAATGTTTGTGAGTACCCATGCTCTAGGGAATATAATCTCAGATCCTGTTTACAAAGTCCGATTTGAAATTCTTCTTCTCTATACTGCTAATTGTATAAAATAAAATTAGAAGGGAACTTTTTTATGCTTTGTTAAAACATTAAGCTACGTGTAAAAAACAGGTTGTTGACGTGCTAATTAATGGACACATTCAGGTAAAGGTTAAGCACTGCGTAGCGCGATGTGAAAATTATATTTGTAAGCAGGAGGAAAATAAAGTCGTTAGGAAATGTTTTGATCCTATTTAAGAAAGTATTGCTAATCCTTTTGCGGTTATGCAGTAACCAAATGCATACAAAACACAACAGCAAAGTATAACTGACACGAGCATTAAAGACAGTAGCATAAACATAACCACAGATTACGTAAGCACCCCAGCTCATCTGCCCCCAAGAGGTAAATAAACAAATGAAAGCATGGCGTCATGGAATACTGGCACGCGGCCATTTATTATTTAAACAATTGTAAAACAGTTTCATGGACGTACAAATAAAGGTAAGCCCTGGAGAAAATAGTCTCTAGAAAGATGAGGCAACTAACGCACTGACATCATTCTAGTCACATGACTCACCTCAAAGGCAGGAAAGCACATTGGTATTGACTAGCCCTTTGAATTCAAACGCACACACCTGCTGCATGTCCCCGGATATTTGCAGGTCTTATAAAATATGAAGATTTGAGGTCACGAGGTGACCAGGTTTCCAGCCTGGGGCTCTCCCGCTAAAAATAATGGTATTCTGGGACACTTATTAAAAGAGCGGTGTTAAGTGAACCATGCGGAGCAAGCTGTGCTTGAGCGTGTTTTTATATTTAGCGCACACCACGTTACGCGCAGTCTGAGCTCCTTCAACAGTACTAGCAAAACAGTATGACAAGATGATATCAAGAAAAAAGAAGCATTGGCAAAGCCAATAGGTCAGGCGTTGGCTGCCAACCTGGTGGAGAAGTGTGGCTCAGGGGTTAGAGGCAGCAGACCCGGAAGCTGAGATCGGTCCTGGACCAGGGTTCAATTCCCTGCCTCAGCGGGTCTTGGGCTAAAAATTCCACGGACTCGATCATTCTCGCCCCGGTGCCTCCTCGACTCACGGGTTCACACTCTGTGACTCTGGGCAATAGCTTGCTTAATCTCCACAACGACCCCTCGCGGCGGGATGCCTGACTTTCACCTTGTGGATACCCTGCTATCTCACAGGGGAATACCAGGAAGGGTTCCCTAAGCAAGCGCCGGGAAACCCACTGCGGGTAGCTGTGCGCTATATAAGCTCAACTACATTTACATTTACATTAATATTAGTGCTAGGTAGTTTTGAAAATTTGTATTGTTGGACGAGGTGCTAGAGGAAGGACTTTGGGCCATATTATCAAGAAAGGGCGATACATTATCGCCGCTTTTATCGGCAGGAAACTGCCTCTAAAGCGGCGATAATGGGCTTGATAATATGACCTTGTGAATTCCCATAGAAGCCCAGGTTAACACCAGAACCTGGGATTCTAAGGGAATTCACAAGGGCATATTATCAAGCCCAGTATCGCCACTTTAGCTGCAGTTTCCTGCCGATAAAAGCTGCGATAATGTATCGTCCTTTCTTGATAATATGGCCCTTTGTTTGCAAATGTACTCCGTGCGAAAGAGCAGAATGCCGGCATTCACTGTCAGTGAAGTTAGCCACTGGTTGAAGTGGGCCCCATGATGTATGCTGTAGTGAGTAGAAGAAAACTTTGAATAACAGAACTAACCAATGAATGAAGTGGTTTGACTGTAATATATAAATAATTATTGTAAAATCAGAAGGCTAAAACACGACCTAAAAAAACAGTTGCAACAATGTTTATTTTTTCGCCACTGCATAGAACAAAACTTGGAATGGAATCAATATGAGAATATGATCTACAATTATTGCTCAGAAGAATGTATACCTAATTGCTGCATGGAATGTTAACCTCTGCATGGAAATACTGATTATATCAAACATTTCCTAAATTGCTCCTTTTTCGTGAATCTATTTAACTCAAAATGCATGCCTTTATTGGAAAAAAAGCTGTGCTTCTCGCATTTACTGTTTTGCTTATATATGTGAACAACAGCACTTAAAATGCCAACCATATCTATTTTTAACATGCTCGACTTCCTTACTTATCAATTGCACATCAACAGGACAATTTTCTTTTCAACAAGTTAGATCTGTTAAATGACTCCTGCTCCATTTTCCTTTATTTTTCATACAAAAAGAACCAGCAGGCTTGACTAAATTGTCATACTGAACGTGTGTATAAATAGAAAACAAGCACTGGCAACCCACTCCTTCAGTGGATTATTGTAATCAAGCCCCATAGCCTGCCAAATAACAGCGTATCTCCATAGAGCCAACGCTAGGGTCAGAATCCATACTATTTGATAGAATTAGACACATCATATTTGTATTTATAGCCATAGCGCAATCGTCTGCAATTTAGTCTTGAATGCCATGTCACACTGCTTTTCAGATATCATTGTGATCTTGACAAGCAGCTTCTCGCTGTTATATAATGTGGTTTACCCTGCTTTGTGGAGCAGGGTGGGAGTTGGGGGGTGGTGGTTGAGGTTCAGCTTGCACGCTTCTTAGCTCTTTGGGCTTCCATGTTGAATTACGAAAACTTTCTAAGTATATATAATTATGCAAACTGTCTAAAACATCTGTCACTATATGACAGATATTCTAAAATCAATACATACAAATAATATTGTTATTGATTACTATTTGTATAGTGCAAAACCTGGTATTACAGATAGAGCAATGGGTTGGTTGTTGATTTTTTCTTTTTTAAAACTCCATGAGAGTGTTTTTCGGGGCATTAATTAATTTCTAATAATTATAAGGCCCCGTGGAGGAAGGCAGAGCCCTCTAGGGCACAAGTACTTGAATTTCTTGTATTTTTAAAACACAGTAGACATACTATCAGAGTAATCAATTTACTATGCCGTTCGTTCTACATAAATAATGTAAAGGTTGCAGTCTGATATGTGATATATAGACGATGGGCATTATTTTACTATGCCTAAAACCAGGGAGGAATTGCAAAACAAAACAACACGATTTATTGGAGATGGTAAACTTTAAAAGAAAACCCCGCCCACCTACACTACAGAGACCTTCACTTTCCCTCTCCTGTAAAGCTGTCAAACTTTGATCAGTGGGTTCTTGTGAATGGGCTCCAACTTTCAAGTGTTTGGAAATCGGCGACGCGTATTGGCCCTTGCCTTGGCTAGCACTGGCAAGTATTATGAGCTTCGAGTCTGAATACATTTATAGGACCTTCAAAAAAATCCACATGTGCCCAACATTAAAACAGGAAAAACTCGTAACAGGTAGATGACATATTACACATGACTTACAAACAATGATACAAATGTAGCGTGGTCTACCAGCTCGCAGTGTATGCCCCACTGCATTCACAAACACAATTGTGAGTTTTCTCCAAAATCCAGCTTTGCATTTCTGACACGTACTTCTGCATCTGCCGCACGAAGGTCACGGTGTCAGGTTAGGTGGTGTAAAAAGACCAGGAAACATGACTGATATTTACATTTTACCTTGTTCACGTGGGAAGGCAAACATTGCCAGGACACCATTTCTACCGATTAAAAACAAATTGACCAAAAGCAAATTTTTGTAATTTCCAATCCAAGCATTGTTAAATCCTGCCTAGCCCATGGGGACAGGAATTGCATGCAGTAGTGGGGGCCAGATATAAATTAGCATTATTAGTAAACACATTAGTACTTAATATAATTTAAAACCGATATATGACATGCACACTTAGGTGAGAAATGTTTATTATTTAGCCAGCTAAAATTACGACAGTGCATATACCAAAAGTATTCTAGTGGGAATATATTGAGGATTTCTTAGTATCTTAAGGCAGGGGAAAGCAAACTGAACGAGGGTCACAAGACATGTCTTTCTTGTTTGCAGAGGAAACACTCCGATGCTTTCACTAAAGCCAGTTTCTGGTCGGTAACAGCTTCAAAATTCAGCACTCGGGTGTCTTTGACAGCTCCTTTCTCTTCAGTCACAGGCATTATTTATTTGCCTGTCCCCACAAAATGCCTTATTCATCACACAGACGGCCAACATGCCCTTTAATGCAGCAGAAAGGAACACAGGCAGCATCCATTGCAGCAAAGTTTAATTTTAAAGACCAATGCAAGAAAAAAACATGAAGTCAACATTTCATAAACTAATTTATAACCAAGCAACCGTTCTCATTTGAGAATTTCAGTGGCAAAATGTCCCGAAGCCAACCTTTTCACATATTCACAAACATATTCACTCTACATATATACAAATGATGCATATATTAATTAGTGTTTATGTAGGTTTATTGTTTGTTTGAGAACTACAGTCTTTTTATCAAGTTTATATTATCACATCAAATTAATATTTATGAATACTCACAATATGGGCATATTTGATGGATGCTGTACACTACATACACATTCAGTTGTGAAACTTCTGGGATTGCACTTTTTTACAGGTTTTACAAATATAAATGTAGCATTTTTGGTACACTTCAACACTTCCAGCTTTACCTTCTGCTGGAACATCCAGGTGTAATATGTACAAAAACACGTGTAGAAACAAAACACAAACATTTTGTGAATGCTGAAAAGTGTGCATTGTGCGTTGTTCACCTAAATTTGCACTGGTCTTCCAAATCCCTCCTCTTCCAACGTATTTGAAAAGCACAGTGTCCTAAGTTAGGTTAAAACTACATGGGTGTAGTACAGTCATGCGTTATGTACATTTGGCTCGCATAGGATCCAATTCACAAAAAGAAGCAAAACAACAACTGTAAAAGTATGACTTATATGGGCGCAGGTATAATAGTGTTTGCGCTCACAAACATTTCCAGAAGTATGTCTGGAAAGCTGTGCCAGGCCCAGTTGTCTAGGCATAGTACTAGCAATGCCATGTGACATAATTCAACCCTATTCTTTTAAGATGGGTTTGGAGTTTACTTTTCTTTCTCTGACTGCAAAGTGAGCGGAGTTTTAAAAAGTTAATTATGGGTCAGTCCTATGATGTGTTTTTTTTACAACACACAACAATATGCCAATACCTGTAAATGAACTGCATTCAGAAATTATGAAAGCAAAAATGAAGTATTCTTCATTTATAATTCTGAAGTGTGATGAAAACAGAAATTTTAATAGGATCACAGCAAATATTGCCACTTTAATCGGTGATGCACAAATGATACATATTCAGACACCCCATTTCCACACATTATCATTTGAGTGCTGTATGCTAAATAGTTTTGTCAGTAAGTCTGAGTGTCTGTCCAAGGTACGATGCTTTAGTAACATTAAAAAATCACCCCTCTTTATGTCCATAAAGGAAGGTGGGCTGCGAACGTTTGTTGTTCTAAAAAGTGGATCATGATTCTCAAAACTTTGAGGATCACAGGTGTAAAGGACCGACAGTGTAAATCACACATTTTCATTCTTTTTTTCTCTTTGCATGGAAAACGTTTTTACTTTGGATAAAGCTCTCCACCAACGCTCTCATACCAAATATGGAAATGACCTACTTTCCTTCCCATTCTGGAAGAGGACTTACTCTAGTCATTGACTGAAGTAAAACTTCAACCATTTCCAGAGTGCAAAATTATCAGGAAAAAGTTTGAGTGTTCCCACAAATGTAAAGGTTTGCGGCCATTACCAAACCGCTAAAGCTAAACATCCCTTGTTTCAACCTCTTTTAACCCCTTGCATTAGTATTACTTTAGCATATTTCTCCACAATTTTGGCATAAGATACACTACAGTGAACCCATTTCCACCTGTCAGGATTGTCTTCGTGGATTCTGTCAGGTGCACTTTTTGGCTGTAAACATAGTGCTCATGTGGCCATCATGGTTTCTCCGTGGAACATGCAGTATTTACTTTTGAGAAATATATGCTATGCTTGGGGATTTATTTCTTCAAAAAACAAACAAACACTAGGCAGGCCTAAATAAACACGATGACTCAGCAGCATTAGCGGTGACTACAGTGCAACCGCCATACCAGTAGGTGTACGTTTGTTAAGGAGATCCCTGCCAGCGAGGCAGGGATCTCTGAATATGACCGGTAGTGCCATTCAGGGAAATGGAGGCCATGATCTAACCTGGACCTCTGCTAACCTTTAAATGGGTAGATTTGTCCCATATCATGTTCTTAAACCCTATCAAATTACAATGTAAACCAGAAAATATCACAAAATCGTAAGGGTAACTGCATTTCGAATATTCATGAAAGCAAATACAGGCTACAATGAATTTGTTTTGCAAACACAACAATTGCTTTGGCTAGTTGATATAAACAGAAAACCAATAGTGAACCACAACGCTCTCCGAGATATCTATCTATCTATCTATCTATCTATCTATCTATCTATCTATCTATCTATCTATCTATCTATCTATATATGTATATATATATATATATATATATATATATATATATATATATATATATATATATATATATATATATATATATATAGATATATATATAGATATATATATATTCACGGAAACTCCACAACACCTCCGGCAAGCAGTCCTGCAACGCCAGCGAGAAAGGAGATGGACCACAGGATCAGGTGCAGTGATTTTATTTTGGCACAGAGAAAAACAGCTACACGTTTCAGGCTACATGAGACCTTGTTCACGCTGCAGATATATATACATATAATAGCTAGATAGATAGGTAGCTATATATATATTGTTTCCTTACATTGTTGAAACCTATTTCTGCTGCATGTGGATTTTGCTTTTCTCCCAACAGCAATCATGCTATCCTATGTCCTGACCTTCAGAGAAGAAGTGGAGCTTGTCAGAAAACTAGAGAGTGTTTTAACAATTTGGCAAAAACGTTATTGATCAGACACTTGATGCAAAATAAATCATCAAAATACCAGAGCAATTCTGTCAGGTATGTTAGAATATGAAATGAAGAGGAATGGTTTTACTGTGACATGGTTACAATAATACTACAAAGGCAAGAGAAACATGTGTTTCTCTGTCTTCTTTGTATAACATTAACATGATCAGGGTGATTTCTTTTTCAAATTTTAGTTATAGCAATGCTTGAATCTGTTTGTGTGTTTGCTGTTTATGAGTCCCCACAACCTGATAAGCCCACAACAACTTCACTAACAGTTAGGAATTTGAGGATTATCTTGTGTGCTAATCACTCCTTCATCTCACAAATCAACACAGTAGGAATGTGGGTAATCATGCATGTCTCGGTTGTGTTTCAATGTATCCCTTTATTTCAATTGATTGATGCTTGGCACTCATGAGAGTACAGGTAATAATGGCACATCTTGTCTATGGTAATTATAACTACCAAGCTCTGATTCATAGACTGAAAAGGAAATGAAATCAGGCAGGCAGAATTTGCCTGAACCTCTGGAAACATCACAACATCAAACTCAGCAATGAAAGTCCTTCACTTGCTCCCAATCAAAGCTAAGTTCAAGGACAATGTTCTCTTCAATGTCCTCAAAGCATAGCTGAGGAAAGCCACTAAACCACCGCTACTATTAACCAGGAACCGTCATGCTTTGACTGTACACCTCATCACCCAATGTTCCTTCAAACTGCTCAAATATGGAGGCAGATCCTTAGCACTCGACAGCTCTGTACTATAGAAACCATGAACCCAAAACTGAGAACTGAACTAAAAAACATGTAGTTTAGAAAACAGCTGAAAATTTAAATTCTTCAAACTCACCTATAAATAATCTTACTGCAGGCAAATAATCTTGCCTCACCAGAATCTAATAACCCAACAAAATAGATTCAATTCTCATTTACAGTGCTCTGAAGTAACTGAAATGAGACATGTAAAGTAAAACATCCACAAAAACACATATATAAATTTCAAAGTTACAAACCAAGTATTTCATTTTCTCATGGTATGTATGAGTATCAGAGGGACAAGTTATGAATCATCTGTATCTCAATATTGCCTCTCATGCTTGGCTTTCCACAGAATCACAAAAAATAAATCATTAAACACAAGTAAATATAGGTACAAGATAAACATTTTGGCTATGCATTTGAGGGCTTATGAAAAACCCAGCATACAATCTAGACTTCCCTAAAACATGCATGAAAACCCACCCCTACATTGTGCAAGAACACTGGTCCACTGCATTTGCTGTTTCTGTGTTTCAATACAGGTCATCCTCCCAGAGGAGCACAGCTCACGACATGTTGCTGGTTCAACTGAAAATCCTGCGCGGCATTATCAGCATGATACGTGGTCTCTGCTTCTTCTTGATGAGACACTTAAATGCAAAGGTAACATCAATGATCCTAGGAGAGAAATCACCACTGCCCACGCTCACTAAAAGTAGCGGCCCATGCCCGGCACTCCAGCTATTATAAAGACTAACCGCTGTTCTGGGAGTGACGTTTAGGTTGGCATGGGGGTAGGATTTAAAGCCTTTCTACTTAATACAAGATCCTACAGTAACATGAACTTCAGATCTTTGATCTGCTGCAGGACTTGTCTCCTGACTTGTTGTTTCTTATGTAGACCTGGCTTACGCAATATTCCTACCTACCCTAGCAATGGCAATTGCTCCCGGCTATAAGATCTTGAGATTAGATCGCCAGGTCCGCAAAGGAGGAGAAATAGCACT
This sequence comes from Lissotriton helveticus, assembly GCF_964261635.1. Taxonomy (NCBI): domain Eukaryota; kingdom Metazoa; phylum Chordata; class Amphibia; order Caudata; family Salamandridae; genus Lissotriton; species Lissotriton helveticus. The sequence continues at coordinate 1,121,753,967 of NC_136070.1, forward strand.
AGTCTATAAAGAACAATTTGTATGTAATTCCATCCCACTTGGTGAATTGGAGGGTGCTGAAAGCCTTGGCTTCCAATGCACCTTGTCAGCACAACAATCGTTAGCTGGCACTCTGATTTAGAGGCCTCCCGGTCCTGTTAAATAATTTCTGAACTCAATCAGCGAGATTATGGCACCTCATGCCCTCTGTTTTAACCATTACATGATTCTGGGGGATTTTAATCTACATATGGATATTCCTACTGATTAGGAAGCCACTACACTTATTGAATCATTATGAGTCCTTGATCTGGCTCCTGAGATCCTGCAGTCCTGCACCCCACACATAATAGAGGTAATACCCTCAATCAGATATTTATTCACCAATATAACTATGGAGGTGGATGGACTCCTTCCTTTGTTATGGTCTGACCAATATGTTATTAATTTCAGGATACCTCAGATGGGAGTGGGCCATCTGGTGATGGCTTATGAAGCAGGTAACAAAATTCAGAGCCTTCCACCGAATCAATCCTGCGATTCTTTATGAAATGCTTGAATCCTCAACTCCCCTTCTTCTCGGAAACCCTGAGAGTGACGCTTTGTTGCTTGATTCTCGGTTGCTCCATAATGTCCATCAATTAGCCCCCTTGCCATTTCATTCACCTAAGACAACCTAACTTTTAGCTCCTTGGATCAATCAGCTGCTTAAAGCCAGCAAAAACATCTGTAACTGGCTTTAAAGGAAATGGCAGAAAAACTATGATTTTTGTGCTAAAAGTGAATACAAACAAGCACTTAAATGTCATTATAACAAAGTGTATGAGGCAAAAAAGGATTATTTCGACAAAATAGAATCTTCAATTTGTAAAAGCCTTTACAGACCCGACCTCGGAGTCAAAGGCCGTTTCCGCTTCTGCCGAATGTCCTCAAGCATTAGCAACTTTTTCCACAAAAAAAATTGGGACGATTCAAATGACTGTCAGGGAGGACTCTCCCTCGATTGTTAAACATTATCAGCTCCTTCCATGGTACCCATGCAAGGAGCTGCCCCCTCGCTGCAGCAATTCCCCCCCGCTGTCACTGGAAGTCTCCATAGCCACTATCAAAAGCCTGAAGTCGGGTTCCCCCACCGATCCCTGCCCAGCAATAGTACTAGCATCCATACCACAGGTAATTAATCCGGTGGTTAATAAAATGTATAATACCGCATTAGATACTGGACACATGCCTTCTAGGGGGAAACAGGCTAAAATTCTGCCTTTGCCTAAAAAGCCCTCCGCTGTTCCTAAAATACCAGCATATTACAGGCCTATCTCCCTGCTTCCTGCCTTCTCCAAGGTTCTGGAGAAATATGTTAACTCGGTGGTTACCGACTATGTGGAAACCAACAATCTTCTCCACATTTGTCAGTTTGGTTTCAGAGCCAACCATAGTACAGAGTCTGCTCTATTAGAGGTCTCTGAAAACATTAAGGAAAGCCTGTATGGGGAAGGGAAAGCCATTTTGATCCTGTTAGACCTATCAGCAGCATTTGATACCGTCCCTCAAGATAAGCTCTTGGACAGGATCCAGACTCTCGGTATGGGTGGCTCAGTTTTAAAATGGCTTGTCTCCTTTTTGGAAGATAGGGACCAGGAGGTTTGGACGCCTCCCTTTGCAGCTGGAATCCCTGGTATGGCTGTGGGGGTCCTTCAGGGTTCCATTCTGAGCCCCACATTATTCAATCTTTATATGTCCCCTCTGGCTGTCTTGGAAGTACATACAGAGCAAAAATTATTTCATATGCTAATGACACACAGCTCCTTTTCACTTGTGACAAAGGTAAGAGCTTTGAATGCTCTAAGATAAAAATCTGCATTTCAAAAGTGTTTGCATGGTTAGGAATTAACCAGCTTAAAGGCAATCCGGAAAAGTCGGAAATCATTTTTTGGGGCACCCCACCGTCTGAGGACTGGAGAGGTTGGTGGCCTGAAGATATGTCTTCCCCTCTCGCCGCACAACAAACGGTAAAGAACCTAGGCGTCCTGATAGACAATTGCCTATCTATGAAAGCCTAAGTCCAATCAATGGTGAGAACGTGCTTTGGCCTCCTTAGGATGCTGAGGAAGTTCCTTCCACTCCTGTCTTTGGACTGCAGGAAATCCATGGTCCAGGCATTGATTACCTCAAGATTGGACTACGTGAATATACTTTACCTTGGCCTCCCGGAATACCTTCTCAAGCGTCTGTAGGTGGCATAAAAGGCTGCAGCCAGAGTCATTCTCAGGCTGAAAACTAGGACTCATATGTGCCCCCATCTCGGAGCTCTCCACTGGCTACCAGTAAAAAATAGAATCAGATCTAATGCCATGTTGTTATTCTTTAAGGCGTTTCACGGAAAGGGTGCTAGGTTCCTTTGCAGAAGAATTACCCCTATGCTCCTTCTGTAACTTTGAGATCCTCCTCTATGAATCTGGCAGCAGTTCCTAGAACATCTCATGCATGTTCAGAAGGCACCTCTTTTAGGTTCCTCCGTGCGCAGGCCGGGAATGCGCTTCCCGCATCGTTTTGAGCGGTGACGGATTAAGCTACTTTTAGGAAGCTCCTTAAAACGTTGCTCTTTAATCAATAATTGAGTTTCCCTTAGCTTCCTCTTTTATTCTCTTTCTCTTCTGTAATTGAGGTTGGTGTAGGTGGTTGCTCTGTGGGCCTTTGATGTGCCAGGACACTCTTCTGAGTAGCTGTGTGCTATATAAATGCCTTTTATTCATTCATACATTCATATGGACTATATATTTTCACTGAAAAAAACAAAGGTTAATGTGACATTACTAAATTCAATCAGGTAATAATATTTTTCTTTGCACTAAAAAAACTTTAAAAAATTCACTGAAAAAAAACGTTAAAGTAATGTTACTGGTAGGTGAAAATGTCACATTTAATTTAACATTTTAAACAAAAAGGAAACATGGAAATTCACCAGTCATAGTTAACTGAAGTAACCATACCTTATGCCCTTGCCATGCATTGCTTATAACCTCACATGTAACATCATTCTTTGACATTATTAATAACATTGATATGACACCTGAAATACCATAATTGATGGCAACACCGTGTGTTAGAAATGGGGGTCTCTAGTTGGCAATGGTTTGCACCCTCGTCCAAGAAGGGACCATTGATTCTAGTCAGGGTAAGGGAGTTACGCCCTTAGACAACACCTGCTCACTCCCTTGGTAGCATGACATGAGCAGCCAGGCTTATCTCAGAGGCAATGTGTAAAGCATTTGTACACACCTACAGTAACACAGTCAAAACACTACACGTCGACACCACACCAGTTTAGAATAATAGGAGATCTTTATCTAAACCAAACAAGACCAAATAACAAAAAGCCACCATAAATATACCAAGATATCACCAAAAATATGTTATTCACAAAATTAAAGCTTGTAGCAACAAACAGCTTCACCTGGGGGCTATTACAACGTTGTGACAGATGAAAATCCCAAAGTATGGTGCCGACCACGTGGTGCGTAGGCTGGGCACGGTGTTGCACGGATCCCAAAGAACAGTAATTTGGCAAACAATGCAGACAAAGATGGTGCACGGCATATGGGAGGTGATGCTTCATTGGCGCCAGGTGGCGTTGGTTCCTTACGAGCACAGGGCAGGTGAGGTATCAGTTCCTTACGACCACAGGGGAGGGGAGGTGTTGATTCCTTACTACAAGGCAAGGAAGGTGAGACGTCAGTTCCTTACTGTTGCCAGGGAGGTGACATTGTGTTGGCGGCGAGGTGTCGGTTCCTTACGACAGTGCAAGGTCAATGGATTTGGGAAGTCACCCATGTTTACACCAAATCACAAGAAGCAAGCTTTCTGGGTAAAGATCTACCTTTCTGCCAAATTTGGTGTAATTCCGTTCAACCGTGTGGGTCGTAGTGCTGTTTATAAATCCAGTATAGAAACTGCATGGGGAAATTGCAGGACTCCTATTTTTCTCAGCCGCTGCTTCATTGACCACCCAAAACTTTAAAGGAAGGCGCTGAAGTAGATTAACTTTTTTGGGGAAAGTTTCAGAAAGATTTGTGAAACTGCGCTAAAGTAATTAGCAAACCAATAAACATGCTTCATATGGTAACTATGGACTAACTATAACTACACAGTAAAAATATATGTATATGTATGTATATATATATATATATATATATATTTGTTTCTGTGTGTGTGTGTGTGTGTGTGTGTGTGTATACATCAATTCAATGTTCCCAATTTTAAACAGCTAGACATGTCTATGACCATGACAGAACAGCATTACCTTACAAATCTTATATTGAATGTGTGACTTTTGACAGGCATAGCTCAATATGTCTGGATTCGAATATCTGGCTCTTCTAAGCTAAGCTTGGTTCAGGGGAGTAACACAGGCCCCTGCAGGCACTGTGGAACTCCATCCGTCAGGGGGCAGACTCTCAGCCCAAGGTCTATGAACATCTGAGATGTAGGAGTCTCTGGGGCCCATCACAACATTCTGCTGGGGGGTCCCATTATTTTGCATTATTCCACTGGCCAGGGTAAAACAGGTTGCTATTAACTGTGTAGTACCAGCAAATTTATGCTTATAATGATTTCCTAAGTTAAACTGTCACCTAACATGAAATATAAAGAGGCTACACATCTCTGCAAGAAATAAGAAATTACAATAAAGACAGGAAGAAAAATAAAATATGACTGCTACTAGTGAGTATTGTTTTTACTGTCTCTGGAAAACGTATAGTATGAACAAACTGTTTAAAACGCCAGCGTGCTGCAGTCTCCATGAATACTTCATTTTTAATGAGAGATACAATTGAATTCAGTTGGAGACTATGGGGCCATTAGTTGTGTCAATGACTGGAAAGTATTTATCATGCTTCCTGTGCAACCTTTTCTTATTTTTAATCGCAGAGGGATAAGCTTAGATAATATCATGACACAACAAAACTACGATGCTGTATACCATAAGATGAGATAACATAACTGTTGGAAATGCCTCTTTTGCAGGGTCACCCCCAACTTTTTCCTTCCTCCTCTTCCTTTTTGCTGAATTGATTTTTGTTGGCCTTATGACAAATGTACTTTACCACTGCTAACCAGTGCTAATGTGTATTGTCTCTCTCCTCTAAACATGACAATAATGGCCTATACCCAATTGGTATATAATGCACTTATAAGTCCCTCTGAAAATAGTTCTATATGTGCCCTGGGCCTGTAAATTAAATGCTACTAGTAGGCCTGCAGTACTGATTGTGCCACCAGCTGAAGTATCCCTTTCATCATGTCTTGGGGCTGCCATTGCAGAGCCTGTGTCTGGTGTGCAGTTTAAACAGCAATTTTGACCTGTCAAAATAAAACTTTTGCCAGGCACAAACCTTCTTTTTTAATACATATGTCACTCCTAGGGTAGGCCCTGGACTGCTCAGAGGGCAGGATGCAATGTATTTAAAAGCTGGGACAAGTACTCTTAGGTTTTACATGTCCTGGTAGTAAAAAACTCCTACATTTGTTTTTTTACTACTGCAAGACCTATCTCTTGTATAGGCTGACATTGGAGTTGCCTTATTACACTGTATAGGTGTAATTTTCAAATGGAAAGCGATAACCTCTTCAAGTCCTTATTTATACAAGTCAGATTTTAAATTACAATCCTGAAAATGCCACTTTCAGAAAGTTTAACTGCTCAAGTGGTTTGGCCAAAGACGGCTAGAAAAGGACCTAACAATTTTAAAATACTTTCAGAAAGTTGGCTTTTTCTTGCCATAGCCATTTGGCGCCTGCAGCCTGTCTCTGGTGACATGACTGTGTGCAGTTGGCAGTTGGGCTTTGTGTGTTCCTCATAGACAATCACACACAATGGTATCTTAGGTATGACTGAATGGGGCATCACTGGCAGGATGGGAGGGAGTAGCTGGGCCCAGTCTCACTTACACCTGAACAGGTTGTCTTAGCAAGGACGATCAACATCCTGTGATTCTAGGAAAATCACTTAAGCTCCCAGTGCCTAACAAAAAATGAATATGTCCATCTCTAACGCTCCTGGTGCTCATGTAAAGCGTTCTGATCCTCTCGGGTCGAGTTTGCGCTATATAAAACTAAAAAAAACGGCGCTTCTCTGAGGAGTGATGCATTCCTGAGCAGAACGGACACATCTCTTCTGCTGAGTGGCGTATCCTCGAGTAGAACTGATGGATCGCCACTGCTGCATAGATTGGACTCGTCACAAAGACCCCCATCACCTCTGCAGCCCTCGCAACCGAAGCATCGCCCGTCGGCATATCGCTTCCACAGCCCTGGTCCTCACATCTCTCATCGGGGGCAGCCTCAGCAATGATGCCTCGCATCGCAGCCTCGCAGCTCCTCTGAACAGACGCATCACCTGCTGCACCGCCTCATTACCGACACTGAACTTTGCATCACAAACCCTTTTGGGGGGATCCTTAACGACGATGCAACAGGACTTTGCACCGAAGCCTCTCTGCATCTCGGAACTAATGCATCGCTTCTACTGTGCAGTGCATCATCAACGCGGATGCACGCAACTCTCCGGAACCGGGATTTAAGGTACTCTGTTCAGTGGGCCTAATTGGGATCTTATAGCCATCCCGGTCAGCCTGAACTTGTGAGTTTGCCCCAGTCCGGCTTGACCAGAGATCCCCAGTTGGCGCTATTCTCACTAAAGATTTTTAAATTCAATATCTCCGCTTCTACTAATTGGATTTTTGTTATTTTGTCTTATTTTATTTATTAAAAAGTATGCTATTTTTCTAAATCTGCTAAGGCTCCCTTTGTGCTATGTTTTCACTGTTTTACTCTGACTTTTTGCACAAATATTTTATACATTGCCTTTGAATTAAGCCTGACTGCTCTGTGCCAAGCTACTAAGGGGGTGAGCATAGGCTAACTTGGGTTTGCTTGTACCTTACCCTGACAAAGATTGTGGTTGCTGCTTGACCGGGGCTTTCAACCCAGTAAACTAACAACCCAGTGTCTTACAATAACACAAAATAAAACACCACACAACACAACATGAAACAACTAAACACAATTATCTGACTAATAGATGATGAATGAAATCTCTGTACCATTCAAATGACTTTGAGTGTGGGCTCTTGCAGCGGTGTAATGGAAAACAAGAGAACTACTGCAAAGTGTGGAGTGGCCCCCTTATTATTGCTGCCAACTGTGGTGTAACTGTTCTGCTGCCAATATCGAGGATACAAAAATGCCGTTTTAGTGTTAAAATCGACTTAAGATCTACCGACAAGTGATGGTGACCTCCTGCTCTTCAGAAGATGCAACGGTCAACGTGACATCTATCTGAAAAGTCATTTTCTATTATGACTTGGTGGGAACTACAAACGGTGAAGTAAAAAAGTATTTCCCTGCTTACAAAATATATTCAGAATATGTCGTTTTATTTCTCTGGTACAGATTTTACATACCATGCAATACTGAAATTGTCTTTCCAAATGAAAAATACAGCAAAAGGCACGCTGGATATAGCAACTATTTACAGAAATACGTTTTTGTGCCACAAGAGGTTTACGGGATAAAACTGAGGCAAACAGCATATTAGCTTGCAAATCCTAACCGGTGTGCTGCAATGCCTTAAATATAAATCAGCATTACCGCGGATGACCTCTTGCTGGTCAAGCAGGTAATGAAAGTAACAATTTGCAAATTAGAATCGCAGCCTCCAAAGGCCGGCACAATGACATCAGACTGTGACCCCGAGGGTCAGAAGGCTGCCGCTGCTTAGATTCTGGCAGCAAAAGACAAATCGCCTGTCATTGCTTGTCAGCTAAATCACAAAGACAAATGGATTAAAAAACCTGCCACTGGGAATGAATATCGCTTGATCTTCCAAGGTACAAAATGGACAACAGGCTACTTTCTTCTACCTGCTATTGCAGTTGTGCCCTACTATGCCTGCTCAATGATCGTAAGAAGGTAAAAAAAAGAAAAGAAAAATACATGTAGATGCTGGGCACATCCTTGGCCAAGCGAAAGCTAGACATTTTGCTAATAAATTGTATTTGTAGAAACAAAACTGCAATGCAGGAACACTTTCGCCTGAAGCAGTGTTAACATCCCCCCCCCGTGGGCAGTTAGCTAGATAGCAGAGTTCAGACTATATTTATACTAGTATATTTTAGGTAAAGGGAGGAAGGGTTAATCTGTATAATCGCCTTGCAGAGGAGATTTCATTCAGTCAGGCGAAGCAATTACCATTTCATTTGCGACTGGTAGGTTTTCCCGGGTCTCCATTTAACAGGGACGCGGGGAGCCGTCAGTCGGCACGCCAGCTCCGGCGACACAGGCAGACGTCTTACGGCAAATCAGAAAACCTTCAGAATCTATAAACTGATCCTGCCATTTCCACCTGCACTTTGCAATCAAATGCTACTCGCGGCATGGGAAAAAAAACATAGAATCCATAATCCTTGATTAACGGGTTTTTACGCAAAATACAATGTGAAGCAGACACTGAACAGTAGCTGACTGCTCCGTCGGCATGCACGAAATAAATATATTCGCAAAATACCCACGATCAGGTGAAAAAAAATGCCCTCGGCAGCTTAACACCAAAATCATCATTCAAGAGCTGTGAGAAGCTCCGTGATATTTTAGAAATGCTATCACAAGGTTAAAAATAACAAGAGCATGATGGTATTGCAACCTGGTTCTCGTTTTAGCTTTTTAGATTGAAAGCAAGTGTTATTACTGTATAAAAGTGGACATAAAATGCAGCCCCCATTTGTGAATACCTCTGACGGGGGTAAATGACAGCCTCTCTTCCAAGGCCATGTGTCTTCAAGAGGAAAGAGCAGTCACTTCTTACCTTGAGCACGTAGACAGAATGAGGCCGGCTGGGAGTTAACATTTCAAGGTTACTGCAGCCTCGTTTCGTGTCATTTGTACTCACTGTTCTGAAGCTGCGGCGGCTGCTATTCAAAGTAAAAATGGTTGTCTTGTAAATGAACGTCTGATCTGTTTCTTCAGTTCAAAACCTTTGAAAGTCAAAAATATATGATACTTGCGTGTAAGGACGAAGGAGGTGCATGTTTGAATCTTAATTTAGGAATAGATCTGATACGATCATCATTTTTCGTTCCTAGCTGGAGCACCTCCTCGTCAAAGAGATGCAATTGGTCATTCCTCATTCATGTCCTGATGTTCCATCGAGGTTGGGAACAAACAGTTTCATATTTTAGATTAAGTGTAGAGTGCAAAGACCCAGGCCCCTTCCTCGCCAATCCCTTCAGGTATTACCTGCAGGGTTTGCAAGAGGAAAACGTCCGAAAGGAGTTTCATGTGCAGTTTTAGCAGCAGATAAAACTGAAGCTGCATGTTATTCCCCATACCGAACTGAGAAGTTTTGAATCACCCAGAGAAAACTGCCCATGAAAATCAAGCCGCAAAGGTATTACAATTTTACTAGACAATATAAATGGGCCTGCCTGAGTGTGGGACCTACTTCGCTAATCCGAATTCTGCGGAAAATTGCCACAATTATATGATTGTAATATAAGGGTTCGAGTTGTAAGTGGAAAATGAAATGCTTCTTTGTCTGTTGCATTGTTATATTCCCCATGGTATTCAAATCTTTCCAATAAGTCAATACTGGATTTCTGTTGTCTTCTAAGTAAACGATGCACCGAATTTAGCAAAGTGTGACAGATTGAAGACATGCAGTAGTTATATGAAGTTGTCTACTAATATTACTTGTAACAAGTCAAAGTAAAAGTTGTGTGTGTGTATATATATATATATATATATATATATATATATATATATATATATATATACAAAGGTTACAGGGATGTTGTAGTTAGTCTCAGATTTAACTTGTACAAAACCAGTGCAGGCTAACCATAACTTACACACCCACAATGCACTGCTTAAGACCTTACATATTACATCACTCATGACATGGTCAGGGACATCACTCATGACATCTCGTGTATGAGTGAAATCTGAGCCTAAATACAACATCCAGGTATCCTTTTGTTTTTTTCAGTGAATTTCCAAGGTTTATTTTACTCTATTCCCTAACTTTAACATCCCTGTAACCATTGGTTTATTCAGCACATTTCTAAGTTTTTCTTTCATGTTTCTTCCTAACTGTTACGTCCCTTATAATCTTTGGTTTTTTAAGAGAATTTCGAAGGTATTTTACATTTTATTTCCTAACTGTAGCCTGTAACCTTTGAGAGTGAGTGTATGAGTTAGTGCGTGTGTGTCTCAGTGGGTGTGTGAGTGAGTGTATGAGTGTCTCAATGGGTGTGTGAGTGTCTCAGTGGACCTGGAAGCAGCTGCATGTCTCACTGGGTGTGTGAGTCAGTGCATGAGTGTCTGAGTGGGACTGTGAGTGGGTGCATGAGTGGGTGTCTCATTGGGTGCACAAGTGTCTGATTGACTGTCTGGGTGCGTCTGTGAGTGGGTGTGAGAGTGTCTTAGTTGGTGTGCGAGTGCCTCCATATGTGTGTGATAAGTCTGGAAGTGAATGCATGAGTCTCTGAGTGGGTCTGTGAGTCCCTCAGTGGGTCTGTCACTGGGCACATGCGTCTCTGAGTGGGTCTGTGACTGGGCTTGTGAGTGTCTAAGTGGGTCAGTGAATGAGTGCATGAGTGTCTCAATGGGTCTGTGAGTGGGTGCATGAGTCATTGAGAGGGTCTGTGAGTGGGTGCATGAGTATCTGACTGGGTCTGTCAGCAGATTAGTGAGTGTCTAAGTGGGTCTGTGAGTGGGTGCGTGGGTGTCTGAGTGGGTCTGTGACTGGTTGCATGAGTCTTTGAGTCAGTTTATCAGCGGGTGTATGAGTCTCTCATTGGATCTGTGAGTGGGTGCATGAGTGCATGTGCGTGTCTGAGTGCTCTCTATTTTGCCCTCTTCTTCTCAGTTCTAACTTTTCTGCTTGTTTTTCTGCACTCTGTTTTGCCTTTCTGCTCACTTTTCTTCCCTCTTCTGCTCTGTTTTGATGTTCCTTCTCGTTTACTTACACTCTGTTTTACCTTTTCGGCTTGTTTTTCATGCTCGCTGGTTTGCCTTTCCTACTCGTTTTTCTCACCCTCTATTTTGTCTTTCCTGCTCATTTTTCTGTCCTATGGTTACCCTCTTATGAGCCCTGGGGACCCCCACCTCCTGGGGGCTGGACACTATATTTAAAGTGGGTCCCAGACCGGGGACCCTATCACCTGGGCCAGACCTTAATTCTATGGGAGAGGGGGCCACACAGGCCCCTTCCCTGGGTCAATTCCAGTCCTGGGTACCTCATCCGCTGCAGTCCGACCTCTTCATTGTGGGTGCCCTTGAGCCCACCCAGGGCACCCAGTCACCATCGTTGGGGACCAGGGTAGGTGCCTCAGGGTGGTCCCAGCTGGTTCTCCACCTCCTGCAGGAGCCAGCATTTCTCTCACCGAAAGGAAGCTGATAAATATGCAGCTCCCTGTCTGCAAGAGCATTCCTTTTGTCTGTTTCCCTGCCTGCTTGAGAGCTGGCAGGGAAACAGACAAAAATCTTATGTCAGCAAACAGTAGCATTTTCACAGATCTCGTTTGCTGGGAGCGAAGTTCCTGTTCACTCTGACTTTGTGGGAGCTGTCAAAGCTCCCACCAAGTAATAGCAAACATCTATGTTCCGGGGTGGGCACCATGGGACATAACAGGAGCCGGCCCCGGGGGGTGGTGGTTCCCAGGGCCTTATATTGCTCCAGGAAGGTGTGCTGCACGTTCACCTGCATATGTTTGAATGGGCTGGCCCAAGGGACGTGGTGGACCCCAGAGCCATATTTGGTCCAGGATGGGGGCTGCATGGCCCCCTCTCACAGTATTGTATAGGCCCTGAGCAGGTGGTGGTCCCTGGGGCCTTGGGCGGGGTTCATGCTCTGCCCTACAATTAATCAAATGTATTCCCCCAGGGAGGGGGGGTCCCCAAGGCTTAGAGGAAGCCCCAGAGGGGGGTCCACATGGTCCTCTCCATTATGAAAATAAAGCCCCAGGGAGGTGGTGGTCCCCAGGGCCCCATGCGCCCCGTCTTTTTTAAATAAAATGCCCCCAGGACCTGGCTCACTTAGGGCCTTTATCATAACAAGTATTTCTTTTACTTTTTGCACCAAATTTCACAGCAAATATTATTTTTGTATTGCTTTTTTGGCCTAGAAGGGCCCCTCTGCAACCCCATGACCAAGTTTAGGGGTCACAGTATTCCTATCCTGCCCTCTTTTATTTTTTTGTGCTTTTTTTGTGGGACTCAGCTGAAATTGATTCCCAAGATCACTGCCAACCTTTCCTGGTTGAAGCCTTGGAAGCTAATCAGAGCTCTGCAGATCTCTGCACTAGCTCGTTATTATTCATAAATTAGCCGTGATTGTAGATATACAAATTTAAATTTCCTTTAATCTCTTGAAAACTACTGAACAGATTTACGGCACATAACGAAAACGTGATCTGATTAACCAAATCTACTTTCCGGCCAAATTCAGTGTAATTCTGTTTGGGCCACAGGCGTGCGTAAAGCTCCTATGGAATTTAACATGGGGAACACACTTTCACCTCCCCTTTTATTCAACTTCCGCTTGACAGATCACCCCGAAACTTAGCAAGTTGAAGAATTGGCAATTATATCGACAACGACACTATGAATTAGAGTGATAGAAGTAACCTTATGAGGATTTAATGAAAATGTACACTGTAATAATGGACTATATTGTATTATGTAACATGCCCACATGGGCTTGATCGATCACAAAATATTTTTGTGATGTTTGTTGTCATGTTTTAAGAATTAATGAGCCCACTGGGGCGGAATTGATAAATACATGACATGAGATGGGGCACTTGCCCAGTGTTCACTGTTGTTGTCGTAACATGTTCAACAAAGTTATTTTGAAATAATGAAGCGCTTCTGCCCAATTTAGGCTGTGGTACACAACCGGTATTTCCCTTGATATATAATTTTACTATTTTGTATTCCTCTGTTTTCTGCACATTTTTGTATTTGTGATAAAACTTTATTTGTATTAGGATGTCATAGTCGATAGTATACAAGACCATTCTAAAATGGCAGCCAAAAAATGGAGTTAGAGACAAGTAGTCCTACTTCACTCTTTATGAATTTTGCACTATATATATGGCTATAGCACAAACAATTCTCGACCCATGATCAAGGTGCCTCGGCATCGAAACGCGTCAGGTATGTGACTTGCTGCATGTTTCAATAAAATATCACGCTGCAGATCAACATTTGGGCTCGAGTGGATACTTTGGAAGAAGTGAAGTAATCCTTGTGTTGGAGTTGTAAGGGGGTCACGACCTTTTCTCGAGCCTGCCGCCATCAAGTGGCAAAGAGACCCGCGACTTTGTGGCATGTATATATGTGTATATATATATATATATATATATCCACACACAAGTTTGGCGTGCTTGAGCCGCTTTAGCGGCGGGCTCTCGACGGGGTTCGCCAACCCCCTCCAATTACACACACTCCTGGCCTCAATTCCTTCGCGGGAAAAACCAGAGTCGAAGCCCAATTGTCACGGTGCAGCATCAGTGTTTATTCAGCCGAAAAAACAACACGCCCTGATGCTGCACCGTGACAATTGGGCTTCGACTCTGGTTTTTCCCGCGAAGGAATTGAGGCCAGGAGTGTGTGTATATATATATATATATATATATATATATATATATATATATATATATATATATATATATATATATATATATATATATATATATATATATATATATATATATATATATATATATATATATATATATATATCCATACGAAAGAACCCAACAAGTGAAGCGCCACACACGGTTGTGTAATGTCCTTTTTATTCGGCAGGTTGCAAGGAAAATACAGCATCACTTCTGCAGCAAATACAGCCAAACATGTTTTGGGCTTCCTAGCCCTTCCTCACTGGCACAGAGAGACACAGCTGCCAAGTGGTTGGATATGTTGATGTTTTTTTACTGTCCCTCATTTCCTGATTGTATGTTATACTCTCACGATAAGAGACTGTATAGTTATGCTTAAGTAAGAACTGCCATTTAAAAGTTATTTTGTTTCTTAATAATGTGGGTGTCTTTTGACAAATCTGCACAAAAAGTTTCAAAAAGTTGATCTGATTAGGGTTTGGCATGGCAAGTTTTTCAAATAACTGTGAAGCATGGGAGATAAAGAGGATGAATAAAACGTGAAAAATCATTTTTTTAACTGCTTTATGAATAATGTCTTCAGCTACAGAAACGAAATATGGAATGGAATTACCTCAAACCTGGGATGAAACTACTTTACTCAAGGAAATGCCTTTGCTAGGTGTGATGTAAATACGTTCAATAGTTTAGGAGAATGTGGCATTACATAAATGTGTCAGTGAGCTTAAAATGGTTAAAGGTTAGAGATTTCTGGACAGTTCGTCAAAGCATCATCCTCCCAGTTTTCAGACAAAAATGTATAAGATATTTAAATTGGATTGGACTATACGTATGCCAAAAAGCAAGAAAACATAAAAGCAAGATATAATTGAATCAAAACACGTACTGAAAGCAATAAATAATGCTATATTCATAATCATCTCATTGACAGCATTGATAGCATTAATGGTAACTTCATATGTATCCTGACCTGTAAAATAATGTATGCTATTTTAGTTGTATCTCTCTCATCAAGGTTCAGGAGCATTGCATTTGGTGGGCTTTCGTTGTTTGTCTGGCCATATATGGGAATTTTGGACTGCAGATTGAATATACATATGTAAGGGTGTTTTTATTGCACAAAATGCAGTATTATAAAACCCCATACTTCACAGAGACTAGTTAAATATTTCCACACTTCGTGGATTTAAACAAATGTAATGATTGCTCCCAAATCACTCTGCAGAGCTCCACCATTATGAGAGCCACAAGGATTATGCATGGTTTATAAATTCACCAGAATTCCATGATGACAATGCTGTGCTCTGTTATAGAGTTCCTTATTGTGCATACTCTCTGATTTGAATTGAAGCTCTCAGGTAGTGGATACCTTTCATGAAGAGGGTGGCGACGGAAGAAAGAGTAATATTAAAGCTTAGCGGATACTGCTGTCTGCAAGTTAGAACAAAAAGGTCTCTGACTACAATTATAATGATTTGGTTTTCCTGGAGAGTAGGATGATTTTCAAAGCGAAAATAGTAAAGCTTAGCAATGTGGTTTGGTGTGTCATTGTTGAAATGTAATGTCAGGTGTAGAGACTAATTAGGGGAAAAAAACATAGGAATTATGGCATTTCCGCCAAATATGGTAAAAACATTCAATGCCATGAGATAGATCGATCGATCTATCTATCTATCTATCTATCTATCTATCTATCTATCTATCTATCTATCTATCTATCTATCTATCTATCTATCTATCTATCCATGTATGGTTACGTTTTTGTTCCATTAAAAAACGATTTTATTAATTTGTGTATAACCGTGGTGTGATTTGATGAGTCTGAATGAAACATTCCAAACACATTTATGTCTCATTTAGTGCAAATTGATCCAAAGGGTATTGGGGGCTCAAAATGCTGTTTTCCCGTTTTAGCTCCAGGGAAAATGTTGTTCTCTGCCACAGCTCAAACAGCTAAATAGAATTACAACCTGTGAAAGTAGAACCTTATTCAGAGCAGTAAATCTACTCAAAAGTTTTTGAGATTTTTTGATTGAAAAAGCTTCGGGTGTGCCCGCAGAGTGAAGCTGACAATGACATGTATTTATCGTGTTGGCTTATTTGCAGCATATTTGCAGATCCAAAACACAACTCCTTTGATACACTGATTAATTTGAAAAATAAGCAAAAATAAATAAATCCTGTTAGAAGGAGGAACCAATTCCCTTTGTAGGATTCGCAAATCTTCAAGGATTTGAGGATTCGGGCGATTGGATAAGCTAGCAGGAAGTTTAAAAATCTTCAATTTATGGCCATCAATGATGCAAAGTATCAAAATATGTGTACTGAAAAAAATAATAGAGGGCTTGTAAGGGGGCTGCAGAAGCATCCTTGGATTCAGGAAGGATGTGAGGAGGGATCATTAGGAGCAGATCCTACTCCAAAAACAACCATGGCCTTCTCATGGGATTTGCAGATCAAAATTTGGGTTAGATAATCCACACATCTGTATGTTAATCTGCTAAAATAAAAAAATAAACATATATCCCTTTTTTTTAGAAACGTAAACACTTGTTATACAAATAGGAAATGTAACTTTGCATGGCAATGTCTGTGCACCACTGGGGAACCAAGGACGGGCTCAGTTCTTGTCCATATGCCAGAACCTGTTCCTAGAGCTGAGCATCCTGGACCGCAGAGGCTATTCACCTATGGATGGGTGATTGAGCCTGAGATCAGGGCACGGGTCCAGGGGCCAACCCCTATGTCATATGGCTGAATACTGAGCCCAACCTGGGCTGCTTGCTCATGGGGGTTTGAGCATAGTGCTCACTTGGCAGCCAACATGCTCTCTGTACAGTCAATGCAGGGGTGATGTTTTATAGAATGTGGATGTTGTATATAATCAAAAAGCACACATGGTCTGAAAAATCGTTTTGAAGATGATGTTATTCTTTCTTCTGCCCATAACACATGAACTTACATTAAAAACCTCAGACCTGGCATTAAATACAAAGTTAAAGTAAAGTTATGGTTACAAAAAAAGACAGCAAAACCTTGAAATTATCCAGTTACAGTTAGCTAAATCCCTCAAATCTTTATGAAAAACATAACTTGCCCACCAAATGCACTACTCTTGACCTCATAATATTAGCACCAACAACACCGAAATAAATAAACCACATAACGTCAGTACAGATACATATCCAAAGGAAATGATACTGAATCTATAGCAATGTCATCCATACTGTCAATGGAAAGTTGATATGTAATTTCACCAGTGATGTCATCAATTTTGTTTGTGATGTAACTTACATACATCAAGTCTGAGGTCAGCAAATGCTTAATATCTATAGGGCATATTATCAACGGACAGTGATAATTATCGCTGGCCGTGCTTAGCGATAATTTTATTATCGCAGGCTATCTCTGGAATTTATCGCCCTGGTAGCGTGTTATTAACAACGCGTTACTCCAGGGCGATAAAAATTCCAGAGATAGCGGGGTTATCGCCGTTTTGCAGGGAACATGGCTGGTTTTCCACTAATGTTCCCTGCAAAACTGCGATAACCTTGCTGATATGACCCACAGGGTTGTATCAGCATAATCCGCCCCAATGTTAGGGATAGGTAAGTCTGCATTTTAGCAGATGTTGGTTTTTGGAGAAAACAGCAGTTTTCTCCAAAAACTAACATGTGCTAAAATGCTGGGGCAGCCTTGTAAATATCGCGATGTGAACATCAGCGGTATTTGCAAGGTTGTCCATCCGGGGTACACCCAGTGACGCCCACTTTGCATCTCATTAGAGATGCAAAGGGAGGTGTTGGGAAAAAGGGTGCTAACATGCGATTATGCATGTTAGCACCCTCTTGTAAATAGGGCGATAGATTTATCTCCGCTTTATTGGCTTTTTAAGCCAAATAAGCAGAGATAAAACCCTTGTAAATATGCTCCTATATTTGTTAGAGACCTATCACACCAACATTACTTTAGCATTGCTTTCTGATTATGATATTTCCAGCTTTTGCTTGGAATCGTTCTATACAATTGTGGCTGTTTTCTTGCCCCATCCCGTGTTCTGCTTTAAAAAGGACTTCTTTTTTTCTGTGGGCAGCTGGCTTTCAGAATAAATAAAAAAAATGCATGAACACCCCAGCTACCTCTTTCATGCAACATTTTGCTTCTCATCTTCTTATTTACTTATTTCAGCCCATTCAAAATCGCCTCTTTATCTTCTACCCAGACATATAACCTCCCTAGCAGTTTTACCCACCCATCTGCCGTATCTTCCACCATCAGTGCCTGCTTTGACGAGTACTATACTCCAGTCCTACCTACACCCCACAACTCCATCAGTCTTCCTACTCTGAGACACCACCCCCAACCCATCTTTCCTTCACCAGCTCAACACTTCCCGCCCATCTGTATCATAAACCATAATCTCCTTACACCCACATCCTATCCTTTCACACCCAGCTGCATTCACCGTAGAAAGCTAAATGATAGGAGAAAAGAAGAAAGAATCCAAACACAGACTGCCTTGAAATACAGATCGTACACGCATTAACCAGATAACAGATCAAAAGAGAAGCACAGACCTTTCACACACAAAGACATGCCCACACAAAAAGCAAAGAAACACACACGCTGCACAAACACGGTCCCTTTGCTTGTGCTTGCATGCGTGTGTCCATACACAAAAACAGATGCGCAACATTTCTAAGGGGATATTTGCATAAGAGAAAGCGTACAATTAACAGCACAGTCTACCCAAATTGCATTTTAGTTCAGTAAAGCAGAATAATGTGAAAATATACAGTGCAGGCTGTACTTTTCAAAGCGATAATGTGATATTCTTGTTTATACTGCTACACACAGGGAAACACGTAAATAGATGCGTGTAAATGATTCCTTTTGTAACAAAATCTGACATTATTGATCAGAATCAGTCTACCACACTAAGCAATCTGCTGATAACACACCTTGGTGCCAAAGCAAGGTCATGCTGCGTTAATTCAATGTTAAGCAAAGAACCCCACAAAGTACCTCTAAGTAAAAGAACAACTAACAAACCTCTATCTCATTTAATTTAGAACACTTAATGTGTGGGCGACACCCCAGAATGAAATTAAAGCTACAGAACGGTATTGGTCTGGTAAGTTCCAATGTAGAAAATGAAGACCACGTTGCAGTGCAACACATTTTATCTCATGTATGTTCACACTGTTACTACCACACTTCTTCGATGGTGTACTCGAAGGATGTAATCAGATCACCTCACCTTTCAGCTTTAATTTAGAAAGATAAAAGAAGACAATTGTAGCTACAGATATCCTAAGGGGCAGGACAGATAATTGAAGCATGATGCTTAAGGACCTGTCACAGAAATTAATTAACTACGTGCGAAAAATGTCAGAAATAAGCATCCTGTGTTTCTACAGATGCCAAAGGAAGTTACACTTAGAACTTCAATGACCTACAATTACCACTGAAAATACAAATATAGTTCTTTAGCAGACCTGGTGATTCCTCGAAAAATAGCTCAAAAAACATAATTAGAACTGGGTCAGGGCTCTACTTCCAGCCATTAACTGGAGTTAGAAGACACAGTACTCCCTTTAAGAACTCATCTCACATGAAACAGCCATTCAAGCATAGCCCTGAGTTGTACAATCTTCTTGCATGTTCTTGTATCATTATTTTAACCTTATCTCTGACCTTCCCTACATAGATCTTTTGACAGGGGCACATTAGCTGGTAAACTTCATTAACTTAATCACAATTTCTGTTTCCATTGATCACAAAGTCGAGTATTCCGGAGATGGACAGCGTTTGTGTTTATTCTGAGCATTTGACGACAAGGATAAGGAACATATTCTACTTCTAAAAAAAAAGATGGATTTAATTTTTCCAACACGCAGATAAAGATGGACACGCTGAGCGGTAGACTCAATATATTAAAGTGAGAAGTTTGTTTATAGATTTGTGCATAGAAAGTCCCTGTTATACTGCGGTGCAGTAGGGATTCGAAATTCAGGTCATGGCCTATGCTAGTCAGTCAGTCAGCCAAATAAGCTTTATTTGGCTTACAGAGAGCCATAACAAGCCAGTTTAAAATATATAAAAATGAAAATAACTTATGAAGATTTACATTCAAAGTGCATTATACAGACCCATATCTATTTCTTATTCTCAGCACACAACACACACAATTGACCAATGCAACACAGAGTTCCAAATTACATAGCTTTTGCATAAAGATACATTCCTCTCTGTGAGACAATATCTTAGATCTGAGCAGTATTGGGGTAAAAAATCACTTTTGAGGAAGGAAGTACAAGTTGCAGAAAACAATACATTCATTTCCATCTTTATTTCGACAATGTTGTCATAAAAGAAGTACATTATATTAAACAGTTTAAAAAGGAAATTCATACATTACATCCAAATACACTATAAAAATATGATCTAGAATCTGAGTCATCAGATAACCAGAAAGTTATTTCATCACAACATAAAAAAATGACAATAGAGATAAATGAATGCATAGTCAGGTAAAAACCCCAGCCCAACTAAAATCAGAGAACAAGCCCCCTAGCATCAGTGCAATTGTTTCTACAGGACCCTATTTCAAACAGAGTTCACATGTTTCCTTCTAATTGCCCACATGGCTGCTAAAAATTTTGTTAAAGCGAAAACAATTAGAGGAGAAAGATCCGTTTCAAATATTCTATATGCATACAGACAGTGCATGATCCCCAGATTGTTACACAGTGGGATAATCGACTTCTTTCTGACTTTTAGATAGCTAGGGCAAAAAAACATAACATGCAATTCATTTTCAAGCTCTGAGGTGCATCCAGGGCAGTTTTTGAGTGACGATGGATACCACGTACTGGTGAAATCTCTGATTGGCAGAGAACCATGTCTCCATTGAAAAAACAACTTCCTGGCAACAACTGGACTAACATCGTCGAAAACAGGCTCAAATTTATAACAATCTTTAATCATTAAAAACGTGGCGGATAGAGTACTAATTTGGACGTTCACTAGACAGGCAGCTAAGTTGGATTAATGATACAAATTGGCCAAATGCTTGCGCGATATATTAGTGCAAGAATGCTCCGGGTCAGACCACATAGGCGCAAGACCTAGTCTCTCAAATTCCTCTCTTATGTACTTTAGCCATGGTAATTTCCGAGTATTCGGAAGTCTTAGAACATCCGACAGCTCTTGCCTATAGGTCATTAACTTAGGGGTAACCCAGAGTCTCCTCCAGAAAGTTAGAGGTTTGAGGCCCAATTCTTCATTGATGGGTCTAAGGCCCAGGTCTAGCCTGAGCGGCAACAGTGGTGTACTCTGGGGCAATGCTACCAGCTGTCTTAAAAATCTATTCTCCACGGCGGCAATCGCGGGTGCACACCTGTGACCCCACAATTTGCCACCATGGATTACAGCCCCCCGTGCCTGCAGTTTATAAATTTCCAAAGGTGGACCAATTGGTTTAACGGCAGATTTATTTAGGAGCTTAGTGATGGCCCCCACTTTTTGGGACAGCTTAAGTTGGAGTTTTATTTGATGTTGCCCCCAAGTCATATTTTCATTTAGAGTGAGACCCAAGTACTCAAAGGTCTGAACTCTTTCAAGGCGGACTCCACCTATCACAGGGCTTGGGTGAGTTGTTGTTGGGGGGTTGAAAACCTTATATTTAGTTTTCATAGTATTTATTTCCAACCCCCGGTCCTGACAGAAAAGCAAGAAACCATCCAAGACTCGCTGGATGCCCATGGGAGTCTTAGAGAGCAATAAGGTATCATCCGCGAACATAATCGCGGAGATACCAACCCCAGCAAGTCTTGGAGCATCGCTATTGAGGACCGCATTCAGGTGGGAGATTACCCCGTTGACAAAAAAGGCAAAACAGGGTGGGTGCCAAAACGCACCCCTGTCTTACCCCTCTGCCAACGGGGAATCAAGATGACAAAGATCCATTTTTCCCACACCTGACCTGTGTGAAATTCTCAGTGTGCAGTCGGATTATTATACTCAGGAGAGCAGGAGGAATGCCCAACTCCGAGAGCACACTCCACAGTTTCTGAAGTGGGACTAAGTCGAAAGCCGCACGAAGGTCCACAAAGACGGTGTAGAGTGAGCCGCCCTCAATCCCAACAGTTTTCCAATATAGCAGGGTTAAACGAAAGATCTGCTCCATAGTGGATACCTTCTTTCTAAAACCCGCTTGATATGGGCTTAAGATGTCAAATTCCTCCATCCAATCTAAGAGGCGGTCTAGGATCAGCCTCGAGAATAGCTTTTGCGAGACATCAATAAGGCTGATCGGCCTGTAGTTGGTTGGGAGCAGAGGAGAGCCCTTCTTGAAGATAGGGACTATCTCTGCTCCCAGCCAAGTACTAGGGACCGCATTGCCTCTCAGAATGGTATTGAATATTACCGCTAGGTAGGGGGCCCAGACCCTGGGTTCATGCTTAAAAAGATCGCCAGGCACCCTATCCAGCCCAGGGGCTTTACCAAGCGGGAGTTTAGATATAGCAGCCCTCACTTCTCCCTCTGTAAATTCAGGCTCGGGCATTTCTGAATTAGAACGAAAGGCTAATCCATCCAGTGCCAGGACCTCAGTAAGATTTTCCCCCTGGTACAGAGTGTGAAAGCGTTCTTCCCACACTTCCGCAGAGATGTTAGGGGCTACAGCCGATACAGGGTCAGCCGACCCCGTGTTCACAATCAGCCAGAACTTCCGAGCTTCTCTTGTTGACAGAGCCGCTGTTAGGTTTACCCAGTTCTCATTACCCCACTCAACCTTGGCATGGTGGATTAGTTGACGATATGCTACCCTCCTTTGCTTTATCAGTGCCTTATTATTATTTTGTTTCAGAGCCTCAATGAGTTCAGTTTTGGCCGTTCTACAAGCCTTGTAATACCAGGTCAGTTTATTCCCGGCTCTTTTCCCTCTAAACTCTGGGGGATTGAGAATCTCAGCTAAACTGTTAACTAGGTTCTTATTCAACTCTCCTAACTTAACATGTACTTCATGCGGAGGGTATTGCAGATTTAGGGCACAAGTGGCCTCCAATGCCGGAATTAAATCACTTTTGAGGAAGGAAGTACAAGTTGCAGAAAACAATAAAGTGCATGGTGCTTTGTTTGGTAGTATTATCACAAGAGCAACTTAGCACAATGCTGTTTAAGTCAACATCCCTGGGAAAGGCCACTAGTAAATGTAAGGCATTAAAACAAAATCTAGTCATATAAAATCTATTATTTCAATTAACAAATGATGTTAGAAAAAACTCACATCCTGGCAATGTTTTGATCAAGTTGTAATTAGTGCTACTACCCAGTTTGTCAAAATGTGCATGGTGAAGGGTGCCCACTTTTCACTGAATGCTGATTTCACCTGGGCCATTACAACCCACTTAATGTTTGACGGATTCACAAATAGCTCATGGAGAACCAACGTTCCTAATCCCTCCTTAATTTAATTAATACATGGGATTGCCTGGTTGCGATCCTGAGAGAGACACTCTTCCAATATATCTTTTGGAAGAGAGGGACCTTGGTTTACCCACTATCCTAATTCAGAGTAACAGAGGGTCCAACTTGATCCTGTCTTGTATGGGAGGCAAACTTCAGAATGACTCATAAATGAAGGAGCCAATTAGGGGACTGCCAAACATCAGCATAAAAATGGGTTCTCGACGCTCTCTGCAGAGGACCTGCACCAATGTACCCCCAAACTCTGGCACTATAGGTAGCTACAGCAATACACTGCCTTTTGTGTATGCTGATCATTTCATGCACCAGTTTGTGCCCTTGTAGACGTGCATAAGTGAAGACTGACCATGCAAATCTTTTGCATTGTGTTGCCCTGCTGTTAAAAAGAGTGTACCAAAGCAAATTGTGGCATATGGGGATACCAAGATAGTTAAAAGATTTTACCCTACAAATTTCAGACCCTCCTAAGAAAAAATTATCTGGTTTAGTGTTTTTGTGGCCAATGCACATAGAAAAAGGTTTGCTTTGATTGATTCTAAGGTTGGGCTCCCCCATAAAATCGTTAAATGTATCTAAAAGTTGTCCACTAGTGATTCTGGAAATGAAAACTGCATCATCAAGTGTACAATAAAACAGGGAGGGTACTAGATTTCACCATGGGCATATCCTTCCCTGCCTTACTCAAGTGCAACTCTAAATAATGAATATAGAGGAAAAGTATTAAGGGGGCCATCACGCACCCCTGCCTGACCCCGTGCAAAGATTTGATAGCAGGGGGAATTTCACCCTCACGACCATACCTCATCCTAAGACCAATGCATATTTGTGAGTTATGGGATTCTTGAGGGACCCCTTTTGGTGTTGCTCCCTGGCCGGTTCTTTATTGGCATGCCCAGTATTTTAATGTCCCAGCCATAAAAGAACAAGGAGAGTATCCTAATGCTAGTATTTTTCCCCTTATTAGTACATATTTTAAATAGTAAGTATAAGAAGAAAGTACTTTAAGACAGAAAAAGCCAAGTTAAAAAGTTATTAAAGACAATTTAGTATATAAAGTCCTATATAGATATCATGTTCGAAACTTTGCAGAATCTTAACCCCTCCCATGCTCATGACGAGCTCAGCTCGTCATGAGCCACGGTGGCCGTGTGCTCATGACGAGCTGAGCTCGTCATGACCGTTGCGCCGCGCCAACGATGGGGATAATTTCCCTGCTGTGCTGGGCGTTCCATTGGAACGGGCGTGGTGATGACGAGCTCAGCTCCTCATGAGCACACGGCCACCGTGGCTCATGACGAGGTGAGCTCGTCATGAGCACTGGGGCGCTGCGCGCGCCACCCCTCCCCCCAGCACAGCGGGGGAATTAGCCCCACAGTAAATTGGTTAAAATGAGCACACATTGCTGTTATTTTGCTCTGTAAAAGGTGGCAAACCTAGCCCTTCCCCCATTCTACTCATCATTTTGCATCTGTTCTGGTGTTTTTTTGTAATTTTGAGAAAATCAGCCCAGTTATTGAAAATTTGAGTCCATGTATGTTCAGTTCACTTGACATCCATTATCATGAAATGCCATATTTGCCAAAGACACAGTATTGAGTCTCTGTTTTATGAGACACAACATAGTCTTCTTTCTTTTTTTTACTATTGTCTGTGCTAGTCATTACTGTAGGCTTATGTAAAGGTTGTCTGCATAGTTTTGATGTTGAATGTGGAATGAAATAAAAGACACTTGGTATTGCAATATTTAGCATCCTGCTTGGTGAACCACACATTCTGAGAGTAGATGTATGTTTCTGAAGAATTCCCTACACCATCTGATTGAAGTAATATACACATTTTTATATGAGATAATTGGGACTATGCATAATTGGATATACCTTATTTCATTCACAACTCAGTATCGAGTTCTTTTTTTCTTTTATTTCCATTGCATTAAATATGGCCACCGATGTTGTTATTCATGCTTTTCGGTGTCAGCAATAATTGTATGCTGGGATTTTGATTGATTGCGCTACTTTACTGCGAATGTGATAAGAAATATGAGAAGTTTTTCTTCTGTAATACTCAATGCCGTGTTTAGTGATCCATGTTTTTTTTAGAGCAATACGAGATGAGCGAGGTTCATTGAAAGATGGCGTTCCGGTGTTCGCTCTAGGTTTTGGAGTTTTCTTGAGAATCTGCATTCTTTTTTGTGCTTTTCTATGGCAGTCCGCTGTCTTCTAAGGTCAACTTTGTTCACTCTTTTATGTGGAGATCTTGGGAGTTTGTTGTGGCAAGTTTTTTGAGTGCTTATGAGTTAACAATAATTGATGGCATTTTTAAAGGAACAGATTCCCATTGTAGACGATATTTACAAATGGTAAGTATGTTTCTTATGTCCTAATGAAAGCCAGGCTATTTGACAGTGCGCAGTGCAGGCACAGGACTAATGAAATGAATCCGAGTAGATACCTGACACAGGATTTCAGTAATCTGCAGAGACTTGAAGATGCACCTCAGTCATAATGAGCAAATATTGTTGTTTTTTTTAAAGTATATGATGGCAACACTCCCAGCAGTGGTTAAGCAGGGACCGAAGTAGGAACTATGGGGATGATTATGATGCCAGATAGACTTAAGTCCGTCCACCATCGTCCCAGGGATTGGGACCGCCCACCTATATGGCAGCAGGCCCGCACCTCAAATTACAATGCGGCTGAGACCACAGTGGCTGCAAAAGGTAGTTTCAACATTGCGGCGAGTGCTGCTAGCTGCAGCTCCAGCTGCAATGTGAAAAATTCAGGGGGGGGCCTGTAACAGGCCACAAAAGTCCATCTCGCCAGCCTTTCCATGGCTGTCGAGGATGCAGCACCCTAATTCTAGGGATGCAGGGCGGGTCTGACAGGCAATCATAGCGATTGCCTCTGTTGGACCTGTGGCGGATGCGCTTCCCGCCAGCCAGCACACCGCGCGCCATCCTTATCTGGCAGGTGGGGAATGGCCTTAAAATGGCAGTGAACCTGCCACGACAGTCTGCCGGTGGCGAGTTCATCATAAACAGCCCCTAGGTTTAAAAGGGAAGAGTAGCTGCATGACTAGGTTTTCTAATAATTTTCCCCTTGTTGATCTGCCTACTTTTTCATTAAAAGTGTGTTACAGTGATAATAGATATGGGTGGCTTGTCGATTGATGTAACAGACTGTTGGGTTCCTCCATGAGATGTTCTCTCTTTTTCTACTTCCTTTTTCTTTCTAGCTATAATTTATTGTTTCATAAAGTGTTGCTTCAGTGTGCTACACTGAGTTCTTTGGGGATATTTTTAACAACTCTTCTCCTGGTTTTAAGTGTGGTTATAGCAAACACACTTTAGAAATAAAACATGGTTTTTTTCTAGATTATTGTAATAATAGTGAAGATTATTGCTAGATTATTATGATAACTATCTTTGATGCTTTTTCTTCAAAGGGGCATATTTTATTGAGCATCCACACCCAGGGCTAATACTCCACCACTGTGGGGATAATATTCTCTCAAATGGATTTGCTAATATTTACACTTCTTTATAGGCATATTATCTGGGCCTCGTACATTCTGTGCCAGGCTTAAATGTTCTACTCAAAATGTTAATGTTTGTAGTTGTCCTCTCGGTGACAGCCCTGCAAGGGAAGAGTCAATATTGACAGCCTGACTGTAGTGTGGTAAGACTGGTGAAGTTTATTATATAAACAATACCAATCCTTTCTTTAGGGAAAGGAGCATGCCACTGTCACTGCAGAGGTCGCCCCATGCTGGAATTCCACCCCAACTGAATATTGTTTGACTTTTTGAGAAGGACAATGTCCTGCTCTGCCAGGAACAAGCTACTAGATGAGACATGTCGACAGGTAACGGGAACTAGATGATTCTAGAGTATTCTGGCAGACTCACATCCCCTAAACCCACTAGATTAGGTAAGAGTATAGATGTGATTATACAAGTATACTTATAATCAATATAGCAGCACAATGTTTGAATTGTTCATCTTCTTTTTCATTCTAGTAATGCTGATTACTCTGTTCTGTTTCCTTATATCAACCATTGCAACACACGTACTTTACACAAGAATCGCAATGCTTCAATAAATGATTGAAATGCCAAATCAAGTATTTCTTATGCCTCCCTTTGGGCACACATGAGTTACCAATGAAAGGAACTGATCTGTTTCCACTATTTCCTTGGAGAGCCAGAGTGGTTATATTCAGAGGTTGCACATGTTCTCTGGTCCCCTGTAAGGTATAGCAGTCCAGAGGGTGCACTGTGAGCTAGCCAGAATGATGGCTAATATATCCTGGTAGTGTGCGTTGAATCAGTCTTGAACAGTTTTGGGGTTTATGTTGTCCAATTTCACAATCTTGTTGATCAAGTATGTACCGTACTACACAGCGGGATGACAGTTTTTAAATTAAAAATGGAGTGCTTTTCTCAAACAAAAATTGGACCCCTGGTGTGGGCCCTGTGTGGTGCGCGCTGGGGAGGTGGAAAGGGCTGCAGAGCCCCTGGGGATCACCCCACATAGTAAATTGTGGGTGTCTCTAGTGGACACCGAGGCATCCACTAGAGGTGTCGCTAGTGGGAAGTGGTCCCCAGGTCCATAAAGACTTGGGGAGGGAAACTGTGCACTGCATCCCCTTAATTTAGTGGAAAAAGCCCATGTTATAGGATTCCGAGGCACTTGAAGGCTCAGGAGGGGGCATTGTACCCCCTCCCCTTATTTAAAGAAAAATGCCACAGAAAATGGTGTCCCCAGTGCCACAAATGGTTCAAAGACGGTGCCACGCACACACCCTACATATTAAAATAATATTGCTCCCTCCCCTTATTAAAATAATATGGCCCCAGGGGCCACACCATGGACCGCTAATTACCCCAACTAATATGGGATTCCCACGGGTCTCCAGCTGTTATATATCACTGCTAATTACCCCATCTGTTATGGAATTCCCACGGGTCTCCAGCTGTTATATATTTATATAGGCCTCGGGTAAGGAACACCACCATTTTACATGGTCATGTTTAAAGTTAAATGTTGACTCAACACACATTTGCATGTGCACACATATGGGATGATATTCTCTGAAATGGATTTGCTTACATTTAAATTCGAATGTAGTTTGTCACTTATGACGTTATGGATAATATTACAGCTACTTCTGAAATGACATCCGTGATTACAAGAATGTGTAGGGTGGAGGCTTGAGTTATAGTTATCTTAGGGCACTTGTTATAGTTCCAAGAGATAACTATAATTGGTGAATTGCAGTGTGTTTGTGGTTTAAACTGTTACTTTGTCACAGAAAGTTCCACCTAACTATACCATTAGTTTAACCTTTGTTTTTTTCAGTGAATGTTAGTTATTCATTATAACTCTGCACTTCAGCTCCTGTAGAACTCAACCGACACACTGCTATATATATATATATATATATATATATATATATATATATATATATATATATATATATATATATATATATATATATATCCACAATGTGATCCTTAAAACAGCGTTCTCTAGCAGTGGGTGCTTAGCGTGGAAGCCGGATCCTGGCTTCAAAGTCAATTTTGCATACAAGAATGCACAGCGGGAAAGTTATTTAACTTGATTTATTCACACAGATCCCAACCAACGCGTTTCAGCCTTCTCGGCTTTGCTCACGGTCAGTGAGTTTTCTCTTTCTACACTATTTAAGCCCAGGTGGCCATTATGTGGCATTCTGGGTATTGTAGTGTATATTATATAACCATTCATTGATGTTTTACAAAGAAAAGAATTCATTAACATTCACTGTCTTTCGTAGAGTATTTTAACTTACGGTTTGACATAACCTGCAATTATTTTTCCACGTTTGTTGGAATTTAGTATTAACATTGTCAACGTGTCATATCTTGGTAGATAAAATCACTAACATTGCAATTATACGTTACTGTATTTATGCTGTTTTTGCAGTATAGTACTCATAATTGTTTAAGCATTTCGTTATGTCAATTATATTCCATTATACCAAAAATACAGTTTTTTGATACAATTATTCACAGTTCGCACTTGTTTACAGGATATAGTATCCACAGTCTATTTATCAAGAAAAAGTCCCTTATAGTTCAGATCTTATCACTCATATTATTCCAAATGTGTGTACAACTCCTTGTCATAGTTCATTCCTCTCGGGGTCTTAGTTTTGAGTCTCACAATGTATTTGGATTCCAGGCCTGTCAAGTGTCACGCATCAGGCGTGACGCTAACGCATTTCAGTGCGGTGTTCCCGCATCACCGCACTGAAATGCAATGTCACGCATGTCACTGGACCACATGGCTGCCCACTTGACGCTAGGTGCTAGAGCGCGCCGGCGCTGACAGCCGTGTGTGCTCCCCGGGCCGCAGCAGACTTCACTCAATACCAGCAGCTGAACAGTTATAGATCTGCTCTGCCTCTCTCCGACGCAGTGGTTATTACAATGTTACCGACTAACAATCTGTTTGGCTGCTGCTGAAATCCGGCTCACGTCCTCCTGGAACAGGAAGTGAGGTCGGTTACCAGAAACGGTGGGGCCAGCCTGGAGATTCGACTGGAGGAGTTGCAGCTGTGTCGTCCGGTCGGCGCCCGGCGTCCCTTAAACAGTCTTACTTCTGAGACTGTCTGAGTCAAGTGCGCTGCTGCTAGGTCTGCGCAAGAGGGGCAATCATTTAATGAAATTCGGCCCGGCCGTATTATCAAACCGGCGGGATGCCGACACAGCATGATCGACCACCTGCTGGCAGTCACACTTTGCGTCAGTTAGCACAGCCGCCGCATGAAAACCAGGCACCGCGGGGGAGACTGTACGCAGTGCTGCACAGCCGTGTGGCTCAGTCACGGTCTGTTGAGGCCGCCGGAACCCCTGTGGACACAATGGCTGAGCACGTGGTGACTCGCACCAACACCACAGCAGTATTGATCTTATAGACCCGATGGACGGACCCCACCGGCGCTACCGGCCTGGCTGCTGAATTTGAACCATGCCAGCCCGGCCGTCAGAGTGGTTCAGCAGCAGAGTCCCGTCGTCAGAGTCCTGTGAAGCAGATAAGGAGTCAGGACAGCTGATCGGTCTGGATGAGTCTATTGCTGGAGGCGGACCGGGCGGCAAACTCGCATTACCACGACCCGCGGTGACTTAAGACCTGAGCCTGCCTGCAGCAGGCCTTGCAGATCAGAGTCGCTGCCTTTAATTATGGAGCTCTGCACCAAAATAAAACGGCAGACATTGGTTAAGCGTGTTAACCATTCAGGGAGCCCGGCAACTAACCTGCTGCCCCTGAAGGTGTCTAGGCACTTGATCTCATTATGGTAAGACAACTTTTTTCTGAGTTGATATTGTGACGTATGTACTGAGATGTGCTAACTTCGAGGTTTGCGAGGGAAAGGTTGGTGTTTTTCCCGAATAGAATTCCGGTACAGTGTACAGTGACTGTTTCCTAAATGAATTGAAAACAATTGAAAACCAAATCTGTATTATATTAGCTCGTCTGCTTTTCCATTTACAATCCTGAAGCACTGTAGTACTGAAATTCGTAACATGCATTAGTGTCGTTGAGCAACATAATTTAATTTAAAAAGTACTTCTTCTTAAATACATGTGCAAGAAACTATCTAAAACAGTGCCCGGTATATTTTATCGCAGCGGCCTAGGCAACAGCTGTAGCCCAAGATCAGTCCATAGACCTGAATGTACCTGAACTAATTTTTCTCTTGAGTGCAGCTCTTTTATTCTCTCTCTGTGATTGACTGTCTGGCTGACAGCTCTTACCTATGTATGTGCTACAGTACATATATATAGCTTTCTTTGTGCTTAGGACTTATCTTCAACGATACAAATGTGGAATGCCATTTCTGAATGGCCATTAGTCTCTAGACACTTTACACATAACTTTTTCTGACTTTAATATTTGATCCAGGATTTTGTGTTTAGGATTGTGGAGTCCTCATCTGGGGAACTGATAAAGAAGTGCTCCTCATCCCAAAACGTATGGTGGATTAATAAACAAAATATATGAAACTCCACACCCCTTTTGTTGCCTGTGTGAAACTTTAACCATTTTTCTTGGTCTGTCGGCGTCTGCCATACCTTTGCATTGTCTCATGAAGGGACACACTGTTTAACACACAACAGCATCCAGGCTGTAACCTATGTGTATAAATATACGAGAGGTACCCCTTAAACTAGAATCAAGGGAAGTAGGGTTAACCAACCAGTAGACAAAAAATATTCCCTTGAAGAATGTGCAATAGAACAATTTAAAACTCAAAGCAAATAGCACAATACATTAAATCAACAACAGTTTTGCAAAAAATGTTTTACAATTTATTAAAATTACACAATGTATTTAAAATACCAAGTGAACAAAAGCACCACTTTACACAAATAAAACCAGTTAAAAAAGTGAGACAAATAATCAAAATACATGGGGTTCAAGATTGACCAGCAAAATTGATACAAATAAAAGGGACAGACAACAGTGAGACATCCAATTGTGCAATACTGGGTGTATATTCAAGCTCTATCTAACCCCCATATGTTATGCACAGTCTGTTAATGTGTCAACACAGGTGTCCGAGTTGAAGAATTATACTTTGAAATGCGTCGACGCGTTTCGGTGGTACATGTGATTTTGGGCCACCTTTGTCAAGACACTACGTTCTGTCTGTCGAGTTTCTGGGGTCAGTGAGATCACCCTTAAAACTATCCGTTGGGTACGATCAAATGAGGGTCTATTCTGACGTTGTATTTTTCTCAAATATATGAGATTGGCTTCGTTTTTCGTTTTTCTCTCCTAATTATAAGCAGTCCGTTTCATTAGTTTGTTGGGTGTCCTGTAAGATAGGCGTGCTGTGTCTCAAACATCATTCCTTCTCTAATGACGTCTTTTCTCTTTAAAAACTTTTTAAGGAACCAGGGGCGCTTTCGTCATGTCCTCCCGGTGGAAACAGTTGTTTCACTATTTTGCCGTGGAGAACTGCCTGCTTCTCTGGTTCTGTTCTATCTCTGTAACCTATGTGTGCCTCAGCCTCACTCACCTGAGCATTGCACAATGCAGAGTGTTTGTGGCCACTGTCCAATCAGATTAAAAATGCACTAGGTTAGTTCCCTTCCATTTCTAGAGATTTGCAGCTGTTTTAAGATCTCCTTAGAATTTCTTGTTGTTCAAATGGATGTAATTTCTGATATTTATAGGTTTCTCTCATCTTCATTGCTTGATTTTGCTCGGTAAAAAGTGTCACTCATAGTCGTTGAAATGTCACTCATTATTACCGTGAAATTATGAAAATGTCACACATAGCAATCTGAAACCTTGGCAGCTATGGGATTTCATTTGACGAAGTTTTCTAGTTCTGCTCCTGCCTCGTTCATTCAACGTGACTGTTTTTATACCATAATAGTACATTAATCTCCAATCTCCTTTCTGGCATACCATCATGTGTTTGGCGGTTGCATATGAGGTGTCTTTATTTTTCACCACTCTAATGTGTTCCAAGATGCGTTACGCAAGGTGCAACTTGTACTTCCAATGTATTTGCTACCACAGTTGCATTCAATAATATATATCACATATTGTGAGGTACATGTGATCTTCTCACTCAACACAATTGTGTTGCCATTTGGTTCTATGATTGATTTTTTATTTTTGCCAATTTTGCACGCCTTGCAGGAGTTACATTTGGAGAATGCATTTTGTTGATCCAATAGCAAATCGCAAAAAGACATTGGCATGAAATCAGTGCATCCTGATATAAAGAAATATAAAAGTGATAAAGTGATGTATCATAACACTAACTTTAAAAATGACCATAATGGGCAAAAGTTATTGAAGCACCTGAGTTGTATGTACAGTGTGAACAGGTCAATTCATATTAGTGACTCATAAATATGTAAAACAGTCCTCACTCGCGTTAAGACCGTTCTGAGTCTTCGTATCTAGGAGAATTATGTGCCTGGTCTCTAACTTACGTAATAAAGATTCTCGGTCCCCATCTCTCCTCTGTGGGGGGACTGTGTCTATTACATAATACCTGAATTTTTGTTATGGCTTTCCTCGAAGTGGCTTGCGACTGGGTACGCAGTGTCCCCGTTGGTGATGGCCCTAAGGTGTTGGAGTATTCGTTTGTATACCTGTGGTCTGGTACTTTCAACGTAACGCAGACCACAGGGACATTCCAACACGTACACTGCATACTCCGCCCTGCACGTCAACTTGTGTTTGATGCTAACCGGCCTGCTACTGAAGGGGGGTCATATATTCTGTTCTGCTGACTCCATTCCTGCTGGCCTTACAAACCGAACATCTAAGGAGGCCTTTGCTGCTGTTTAACCACGAGCCCGTGGTTCTGACCTCTGCATAGTTCTGGCTCTTTTGTAGGTTATACTAGGAGCGCCTGTGACCTGTTTACCCAAAATCG